>NW_028261385.1:45345474-45692974 GCF_051295495.1 Thamnophis sirtalis | reverse complement strand
CTATTTTTTTATTATAAGTTTTTATTTTAAACATAAACATATCAACAAAAACAAACACATGACTTAAGACAACATAGGAACAAGAAGTTCCATCATATATCATACAGCAGTTCCGTATCGGTTTCTTTGCAGTTAGTGTTTTTCCTTTCTATACCTTTCTATCTTACATTCATGGTCTCTTTATTCGTTATCCATTTTTATGTACAATTCTGTATTTATTTATACTTAGCTATTTATAACCAAATATTGTTTACCTATAATGTGCTATATATTCTTACTATCATTTATTCTCTTACATAAAATTCTAGAGATACATTCACATGGTTATTCTTTTTCTTTGCCAATCTTATACAATTGTTATTCCATTTAAAAATTATAGGGTACAGTTTGGATTGTATTGTTTACCATCCCTAGGGCCTGTTATGACACCACCTTATTTTCTCTTTCTTTTACCTATTTTTAATCACTGTCCTAGATCAGAAAATGATAATCACTGGCTGCATATTGTTCCTAGCACACATTTGTTACAGACACACCTTGGGTGGTTCTTAGTCATACCACCAAAATTCTATTAGAAAAATTAACTTTTCATAGGACAATCTCCTATTGTTTATTTTTTATGTAAGTTGTGATAAAATAAGAAGCAATAAGGGCATTTCTCCCAACACTGATAGAAAAGTTCAGCCTTATCTATATGAACAACATCTATCATCATTCATGTCACAAAGGATGCTATTCTTGCATTCTGTCCTGTGGTTTCTGTCCCTCCCAGCAATAAAACTCAAAAACTCAATTAATCCCACTGGTCTTGTCACCTGTTTCAGTGTAATGTGTTGGTAGTAATTGTTGTCACTACCAGACAAATTAATTCCACCAAAGATTCTGAAAAAATAAAACTTTATTTTTTAAAAAAGAACACAATGTAACTATACTTTTTAGCTTTAAATATTAAAAATGCAAACATTTAGCATTAAGAGAAGAAAAATTAGAAAGCTTTGCAGAATAGAGTTAGCAGTTCAAAAGAAAATCACAAAAAGAAAAAATACAATTCTCTAGGTGGACCATAAGATGTCAATGATATATCACAAATACCTAGATCTGTCAATTAATCTATCAGTATGGCAGGTCACCATACTACAGAAAAGCTACAAAGGAATCTGAACTTTCAAACAGATTCTAATTAGATTTGATTTAGCAATGGGCAGAAAAAGAAAGAAAAAAACCTAATGAAAATAGATTACTACCCTGTTTACCTTTCTCTGCCAAAAATAGCCATTTCATGAAAACAAACTTCCTCTGCTGCATTTCCTTGGATTTTGTCTAGCTTTCAACTTCAATCAGATGCTGCTGAGGTAGAGAATGCAACCCATTCTATTTAGTTGTTCAGATCCTGGATGGAGGCCAATATTCCATTTTTACACAATACACTGAAAAGTGCTCTTTGCTCAAAGACTCCAGGCTTGAAAACAGAACATTTTTCTTTGGTGCTGAGAAGATAATAAAGAATAACAAAGAAGGCATTGGGAGAGACACCACTGATGCCTCTTCTCAAATAACTACACATTGTGCCTCAGCAGACCGTTTTGACTCACTCCCCCAGAAAATAAGAAATAAAAATGATCTACAGAAAAAAAAATGTTCTGAAATTGCGCTCGTTCCATGTGTATATATCTAACATCAAAATGGAAATATTTTCAAATAGGAGTTTGGAAGGTAGCAATCATCAGAGAACTAAAGCCGAAAGCAGCAGATATTTGATGTTGCAGTCATTACTGATTGCTAAATAAAGTTCTTTGTTCCAGTCCTCTGCCTTCTGTGGCATCATTCTACCAAATTTGCAGCAGCAGATGGTACATGGACTCAGAAGTAATATTGAATCTTAGAAAGCAAAGTGAAAGAATGGACCAGCTACAGAGGACTGGAGATGGTGAATTCAGAGACTTTGAGCTCTGTTTCCTTGAAAGTAGAATAGATTTTTTTTAAAAAAATGAAAGACATCAGTAAAGAGTTATTTTCTTTTGGTGTTCAGATAAAGAAGCAAGTTGAAAATAAGCTTACCCAATGAAATCTTTTCAAATTTGACATTTTGACGGTCTCATAGCTTTAGGATGTTCAATAGACAATTTTTGAAAGTGATCAGAATGCAAACTTTCAAACTTTGGGTCCTTTAAAAGGCTATACCAGTTGCGACAAAGATAGCTTATCTTGCCATGTCCCTGTGCTCAAATCCAATTCTGCCTTGATTCCCATCATTTTGGTAGGAAACAATCCCTGACATCAAAAGGCCCATCTTGTGATGATGAATATCCACGTCCCTCATAAAATGCTTCAAGCATTGTAACAGTTATTGAAAACTTCATCCAGCTATTAGTTATTATAGTAAGTGGGATGGGCCTCTTAAATCATGCAGATTGGCCTAATTAGCAGCTTCTATTAAATGTCAGAATGACACAGTTGTTATAGCATAGTATATTAAATCAAAGACAAAGATAGAGAGCTAAGATGGAGACAGAGTAGCAGCTTCCCTGCTGAGCAACTTATGATATTTTATTTGTTCCATCCATTTTATAAATAGCCTAGCTACACATTTTAATTGTTATCTAGCTTTATTTCATAAGCATATTCTCTGCAAGAGATATTGTAAAACTGAAAACAAAAAATTTAAAATATCATAAAAGCTTCAGTTATGATATATCAACACTGAACAACTAGCCTAGTGGTGCAACCGGAACAATCTGGATCTGAAAACACTCAAAACCCTAGAAATGGTGGTACATTTTTTGGAGAAACCCTCCCATACTACCACCTCTTACAATACTAGACAACACGGTATCAACGGTAGAGACCTTCAGATTTCTAGGCTCATATCTCAAGGCCTAAAATGGACACCTAACATCAAAAACGTCATCAAAAAAGCACAACAAAAATGTTCTTTCTTCACCAACTCAGGAAGCTCAAACTGCCCAAGGAGCTGCTGATACAGTTCTACAGAGAAATTATTGAGTCTGTCACCTGCACCTCTAGAACTGTCTGGTTGGACTCTGCAACCCAACAAGACAGACACAGACTTAAGAGGATAATTAGAATTGCCAATCTGCCTTCCATTGAGGACCTTTGTACTGCACAAGTCAAAAAGAGAGCTATGAAAATATTTACAGATCCCTCGCATCCTGGACATAAATTGTTTCAACTCCTACCCTCAAAATGATGCTATAGAGCACTGCACACCAAGACAACTAGACACAAGAACTGGTTTTTCCTAGACACCGTCACTCTACTAAACAAATAATTCCCTTGCCACTGTCAAACTATTCACTCAGGATGCATTATTCTTACTATTAGTCTTCTCATCGTTCTTATCACCCATCTCCTCCCACTTATGACTTTAGGACTGTAACTTTGTTGCTTGTATCCTTACGATTTATATTGATATTGATTGTTTCCTGATTGCTTATTTGTACCCTATGACTATCATTAAGTGTTGTACCTTATGATTCTTGATTAATGTGTCTTTTCATGTCTTTTTATGTACACTTAGAGTATATGCATCTAGAACAAATTCCTTGTATGTCCAATCACTCTTGGCCAATAAATAATTCTATTCTATTCTATTCTATTCTATTCTATTCTATTCTATTCTATTCCATTCTGAAACAATGGGGAAGAGCATAAAACTCAACAGTACAAGCCCAGACTTTACCAAAACCAACAAAGCAACACAAAATTGATGACTATATGAAAGACAAATAAACGGTGAGTAAAAATAGCAAAATAAATCCTTTCTATTCCTACTTCCAATAACTGGGATTAACTAGAATTTGGAAACAGAAATGGAAAAATAATGATTATTACAGCTGTCCTTTATTTTTCATTTGAGAAATCAAACTATCTGATTGAACTCCTGACTTTATTACCCTCCCTGATCCCACCACATCTCTCATGGGGGAAGAGCAAGTCAAGCAATCACCAAAAGAATTCGCAAGAGGCTTTGCTGCTCGACAATGCTTATTAACTGAACAAACTGTAATTTCAATTTTTGAATATTTAAATCCTATAAACCCAAGGGATGACTCTTTAAAAACAGCCTTTGAAACTTTGGGCAAAATTATTCAGATAAGCCAGCAACTTTTTCAGTAGCTCAAAAACATGGGCACCAATTTTGTCCTGTTTAGAATAGAATAAGAGAGTTGGAAGAGTCCAACCCGCTGCTTAGGCAGGAGACCCTACACCACCTCAGACAAATGGTTATCCAACATCTCCTTAAAAACTTCTTAAAAAGTGTTGGAGCATTCACAACTTCTGGAAGCAAGTTGTTCCACTGATTACTTGTTCTAACTGTCAGGAAATTTATCCTTAGTTCTAAGTTGCAGTTCTCTCCTTGATTAGTTTCCACCCATTGCTTCTTGTTCTACCCTCAGGTGCTTTGGAGAATAGTTTGACTCCCTCTTCTTTGTGGCAACCCCTTATATATTGGAACACTGCTATCATGTCATCCCTAGTCCTTCTTTTCATTAAACTAGACATACCCAGTTCCTGCAACCGTTCTTCATATGTTTTAGCTTCCAGTCTCCTAATCAACTTTGTTGCTCTTCTCTGAACTCTCAGCATCTTTTTTACATCATGGCAACCAAAACTGAATTCAGTATTTCAAGTGTGGCCTTACCAAGGCATTATAAAGTGGTATTAACATTTCTTGTGATCTCGATTCTATCCCTCTGTTTATGCAGCCTGGAACTGTGTTTGCTTTTTTGGCAGCTGCTGCACACTGCTGGCCCATATTTAAATGGTTGTCCACTAGAACTCCAAAATCCCTTTTTCAAATTACTACTATTGAGCAAGTATACCACATATACTTTACCTGTGCAGAATATATTAATATATATTTTGGCAATTAAAGGAAACAAAATTGTTCAGAACAAATTAAGATAAGAATGGACAATCAAATACAAGACAGAGCTTATAGCTTCACCTTCCACCAAAGAGACAAATTTAGAAAAGCACTGCATAGTTCAAACAAATCAAGTATTGCACACAATAGATTTAATATTGAATGCTGACCTACCGGAGCAACTTTCACTTTGCTTAGTTCATCAATGACAATGTAATATGATTGATCTAAGTACTGTTGAATAGTTACCTGGAAGAAAATGACTGGTCCAAATCACTGCACTGCTTTTCATGCCTATGGTGGGACTTGAACCTATGTACAATGTTTAGCCTGATGTGTTAACCAATTTCTGAAATGGGAAAAGGCTCTCCTGCCTCATGGTATTGGCAGCATTCCCAATGATAAAAACCACAGCCACCTAGCAGCTTTATCGTCCTCGACAAAACACTTGTCAACTTTATTCTTGCTTGTAAGCCCCTAAATAAATAGAACAATGCCCCTCTTTTAAGTACCTGGGCATCACTTTTCATAAGTACTTTTTTATGGAAAGCAAACTTATTTAGTGTCTGGTAACTGCCCAGTATATTATGAGCAGTGATATTCTGCTATTGTTCTATGCCAGTGATGGCTAATCTTTTTTTCATTGAATGCTGAAAGCGCCCATAATGCCATGCATGTGTGACACCCCCATGCCCAGCACATGAATGCACAAACCCCACACATGCACGCACAACTCCTGCATATACATGTGCAACCTCCTCACCCATTTTTGGCTTCCAGGTTGGTGCAAGAGGCTTTCCAGGCCCAACACAGGGCATGCGGCCCCCCGTACCCTCTTTTGAGCCTGGAAGGCCTCCTGCACCAACCTGGAAGCCAAAACAGGGCACAGAGGCACTGCGTGAGGCCACAAAATTCAATGTGAGACACCCCCCCCCCATGTATGTGCCCTACCCCATGTGCATGCGCAACAAAGATCTGAAGACCAGTTGGCTGGCAGGAGGCGCGTGCACATATGTGGTAGAGATGGGCTGGGGTGACGGCTGGTGTGCCCTCAGAGAGGGCTCGGTGTGCCTCCTCATGGTTCTATGTTAAAGGAGGGCAATTGGCAATTCTAAAAAATGTAGAATCCTCTCGGAGATCTGATTAATATAACAAGAGATTCAGTGAGAAGAGCTTTAACATACCTTTGCTTGCAGACCATGCCTTCCACATATCTCAAGCAGAGATTTTGTAAGCTTCATGTCAAACAGCAACTTGGTTCTTGTGGTGTTGATCAAATATTATGTCCTGCAATGCCCCATTTACAATAAGATCAGGGACAGATTATTAATGGCAGGTAAAGTTAAGGGTTACAACTTTGAAAAATTGAACTGTTGCAAAACTGTTCCTAACAGTTAGCAACTAGGTTGCTATTCTTGCTCTGCTGTCACTTAAACTTAGGGAAAAAATACTTACCATAAGTTCTTAGCTGTAACTTTAGCTTTATTTTACTGTAATCTTTTTACATCTAATACTTCTTTTATTACTTTACTAGACAACCCGTGACCTGTTGGATCATCCTTTCAGATATATTTCTTTACTTAACAAAGAAACAGAATAAACAGGGGTACAAGGCTATTTTATTGATTTTTTAAAATTAAAGAAGACATCATTTTATTAAAGAAGAAAGATGTGTAGCAAGACAAATGTAGATGGTTTCCATTTAACAAAGGGCACTTTTGACAAAAATATTTGTGGTGGGTTTGTCATTCCTTATGAATACTCCAAAGTTTTCACTTCTTTTTTCCTCAGCTTAAAAAGACCTGGAATAAGTATGAGTATAATCTTTATTGTCATAGTACTTAATTACAATGAAATTGGAATACTGGTTTTCTAGATAAATCAGCACATTCTTTATGGTTTTGTCCTTGCATTTTATGTATAATACATAAACAAAACATGGAAAACATGACTGTATTGAGAATTGCAACTGCTGAAGAGGAACATCTTCATCTTCTGATATATTGAGTGGACTTCTTGTAATCATGACAATGAGGTCTTCCATGATCATCTGCATTTTTTGCAAAGCCTTGGAAGATCAAAGTTCCTCATTAAAATGATAATAGACCCTATCTTCAATTCAGATTATTCCAGAGAATTTAATTGAATCAAGGAACTATGTTTTAAAAAAGAGAAACATTAACTACTTTATCAACAGCATTGAAAGAGCAATATTCTTTCATTCAAAGGAAGCATCTAATGCATGCAGAACTTATTATTTTTTATTATTATTTCATCGAGAGGAAACCAAAATATCTGAGGATAGAGTACTAGGTATGTTTTGAATTTCTGGGCAATGGGATGGGATGCAGATACAGGTGCATTTTTGTGTGCCAGAGAAGGGGTAATAAAGTGATAAAAACTATCAAGGCTATTAATGGACCTTAAAGTTGTTGCTTCTTTGAAACCCATATGATCAGTCAATTCCTTGCTTCTTGATGAGATTTGTCTGTGTAAGGGATTGCAAGATTGACTGGGAAACTGTCACAGAATGTTGAAAATGGAGTTCATATGAATGTAGCAACAATTCAGCAACCTAGCAGCAGCCAGTAACACTGAAACAACCATAACCTCCTCAAATTTCATTCTCAAAGGAATTATCATGGATTTTGGACATATTCTATATGTTATCCAATTAGAGTTACCTTGGCTCAAAAATTGTTGCCCTATGATGTATACTTTTGCCCAGGTGAAAGTCATGACAAGAGTTTAGTAGTATATAACTTTTATAATTTCATTATGTTATTGTTGTTTTATTGCATTCTTTAGTATTCCATATGTTATGACTTGTGGTTTCAACAATAAACTTATTTACGTAGTTACATAGTTAATTAGTAGCTTCTCTTAAATAAGTCACAATGACTCAGAAATCATAGCTCAGTATATTAATCCCAAGACAAAGATCTTTGGCTTTTGATTTAATGAGTGAATGGATTATAACTCCTCTATTGCTTGTTGTATGCTTTGTTTTCAAATTCTTAAAGAACTGAAACAAATATATGTAAAATAAAAATGTAATCCAGGAAATATTTTCTCCCAAGAGCTCCATTTACCATACAACAACTATGTAAGAAATTTCTCATAAAATAACGCAAGGCCTGCTTGAGAGTGTGCATATAATACTTGTAAACATTACAAACGATCCATTTTTCATGAGCTTTATAAAACCAATAGACTAAAAGAAGCAAAGGACCAACTACAAGTTAATATGTTAATTTCTCAGAATAAAATTAAATTCAAGTACAGAGAAACAGCAGTAAGATAATTATTCCTGGACAATATTTTTGCAGGTAGAAATACCTACCAGGGCTTACCAAATAAAGTAATATTACTGCATATTCATATCTATGATTTTGCACTTTTTATTTCCAAGCATGCTTTTGTATCATGCACACCCCGCAAAGACATTTTCAGAAAGCAAATCCAATTTCAGTGTGCAACTCACTGTTTTCATACCTGGGGCTTTGAGGTAGTAGAGTTTCAGAGAGGTGATAGAAAGCATGCTGGGAGCAATTGAGAATATGATTTATGATACACGGTTGTTTTGCATCTGGCCATGACAATAGTGACCAAACATGTCTATCGGCTATAAAGGTTATGGACCTGTATCCTATCATGTTTTTAATTTTAAATGGATTGATGGACTATAATTTGCTTTCTCTCTAAGAGCTTAAGCTTCCTCTCCCTGCTTCATAGGTTTTAACAATTGTAAACTGCTAAGTGTCACTGAAAGTTCTGCTGCATGTAAATATATTCAGTTATTATGATTGGTTGCACAATTAGCCAGTTTGACTGGAATTGGCATTTTTGTTCACTTATTGGGTCTTTCCTAAGGACCTGTGATACACAAATATTGTTAATTGATAATATTAAAGGTTAAGCTGCAGATTTACTCTTCCAAGTAAAGCTGCATTTTGCAATTGACTGTAGTGGTTTGGTCAATGCCAATGGTGTTTAAATGATCCTTCAGATATTTGCACCCAAGGTGTCTATTAGTATTGGTACTATTTTTTATTTCTTCTATTTGCTGGTCTTTCTAGTCTGTGATTTTCTCCAATTCTTTCTGTTCTGTTTCGCTGCAGAGTTTCCATTTTGCATCATTTGATAATTTTTCAATTCTGGCCTTGATTGCAATTATTCATATAGCTTGCTAAGGGGAAGTCAAAATTTAACCCTTATGTTTCTTTTTTTTAATATTATAGTTGCAAGCTATTCCCTAGTTTTCTCATTATCTTTCTCCACTTTCCACTTGATATTTTGTAGAAATTGACCATGTGATGATTTTCCTTGCCAGCATTTTCTTTGTGATTTTATTACATTATTTCAATATTTATGTTTTGTTTTGTTTTCTGTTCATTCAGTAATTTCAATTTTTAATTTGCATTAATATATTTTACATATTCAGTGTCTTTTACATAATCAATCAACACATGCTTTTCTTCTTCAACAATTTATTTGATCGGAAGCAAACTTCTACCTCCATTTCTGCTCAGCAGGTATGATCTATCACTGTCACAAGTTTTATATCTCATTCTCATAATAATTATATGAAATATATAAGGCTCAGAGTTAGTCATCAGTCACTCCACTAAGTTTTTTAGAAAATAAGAGAATTGAATGTATGCATCCTTAATTTACATTTAACTACATCTATCTTTCTAAACCTGATAGCCTCCTAATTCATAGGGGAATCTATATTGAAATACCCAGCTAGCACAGATATGTTGGTTGGGATTCCAGAACTTCTAATTCTAACACATCTAAAAGGCAACAAGTCAACACAGGCTTTTCTTATATTTGCATGTCATGTATTTCTCCAGTTTCATAAATTAAAATTTTAGAAGTGGTAGTTTTAGCAACTTTTGGAAGTTCTGACAAATTTTAATAAAGGTAGTTGTATATGACACAACAGGGTCTGAAGACCTTTTTTAAAAAAATATTTTATTTTAAAACAAACAAAAACATACATAAAAATATATATCATCAATTACATATCTATTTAGCATGTCGTTTGGTCACAAACCTTTGTGTATCACCGCTTTCAATTGCATATAAAAGAACCTTAATTGTCCATAAAAACCAGACTGTATAATTGTGTACATATAGTCACGTACATATTCACCATCTTATTAAACAAAGTTGTCCATCATTGAGTTTTAATTCTTTACTTTTGCTGTGACATTGTAGAGCATTTCTTCTTTGGGGATTTCATAAATATTGTAGATAGATAATGTTCTTGGAAACAAAACAAAACACATTCCATAGTTTTTATCTCTAATATCATTCCCTTTCCTACTCCTTAAAAAAAGAGAATAATAACTAGGCAAATGTAATATATTCTTCATGCAGGTTTTCCTTGCTTCATTAACACATGATACATAATTTATATTTAATGTAACTTATTTGAAAAGTTTGTTATAAAAAGGCAATTACTTTCATGTATGCATCTCTTGTTGGCTTAATCTACACAAGGGCCAGTTACTTTTTAAATTTTGTTTTTATTTATGTACTAGCTGCTAACGTGGCATTGCCTGGGTATTTGTTTATCCCAGTCCTGTATTAGACATTCACAAATGTCTGGCCCAAATGTAATTTCTAATGTTGGCTTTTACCCCTTACAAGAGGGAACCCTTTTGTGGAGTGCTTTGTGAAGTGCTGTGAAGCCATTACCATGGCAACTCCACTGTGCTGTACAGTAGAAGCCATTTTAAGGCAGTACAGTAGAATCCATTTTAAGGAACAACATGCTGTATCTTAACAGAGCACATACCCCAAAGGGTGTTAGGGGTGTCTTACTGCCACAGCATTTGTTTCCAGAGAGTAGGACATCTGTGTACCAAGTTTGGATGAAATTGCTTGAGGCGTTTCAGAGTTATGCTGGAACATACACACACACACACACACACACACACACACACACACACAGCGAGAGAGAGAGAGAGAGAGAGAGAGAGAGAGAGAGAGAGAGAGATAAAGAAGAAGAAGAGGAGGAGGAAAAGGGAGAGGGGGAGGAAGAGGAAGAAGAAAGGCAGGCAGGACAGCAAGAGATAGGATGTGTCCAAGAGAAAGACATGAACTAAATACTTGCATGTCATTGCTAAAGTCTCAGTATGAAAATGATTTTCTTAAGTCAACTTTGAATCAATCCAATGTGAGCATAAGACAAGAGCAGATTAGGTGTATTGTGCAGATGTGCACAAGACTGGAAATGGGAGGCAGAAGGTGACGTTACACATACAGTATATGCCGCCAGTTACAGATTTCATCTTGATTTGTGAAATTCTAGCCCCTTCCTTTCCATGGACATCAACAGATGAAGCCTTGCCAGTCTTAAAACAGGCAGTATCTATATAATTAGGCAAAGCTGTTGTTTCATTTAAGAAGAAAATAGATGAGATACAAATATTACAGTAAGAAATAACACTAATTGCAGACAATTGATAGTCTTGCTGGTATCCTCACTAATACAAGAAAACAAAATATTTCCTGAAAACAAAGCAAAATTAAGCTGTGAAGGATTATTATGGAATAAAATAAGGCTGACCTAGCAATAACATTAACTGAATCTATTTGGGTGAGAATAAAAATGGGGAAAATTCAATCATTAAATCTCATCATATGCAGCACCAGACATGTGCTATAATGTTTTCAAAGAAATGCAACATAAGAAGAATGATAAAAAAATACATAAGAGCAGAATGCTTCAATATGCATTGAAGAATTCAAAGCCAGAATTAATAACACACTTTCCTTCTTTTTCTGGTGAGAAAATAATTAAAAGAATATAATAATGCAGTATAAAACAATATCAGTCTTCTTAGTTCTTTTCTGAATTTCAAAGTGTGTTAGTAGAATAGAGAGCCATTGTCTTAAACGGTAATTTCTAAGACTCAAAGAACTCTAAGAATTAGTTAATCAGAACAAGAGGGACACAGCCATTGAATGTGAAATAAGATTTTTCTACTTCTTATCCATGTATTTTTTTTGTCCTTAAAGAATTTTACCTCCCTATATTGCTGATACCCCTCCACGCCAAACCAAGAACAGTCTGCATTGTGTCTTGTAAGCCTTTTACATGCCTAAAGCTTTGAAGGCTGTAGCTTTCCTTTCTCAGAATAGACAACAGAACAATGATTGATGCAAAAAAATAAGGGTATTATAAAAGTGTATGACACAGAACGTTTGTAAATAATGTAGTCAAAGAGAATAAGAATTGGTGACATTTAAAAGACAGAGTTAATGCAAAACTAACTAATTTAATGGTTAAAATATAATTTTAGAAATGAGTGAAATGAATATTTTGCATACTTCTGTGGGAATGATAATAATATGTGAAAGAGTGGAACTGATACTGTAATAAATGGTATAAATGATAGCATACAAGGAAATTGATGAAAAGAAATCACAACTGATGTGAAAATGTTGAACACAGTGAAGTTTTAGCTGTAGGTAAATTTAGGAGCCATTTAATCTAATCAACAGAAGAAGCTTATCACCTCAACTCTATGCAAATAATTACATAAATAAATACTGTATTTTTTGGAGTATAAGATGCTCCAGAGTATAAGACACACTTTAGTTTTTGGCTGGGAAAACAAGAATAAAAATTCTACTAGCATCCATAGGTATTCATCTGGCTAGCGTCCTTGCAGTAAACAGCAAACAGCCTGGTCAGCTTCAGCACGTTATTTCAGCCTGATTCAGCACAAGCAGATGATTGGCGGTTAGATCAGCCTCCCGGAATACCGCCAGTCAGCTGTTCCAGGCTGCAGAGATTGCCACTGTGCATTGCCACCTCCACACATCATGTTTTTTACCTCCGTGCATTGCATTTTTGGTCTCTGTATTTTGCGTTTT
The DNA here is from genome assembly GCF_051295495.1 of Thamnophis sirtalis. Lineage (NCBI taxonomy): Eukaryota > Metazoa > Chordata > Lepidosauria > Squamata > Natricidae > Thamnophis > Thamnophis sirtalis. The sequence goes on along the minus strand of NW_028261385.1, from coordinate 45,680,190 downwards.
TGGCCTCTGCATGCTCCATTTTAGACCCATTCCAAGCTGCCAGGATCGCCACAGCACATTGTCGCCAATTGCTGCTTCTTTGCATTGTGTTTTTGGCCTCCGCATGCTCTGTTTTTGGCCTCCGCATATTGCATTTTCGGCCAGTTCTAGGCTGTGGGGATCGCTGCCACCACAAATCTCCACCACCTGGAACCAGCCAAAATGCAATGCACGGAGGCCAAAAACATGGTGTGCAGAGGCCAAAAATGGAATACGCGGAGGCTGAAAAAAGCTGAAGGAAAGGGACCAGTGGGTGGGCAGGGCTTTGGCAATATTTGCTGTATAAGATGCACAGACACTTCTGCCCACTTTTTTGGGGGTGGGGGGGAGTGTGTCTTATACTTTGAAAAACAAAATAAAATAAAAATAAGAAAATAAATGAGAAAATGAGAAAATCAGTACAGCTTTGTGCCAAAGAGGTTATTTCCAGATGTGGTTGGATGGAATTGATCAAATCTTTTAAGAACAAAAGTTAATGTATAAATCAATATTTTGATGTGATGATGCAAGCAAGAATGGTTTGCCTGGACAGTAAACTATGGACAGACATAATAATGTTGCAGGTTTAAACTAGACTTTTCTTTTTCTTATTGCATGCCTTTAGTTTCTTCAATATACAATTTCTTATTCTTTTTTTCCACTTCGCTTAATGTTGTATGTCTTGACAGGAAATAACATGATGGGATGTATGCCTATGCATGTGTCTATAAGAAAAATAATAAAATAATACCAGATGTTGTCTACACTGTTAGCTGCTACTAAGTTACTTCTCTGTTAAAAAGAAACAGGCTCAAATACTGGGAACATTGGATATATGAATTATGGGGGCACATGGTTTAGCTCTTTATTTGAAAATGCTCTCTGTTTGAAGAGAAGGTAACTCCAATGTAGTTTAAAGTAAAAACAAAAGAAACTTGTGAAGAAAAAGTCAAGCCTTGTCATTGCTCAGAGACAGTAATCATCTGAACAACAAATACAGCTCATATATTTTTAAAAAAATCAGTTTTTCGGCTACAGTGGTGGTGTTGGGACATTTACATATGTATTCATTATTATCTATAATGTTGTTACCTTCTTCTGCAGAAGCATGGTTTATACGGTTATTTAAAAAGCACAACAAAGAATGTTCTTTCTTGGTCAACTCAGAAAGTTCAAACTGCCCAAAGAGCTGCTGATTCTGTTCTACAGAGGAATTATTGAGTCTGTCATCTGCATCTCTATAACCGTCTGGTTTGGCTCTGCAACCAAACAAGAGAAATATAGACTTAAATGGATAATTAGAACTACAGAAAAAACAATTGCTACCAACCTGCCTTCCATTGAAGACCTGTATACTGCACTAGTCTGTATCGTGCAGACCTGTATACTGCACCTCCCAACGTCCGATAGGAACTCACAGGTTAGGCCTCCTCTGGGTGTTGTCTGCTGGACAATGCTGGCTGGCGACCACTCGGGGGAGAGCCTTTTCTGTTGCTGCTCCGGCTCTGTGGAACGAGTTACCAACAGAGATCCGGACCCTCCCCACCCTTGCAGCCTTCCAAAAAGCCACCAAAACCTGGCTGTTCCGGCACGCCTGGGGTTGCTGACTCAAACCAGGTCAACCCCCAATTAATCCAGATGTATGTTGTGTTTTTAAAATGTTTGTATTGTTTTATGTTCTTCCCCTGTATGTTATTTTATTTTATTCGTACTTGTAAGCCGCCCTGAGTCCCCCCCCCCCGGGATTGGGCGGCATATAAACCCATTAAATTGACAATTGACAATTCATAGTAAAAAAGAGGGCTGTTAAAATAACTACAGACCCCTCACATCCTGGACATAAATTGTTTCAACTTCTACCGTCAAAACGATGCTATAGGGCACTGCATACAAGAAAACTAGGCACAAGGACAATTTTTTCCCAAATTCCATCATTCTGCTAAACAACTAATTTCCACAACACTGTCATATTACCTGCTAAGAATATATTACTATTATTCTTCTCTTCTTTCCTAGTTCCTATATCTTCCCACTTATGACTATAACCATGTTGCTTGTATCTTTAAATTTTATATTGTTTTATTTGGTTCCTAGTATAATTTGATTGCTTATTAGTAGCCTATGACTATAATTAAGTGTTGTATCTTATGATTTAGGATGATTTTATTTTTCTTTATGTACATTGAGAGCATATGCACCAAAGACAAATTCCTTGTGTGGCCAATCATACTTGGCCAATAAAGAATTCTATTCTATTCTATTCTATTCTATTCTATTCTATTCAGTTATTTAACATTTTGTTGGTCCTTTTCATACATATCTAAGAAGTATCTTTCTTAGATACCTAAGAAACAGAGCTTTATTATTATTATATCGATTCTGTAAATTTTAAAAAAACAATTAAGCAGCTAGTTGTAATAATGGTCAAAAACAAACCACCAGTGTATCACAATCAAAGTGACATGTCTTCTGAGGAGAATGGAATGGAATCAGGCAAGTCAAGGCCATTTAGGCAAGTGAAATAATTTTTTGTTCAGTTGCCAAATCATGTCAGTCTCTTTGTGACCTCATGGATCATAACATGCCGGGTCGCCTGTCCTCCACTGTCTCTCAGGGTTTCCTCAGATCCATATTCATTATGTTGATGACACTAATAAATTATAAATAGTATAATTATAAAATTGTGGCACAATAGAGTAAGGGTGCAGTCCAGGAGTGGGATTGAAAACTTTAGCAACCGGTTCTCTGCCTGGTTGCTGGGTGGGCATGTCCATGTTGGGCGTGGCCTACTTGGCCTCCTGCACCAGAGGGGGTGTTTTTCTGGGAGGGTGAAATTGGTCTTCCCCAGGTTCCTGAGCCTGGAAATGGGCCCATTTCTGGACTTCCTTGACACCTGTTTTTTGCCCACTGAAAATGGCCTCCCCAGGGCTCCAGTAGCCTGAAACAGGCCTGTTTTCAGACTTCCAGAACTTCCGGGATGCCCATTTTTCACGCTCCCAGAGCCTACACGCAGGCCCTACACTTACCTGGCATCCAAAATGGGCTGTGTGGAGATTCCTGAGAGGGGCAGAGTGGGGTGGGCAGGGTCAGCCAGTCCTTGTAACTACTGGTTCAGAGAACCAGATGTAAAATTAGCACCTGGTTAGCCCAAACCGGTCTGAACCAGCTGAATCCCACCCCTGGTGCAGTTTAATAGTAGTGATTTTGCCATATTGAGGAAAATGCTATTTTTGACAATATTGGCATAATAGGACAAAGTTGAGTAATAATCTGCTTTTGTCCATCCCATTAGAAGTATTTGGAGTTTTCCCAATTGCCTACTGTTTCTTATGTGATGAAGCAAGCAAAAATGGAAGTTCTTGTGCAGTTCCCTTCTTCTAGGGAAGCCCTGAAGGGTATTTCTTTCCTTGCTGAGCTGTTAAAAATATAAGCTTACTCAAAACATTTTGGAATTCTAAGGTCTTATAAAGTATAGGGCTTGTAAATTATGCATGAATTATTAATTTCTTTCAAGATTTCCTATTTTGTCCAAAGGCTAAAATTCAAGACAAAAAAATATATATGAATAAGCCAGGGGGGAAAAGTTCTACTGTGATAACTAAGAAATGTCTTAAAATCAAACTGTTTGGAAAATCAAGAGCATATAACTTATTGTGAAGTTTGTCATGTATTTGTAGTAAGAGTTATAAAACTAAGCTTCTTGCAGAGAGCTTGTCTTAAGTTTACAGTAGAACAATTTTGCATGTGTTTCTTCAGAAATCAAGTGCACTGAACTCTGAGTTTACTTCTCAGGTAACCATGCAAAAGTGCCCTTGTTTAGATTCGGCAGCATACAACTCGATTTGATATATTTTAAGGCTTGATAAGTGCTTAGTTGCAATTCAATGAGGATTCACAGCAGTGATGGGTTCCGAATCCTGTTACAACTGGTATGCTGCAATGGGCCCTGGCATCCATCACGTGCACGTGCGCAGCACACAGCACATGCACAGCACGCACATGCGCACTTACCGCCCATGACGCTCCAGCTGCTCAGCGGAGATCACGAAGGCACCATACGCTCCTTGCACATATGTGAGAGCCCTGATCAACTCAAATACAGGTAAGGAGGGTGGGCAGGGGGCCCTTCAGAGCACTGTACGGGAATGGTACCTGGTGCTCACAGCAGGCATCGGTATGCCCATACCGGGGCATTCTGGCTGTATCCCACCACTGGTTCACAAGGATTACAAATGTTTTGTATACATTCTTGTATTGCATTATTTCAAAAACCACTTTGGCCAATTGGACTACTGAAGAAATGATAATGTGTTTCTTTGTCCAGACAAGCCATATATTTGGCTCAGTACTACTAGCAAAAATGCTAGTAGTATCAGATGCTAGCAAATATATCCCAGACCAATTACTGTTAAGGAGTGGTCCATCAGTTCTCTTGGAAAGAGGAATCCAAATGATTTTGTAAAAACCATACCCATTTGGATTCCTCTTTTCAAGAGTATAAAAGCCATGTTTTTCTAAATATTGTTTTTGCTTTATGTCTTCTTTTTCTATTCTCATAATTTTTTTCAGAAAGCAGGATGGTCTTTTGTTTTTTTTGGGCGGGAGAAATGCAAGTAAAGGCATTTTGGACTTTTTGCAAAACTGACTTGCAGGCTATTTTTGTCAGTCTTGTTCCAATTCTTATTTAAATTACTTTTGGGGAGAACTAAACTGATTTGCACGAGCTATTCTCACCCATATTTAATGATGCACGAGGCTTGATTTAAAGACATTAAAATACATTTTAGAGCCAGTTTGCTGTAGTGATTAAAACATCAGGCTAGAAACCAAGAAATTGTGAATTCTAGTCTCACCTTAGGCATAAAGTCAGCTGGGTATCCTTGGGCCAATTATTGTCTCTCAGCCTTAGGCAGGAGGCAATGGCAAACTACCTCAGAAATCTTGCCAAATAAGTTTCAAGTTGCAGGATTTGTCTAGGCAGTTGCCAGAAAGTCAACTCTTACTCAGGCACAACAAACAAACAACACCTTCCTTCCTTCCTGCCTGCCTGCCTGCCTGCCCTCTTTCCTTCCTTCCTTTTTCCAATTTCATTTTCTCTCTCCCTTTATTTTTGACAGCTGCATTCTCATTTTCTTTCCCCTAAAGTACAGTATAATCTGTCCATAAAGAGCAAACCTTCATACCATTTAAATTCCATTTTATTACTATCCCTTTTAATTGATATCCTTCCTCACTTTTTCCAAAATTCCCAACTATTTTAGCATCTGAATGGTTCATACAAATTTCTCAAGTCTTAAGACAACCTCATACTATGACTGCTCATATGCGTAAAATTCCATCCAAATTTTATTCATAAATGGTGATAGCGCTTAGACTTACTGTATTTTTCCCCTCAAAAAAGAGGCTGAAAATCTGGGTGCATCTTATACACTGAATACCACATTTTTTGCCTTCTGAAACCCTGCCCCTTCACTAAAATGGCTGTGCATAGCTTGTTGGAGGCTTTCAGGGAGCTCCTGGGGGCTGGGGAGAGCAGAAATGAACACAAAATGGGCCATTTTTGCCCAATTTTGCTTCCCCAGGTCCCAGAAGCACTCTATAAGCTTCCCAATGCCCTTTTTTTGACAAAAATGGGCCTGTTTTCATGAAAAATGGGCCATTTTTTGCTTGATTTTGCCCACCCCCCACCCCCAGGAACACTATACAAGCCTCCTAAGGGCTATTCATGCCCTTTTTGGGGAAAAAGGGTCTGTTTCCACAAAACAGGTTTTCAGAGTGCAAAAACTTTTTTAAAAAATTTGCCTCTTCAAAACCTTGGTTATTTTATCTTATAGTCCGGTGTGCCTTATACTCCGAAAAATAAGGCATATACTGCTTCACAGTGCTTTACAGCCCCCTCTAAGCGGTTTATTGCTTAGTCAACATATTGCCCCAAACAATCTGGGCCCTCATTTTAGTGATCTTGGAAGGATGAAAGGCTGAGTCAACTTTGAGCCAGTGAGAATTAAACTGCTGGCAATTGGTAGACTTAGCCTGCAATACTGCATTCTAACCACTGCACCACCAGGGATTTTATATACTTAGTTTCCCATTCTTTTTTAACATTATGGTGCTTATGTTTACTTTCATGCCTCATGCTAATAACATTTTGCTTTTATATAAAGTAATTAATCCCAAAATAAAATGTAATTGCTAATTTTGCTCCAATTAAAGTTTCTTCTTCTTCTGGTCATTTATTATTTATTGTTTAATTTTTACCTCTCTTTCCATTCCTAAGGTATTTAGTGTTAATACAAAATAAAAGAAAGAAAATAATGAAGAAGAGTTGAAAGGGAAATCAAATTACATGCCATCTCATCATCATCTCATATCTCAAATGTCATATCATATCATATCATATTATATCATATCATTAACTACAGCTCCAGTTGTCATTATTGCATCTCAAATAGCCTGTCCAAAGAAAAAGGAATGAAGCAATCAAGCAATAGAAAAACACTTGCCTTAATGAAGGCATTTAGTAGTTCAGCAATGATGAGCATATAGATTCTGGTTTTATGTTTTCTTTGTCAGATTTTTAACATCACTGGATCCAAAAGAATCATGACTATTCTCTTTGTCATATAAATAAATATCACGGTACATTAAGCTATTGACAGCTATCTGACAGGAACTGTAACAAATGCTGGCAGACAACATAATTTTGAATCCATATTACCGTGCCCTTCTAAAGTCAATTAATTGATTATTCCAATGGGTTAAACACCATGGAAGAAGAGGGAATACTTCACTATCAATGAGAGATGTATAATTGGAATCTGATACAGCTGCAAGAAAAGCAGTGGTACTTTGGTGTGGACCATAGTAGGAGGTGTTTTCCTTAAACATATGATATGAAAGCATGTTTTAAATTTAATACTTGAAAAGGTTATATCTTTATCTGATCTCTTTTGGTAGCCTGAGTTGTCATGGACCTGAGTTGTCAGGTGTCTATTAAAAACATTCTAAAATAATCAAAGTTTAGTGAAGCCAAAGGGGGGAAGGAAGGAGGGAGGGAGGGAGAGGTGGGCATTGGGCATAAATATTCTGCATGTAAAAGCTGTACATGAACCAGAACACAGGTAATATTTTAGCAGATCACTTTCTATTCTTCTTGAAATCCATCCATGCTCTCTAACTTCTATATTTAGAGTTGGTTGGGGGGGGGGATGTGGGTGTATGAAATGGCAGGGCCTTTTTTAAAAAAAAAGATTTTTATTAACAAACATGTAAAATACACAGACAAAAAAATTAGATTTACATATTTATACAATACGAACATGAACTTCCTGTTCTTTATAATAGCAATCATCAATCGATACCGCTCACCTTATATTATTTCTTCTATTGTATTTCATTTGGATTTCACCATTCTTAACCCTCTTATTTTACTCATAACTATTATTTTTTGAGTTTTATTATATTCCTTCATTGATTTTTGTTTCTTTCCTCCATTCACCTATACCATTTATCCCATATCTGGTAGAATTATGATTATTCTTTTCCCTGGATTTCTTTTGTTAGTTTGTCCATTTCGGCACAGTCCATAACCTTTCTTATTATTTCATCTTCGCTTGGAATTAATTTGTTTTTCCATTTCTGTGGCAGGGCCTTTTTGATCATGACATTTTCCTCGTTATTCAAAAGAGAAAATATCAGAATTCTTGTTGGCAATTCCACTCTCCTCCATAATCTAGCATTTGAATCTACCTTGCTATAAATCGCTCTATGTGAAAATGACACAAACCATTTCTTAGCCTACTTTGAATCCTTTCATGCCTGCTATTTGTTTCTCAAAGTAAGAGTCACCTTTCTGCAGGAAGCACTGAGCTTCCTGCGGTGCTTTTGGGATCTTTTGAACTATATAATTCAATGAATGTGATTGCTACCTCAGATTCATCTGGAGCATATTGTAGCAGGCTGATGGTTCTTCAAAGCTTCCATAAATCCCTGAATGTATCTATTTATTTTTCATGGTTTTTTTTTTTGCCTTTCCATGGATATGTGGGCATCCCTTGCAAGTGGACAAATATATGAATGCTTCCTCTCCTTGCTTCTATTTCAGCTTTTAGCATTACATTATCTTCAGGTGTGTCTGCCTATCTGGTGTAGTTCAGCCATAGTCCAGCTTCATCAATTAAAGAATGTAATCTTGCAGGAACCTGGAAGTGTTTCTACTTTGTCAAAATTCCTGTCTTCTGAAATGATCCATCCACCATCATCCCCATGATTTGTGTGGCTCCTACTCTTATGTTGGAAATTGTTGAAGTCTTGGGACAGGAATGATTGTGGATACCCCTTCTGGTTTGGTTTTGTTTTGCTTTGTTTTGTTTTAGAATAGTTTAATGGTTTGATTTGTTCTCCTAAATTGTTGTATTTTATTTCATTAAGTTGGCTTTTAGTTGCAAGTCAGTAAGGCATTCTAAAATAGGAGGAAGAATAGTAGCAGTAGTCCTCCTCCTCCCGATGCAGCACCTCGTTCTTAAAAAAGAGTAGTAGTAGTAGTAGTAGTAGTAGTAGTAGTAGTAGTAGTAGGAGGAGGAGGAGGAGGAGGAGGAGGAGGAAGAGAAGGAGGAGGAGGAGGAGGAGAAAAAAGAAAGATCAAGGAACCATTTCTATGCTTTGCATGGGATATGCCTGCTGAATTCTTCCTTGGATTCTCTTCTTTATGAAGTGCGAATAGGCAAACTAAGAGCCATCACTGGTTAAAAATATGGCCCAGGAAAACTGGATGCATGCAAATTGTTGCGTCCTCCCGACGCCGAAGCCAGAGCCGGAAGAAGATCTGATTGGTTCTGGCGCGGCAGCTGGCCGGTGGGAGAATTGCCGTTCTCCGATTGGTTCCCTGCCTGACAGCTGTCAAGTATAAATAGCTGTCAGGCGGGCATCATTCTTGTTCAGTAGTGTTGGTTGTTGCTTAAATAAAGCTTGTTGAAGAATCCTCTCCTCTGTGCCTGAGTACTTAAAACAAATGTCATCAACTTTTCTCCAATAACAAGAGACCACTGATGTTTAATCTACCCTACTGCTCTACTCATTTCCTAAACCATTCTAAACTTGCGGATCCATATGCCTTCGCCTATTTGTGTATCTGGAAGCAGATCCAGTGGAGAGCAATTTCTGTAGGCAAGTGCATCGCTTACAAGGCTTGCTTTTGCTAAATTAAGGCAGCTTCACACTTTACAAATATATCAATGTCTCAATGATAAACAAGCCAGTAATAAGAAGGATGCATTCATAACAAATGTTTATGCTTTAAAAGAAGAAAATAATATCTAGCAGAGCAAAGTTTTAGCTTTATTAGAACGGTAGCTATTTTAGCAGCCTTTCCTCCCCCAGAGAGAAAAGTGTGCATTTTGCTATCAAGGAGGCAATATAGATTTCCTGATCCTTAATGAAACATAAGAAATTATAGATGAAATGACAAAAACAATTAGGTCCTGTTGTAACTTCTGGGACTCTCTAAGTGAAAAGGACAGACACACACACACACACACACACACACACACACAGAGCAGTGCTGTTTTCCTGTACGCTGCTTGGAGAGTCCAAGAATGGATTAACTCTGCCAATCTGCCCACGACTGAATTGAAACTTTAGACACGCTTCTGGTTGCCTTTTTCAATTCAATTCAAGCCCAGTGGATGCGTTTCGATTTATCTCAGTCTTTTGCAGATTACTTGGACTCTTCTTTTTGCTTTTTAAGTACCTTTTTTTCCTTTTTCCTTTTCTCTTTTTTCCCCAAAGAGCAGGCTTGGTGGTAAATAACTTTGTTTGGATTCCATTTCACCATTGCAGTTTCAGGGGTTCTGGGGTTGCCCAGGCGCCTGCTACCGCCCGGCAGGCTATTGGAGGCAGGAGGGTGCAGGCGGCGGACAGGGCTCTGCACGAGTGCCACGGCATCTCCACTTTTATTTTTGAACTGTGCCTGCATGTGGTTTTCAGATCCTCTTGGCTGGCAGAGGCCATTTTGGAAGCCTCCCTTGTGGTGGCAGCCATTTTGGAGGCTTTTCTTATGACGGTGGCCATTTTCAAAGCCTTACTTGTGGCGGTGGTCATTTTGGAAGCCTCCCTGTGGCGGTGGCCATTTTGGAAGGCTTTTTTTTAGATGGCTGCCATTTTGGTTTGTTTATTTTTGGCGCAAAGCCTCCCTTTTGGCGAGTTTTTTCTTCTGTTGCCAGAATAGCCTGCTGGTAGCCTCGGTCTACGCAGATTGCCTATGGAGATTTCCTGTCCGGTGTAGTTCGGCAGGTCTGCTCTTATCTTTGACGATTGGTTTGGGTGGCATAAGGTTTTTTAGCCTTCCCTGGTTATACCCCTTTACCGGTTCCCCAAGACTCTCGATGACTGAGCATGCTGACCTCTTTGATTGCCAGCTAGAAGTGAAGGAGAAGGTCATACCTGCAGGTTTCCTCAGAGATGCAGGAGGTTATTGCCAGGGCCATTTCTCAAGACATCGAGGCTGGCATGCAGCACAAGGCCAAGTTTGCACAGCAGCCTAGGCCTAATCCAGGGCCTCCTGACCTGCAGAGGACAGACAGGCCCAAAGACCAGTGTTACCCCATTCCTTTCTGGACAGCAGGTATTCAGATTGTGAGGAGGACATTCTTCCAGGGCAGGAACCTGAGTTTTCAGGCGATGAAGGAACCATCCCTGACAAACCTGCATTTGCAGGTTTATTTAAACAAGCCAATTTCAAGACTATATTGGGTAAGGCTAAAGACTCAACCCGATTGCGTTCTTCTGCCCCTGAACAACCTGATCCAGATCCTTTGCACCTCAGTGAGGGCCTCTTTGAGCAGCCACTTCAACCTCAAGAAATAGTTCCTGTTCCAAAGTTATTCCTAAATGTAGTGCAGAATCAGTGAGCGCAGCCGGACACCCTTGACACCCCTAGTGGTAGTGACAGGAAGCTGTACACTGTAATTGCTAGCTTGGAGGATTTGTTGAAGTTGCCCCCTGTGGACACTCCGGTGGCCATGCTCACATCCTCCTCTGTCCTTCCCCCTGATCTTGAAGGGCTCAAGGTGGAGGACAAGCGAGCGGAAAAGGCCTGCCACAAAATGCATCAGGCGGCTGCCTGGGCAATTAAGACGTCTGCTTCCACTTTCTATCCAGAGCTTCACTTCTTTGGTTGAGGCAATTGCTCACCAAACTCCTGGCTGGGGACACTAAGCTTAGACAAGATGTCAACAAAATCATTGCGGCAACGGAGTACATGGTTGATGCCACTCTGAATGCTGCCAAGTTTGGGTCTAGAGCCTTAGCATCCAATGTCACCACCTGATGTCTTCTCTGGCTCAGACACTGGAATGTAGACATGAGGTCCAAATGGAAGCTCGTTTCCACCCCCTTTAAAGGGGATAAACTCTTTGGGGAGGCCTTGGATCCTGTCCTTGTAGAATACAAGGACAAGAAGAAGGTCATGCCTTCGGTCATTAAGAAATCAGGGTGCAAGGGTTCCCATTTTTATAGAAGGCAGTCCTTTCATTCCTCAGAACAACTTGACTTACTTGACTTAAGTCTTTAGCGTCGGTACGGCATCGCCAATCCCTTCGCTGTAGAGTCGCATGCATCCCGAATCAACGGGATCCATGATTCTAGGCTGAGTACTACTTGAGCTCGCCGGGCCCAAGAGTCGACAGAGCCCCTTCTGTTGGAAAACGGTGGGCACCTCAAGAAGGCAGGGGTTGTCTTGATAATGAGAGGCTATATTTTGCGTGTCAATTATCCTTGCCCACCCTCAGAACAACCCTCCACTTTGAGCTCCTTCCAGCACCCCTATCCACAAGGTGCAGACAGGTCTCAGGATTGCCAGTCCTTTTGGGACAGCAGATGTCAACAGGCCTTCTCCAAGCACCGCTTCTGGCACTATAAGTGACCATCAGTGGAGGGCATCTTCATGTTCCATGCCCAATGGGAGAGCATCACATCAGACCAGTGGGTGCTACAAACAATCTGTCTCTAGAGTTTTTTCACCCCTGCCTTGTCAGTTTATCTGCTCCCAACCCCCTCTTGCCTGGTCAAGAAGGCTCTCATGGAAGAGGAGATCCTTCACATCAAGGTCATAGAACCGGTTCCGCACGGTCAGGAGGGGACAGGGTTCTATTCCATCCTGTTTCTTGTCCCAAAGAATTTTGGGGGGTGGGGGGTGGAGGGGCATACTAGACCTAAAAAAGCTAAACTACCACCTAGCATACAAGAGGTTCAAGTTGCAATCCCTCCAGTGAATACTAGGCTGCATCTGGCCTGGAGATCTGCTAACATCCATAGATCTCAAATAGGCATACCTACACGTTCCAATTCGCAAGGCTCACGGCAAATTTTTGAAGTTCTTTTACATAGGCCAGCACTTCCAGTACAGGGCGTTGCCATTTGACCTGTCATTAGCCCCCAGAACGTTCACAAAAAACCTCGCAGAAGTGACAGCGTGTTTCAGATCCCATCTGGTGAGACTCCAAGCGTACCTGACGATGTGCTCATCCGGTCGTCATCCCATCAGCAAGCGAGACTCAACTTGCAGTACACAATGAAGATCCTTTAGGACCACAGGTTCTTTGTCAACCTGAAAAAGAGCCATCTCAAGCTGACCACCAGGTTACAGCACCTCGGCGCCATCATAGACACTGTGACCTGTCAGGTCTCCCTCTCTCTGGAGTGGATGGCGAGCATCAGGGCCCTGGTGCATCAGATACGACTCTTTCCTTAAACCTCGATGGTGCAATTGTCCCGGCTCTTAGGAAAAATGATTTCCTGCCTTTCCATTGTACCACGGGCGAGGCTTCACTCTTGGCAGTTCCAGTGGCTCCTATTACCACACCAACATGCCAACAACAGCAATTCTCCAAGGCTGATTCCAGTCCTCCCCATGGGGTCTTTGCTCCTTCCAGTGGTGGCTGTCTTCCACCCTGGCGAAGGGCACCCTCTTCAAGGAGTCAGACCACCTGACCATCACGACGGACACCAGTCTTTTCAGCTGGGGGGCCCACTTCCAAAACCAAATCAGGTGGTTGGAGACAGAGTTGGCACACAACATCAACTGGTTTGAGCTGAGGGTGGCGAGGTTGGCCCTGTTTCAATTTCAGACCGACATCCAGAACCATCACATGATGATTCTCATGGACAATGTAGTGATCAAGGTGCACATAAACCACCAAGGGGGCATCCGATCCAGATCCCTGATGGCGGAGGCTGAATCCCTGGGAAGATGGGCAGAAAGACATCTACTCTTGATTCAGGCGGAGTACATCTCTGGGGTGAATAACATCCAGGAGGATTGACTAAGCAGGGCCACCATAGCCATTCAGAGTGGTGTATGCATCTGGACCTGTTTCATCATCTGTCGCAGAGGTTCGGCTGCCCGTTAGTTGATCTTTTTGCCACCACGGAGAACACACACCTTCCCAGGTTCTTCACATGATTTCACTTCCCTCTGGTGGAAGGTGTCAACACCCTTCATTGCCCCTGGCTGCCGGGACTTGTATATGCCTTCCCTCCGCTGCCGCTCCTGCCCAGAGTTATTTGGAAGGTCCTGGCTTAGGGCGCAGAGGTTCTCTTTGTGGCTCCCTTATGGCCCAGGAGGACCTGGTTCACCAATCTGGTGAATCTGTCCATCAATCCATTCCTTGCAAAATGTTTCTCTCAACCAGGGGGCTCTTCCTTATCCGGAGCCCCAGTGGTTGCAGCTAACCATTTGGCACTTGAGAGGAACCTCCTGAGCAGGGGCAGGCTCTCCTCCAAGGTCATCCAGACCACCCAGGCATCCAGATGACCAGCCATGACCAGAATATACGACTCTACCTGGAGATCCTTTGAAAGATGGTGCACGACATAGGAGATTACGCCGACAGCGGCTACCATTACCCAGATGCTGGACTTTTTGCAGAATGTGCTGGACCAGGATCTGGCACCTAACACCCTCAGGTGACAAGTGGCTGCCTTGTCCATGATTCTTGCTCCAGACAGTGTCTCGTCCCTTGGCTGTCACCCCACCATCTGCAGCTTTCTGCGGGGTGCTACCAACCTGAGCCCTCCAGTTGTTCTTCGTTTCCCATCATGGAAGATCAAAGTTGTGTTACGGGCTCTGATAGGCATGCTGTTTGAGCCGATACGGTCCACCAGTATGAAACATCTAAACTTTAAGACCACTTCCTGATTGCCATCACATCGGCACGACATATCTTGGAGTTAGCAGCCCTGTTGGTTAGGGAGGACTTGTGTCTGATACATCCTGACAGAGTGATCCTTCAGTTGGACTCAACATTTATCCCCAAGATCAACTCATTATTTCACTGGGTCCAGGAGGTTATCTTCCCGGATTTCTGTCTGCATCCCAGGCATCTGAGGGAGAGAAGATGGTACATCCTCTATGTTTGTTGAGCCCTGCATAGGTACATCAAGCGCACAGCAGCTTTCAGGCATTCCGAGTCACTCTTCATGTCCTTTCAACCTGCATCCCAAACTTGCAAAGTTTCTTCCTCTACCATTGGATGTTGGCTGTGTGCCTGCATTGCTTTCACTTATGTCCTGCAATCCAGACCAGTACTTCGACAGATTATCGTGCATTCTACCAGGAGCGCCACCACCACCGTGGCTTAGGTGACCCAGGCTCTGATAGAGGAGATTTGCAGGGCGGCTACTTAGACTTCCTTATCCCCCTTTGTTCAGAACTATAAACTGGATATATTTGCCTCTGCAGAGGGAGCGTTTGGGAGGCAAGTCCTACAGGGCATTCATAGCAGCGGAGAGACCCTGGACTCATCAGCTTTCCACTCTAGTGACATTTTGCTTGGGTTTGTCCCATTCTTGGACTCTCCAAGCAGCGTACAAGAAAATGACCATTAGCTTACTTGAAGGGTCATTTTCTGTACGCTGCGAGGAGAGTCCAACCCCACCCTGGGGTCTTTGTCTGCTGCCGAGGCGTATTCTTGGATAGTTTCATGAATTTATTTGAACAACCTTTCAACATGTACAGTTCCATGCCTTCATTACAAAAACTGGCAGTCAAGACAACCAGAGGCGTGGCTAAAGTTTCAATTCAGTCCTGGGCAGATTGGCTGAGTTTAACCTATTCTTGGAGTCTCCTTGCAGCATAGAGAAAATGACCCTTCAGGTAAGCTAATGGTCATTCTAACAGCAACTTAATCTCTATTTCTCACTGTTATATCTTAACTGCCTATATGCCCTGTTTGAAAGTCAAACTCCATTGATGGAAACATATATATGAGTATTTATTTCTATATAGTTCAAAGTATGCTATATAGTTTGGTCTAATGATTAAGTTACCAGGCTAGAAAGTAGGAGATTATGAGTTCAAGTCCTGCCTTAGGCATGAAAGCCAGCTGGTGACTTTGGGATAGTTTCACACAGGGTTGTGGTTGTGGGGGAAAATAGGAAGCGGAACATGTGCTGGATATGTCTACTGCCTTGAATTATTTGTAAACAAAATAATAATAAAGCCTGGACACATATAAATACACACACACACACATACATCTCTATGCTATATACGTAGATACATATGAACTGAAAAAATCCATGAGCTAGCCAATTTTTTTGTGGAGGAAACAGCTTTTCAAAATGTTAAATGAAGGGGCAAACACTGTATTTTCTTTCTATGGCCAATTTTTCCAGGCCATTTTCAAATACAGTTTTGAGAACAATTCCAAATAATTGCTGCATCTAAGCAATTGAACTATTCTCTATGGAGATTCTCAATCATCCGGGTCATGGTTTTCCAAAAGATGTTTTTTCTCCAGTCTACAACACAGTCTTTTAAGTAGATCCAAGTGCTGTGCAATGAAGTGAGCTCCTTCTCTTTTCCCTGGCTCCTGCCCACCTAGCAGTTCAAAAGGGTAGAAATGTGAGTAAACAGGTACCACTTCGTTGGGAAGATAATAGCATTCCATCTGCCTTGGCATATATTTGTGATGGCCACAGGACCACTGAAATGTTTTTGGTTAATGCTGGCTCTCCTGGATAAGAAATTGATATGAGCACCACCCTATAGAGATGACTAGAGAAGGGAAACCTTTTTCTTTATTTGTACAATCAGCAGATATGTAGATACATTATTTATATGTGCTTGATATTTACTTAGTATATTAATATCAACTTTTATAGTTTGTATTTGGGAGTCAACCAATTCAATAAATTGCTTAAAATAAAGAGCAGAGAGACAAGGCAGGGAAGATTGGGGGAGGGAAGAGCCCCACACTGCAAGGTTTAAAAAGAAAAACCTACTTATCCTACTTTCTTTGTAAATCCAGACACATGAATAAAATACAGTAAATGTTACTTTATAAAAAATGTATAAAAAGAGATCTAATTTGGCTTGTATAGAATCTTGTGGGTAAAAAAAGGTTTTTCATTTCTAAAATGGAAAGTCTTAACTTAAAGTCTTAACTTAAAAGCCAAAGTATTTTATAAGAATATGTGGAAGTCCCTTCCAAATTATGAGAATACTTCAAAGGATCAATCCAAACAGTCTGCACTGAAATGGATACAGTACTTTGAACTTTCTTCAAAGTTGTGTACTGTTATTCCTCAAATGCATTGCTTAATACTAATTCCTACAATTTTCTAAAGCAGAGTGGTGGTAGTGCATTTTACTGCTAAGATAAAAAAACAAAATGCTGATCAGAAGGACACCATCAGTCAAGGAGTAGAAAAGCATAAAGGTTTTCACTTTAGTCCTTAGAATCATTAATACACTTGTAGCCATAGTCACATTCACTGTGAGGTTTCATATCTTGCCATGGCAGTCAAGATACTGTCTGCCAAGGATGGTGCTAAATCCATCTTTGGATTGGATTGGGACAAAAACAACAACAACCCTGTTCCGAATATTGTCTTAATGCAATTTTGAAGTATAATCTCTTTTAGCTTTGGGAAAGTACAGGGAAGAATGAGGAGAGAACCTGTTTAATAATGCAAATCTCCTGTTTTCCCTTGAAAGTAGTGGTGAAATTCATTTTTTTTTACTACCGGTTCTGTGGGTGTGGCTTGGTGGGCGTGGTAGGGGAAGGATACTGCAAAATCTCCATTCCCACCCCACTCTGGGGCCATCCAGAAGTGGAATTTGTCAGTTCTCTGAACCACTCAAAATTTCTACTACCAGTTCTCCAGAACCTGCCAGAACCTGCTGAATTTCCCCCTTGCTTGAGAGGGAGGGGCAGGAATCACATTCAATGAAACCCAAAGTGAAAACTTGTCAATAGCTCTTAACCATCCCGTATTATTATATCAGTGGTTTTCTGAAGGCCAAATCTTTTGGAAAAATAAAAGAAGGAAGGCAGGTAGAGATAATTTTTCATAATACTGGAACCCATATCTGAAAATCTGACGACAACAGCAAACAAAATTCCACATATAAAAGGCACCCAAGAAAATAGCACCGATATCTGAGTGCTTCCCTCAGTTCTAAAGCTCTGGCGACGTACCATGGAGAGCTCAATGGCTCTCTGCTCAGCAATAATACTGTATGTCAGAAAGTTGAAAGGTAAGATATACATTGAATAAAAGAAAACCCAAATTACCATAATTAAATCTAAGTAGCATGTGAAAAGTAGGTGGATTGTTAGCATCTATTGGACAATGTGGAGAAAATATTCCCAGTGAGGCCTGCTATATTTTAACTGTTCTGCAAAGAGCCTCACCATGTGCAAGTAGTTCTTCAGTGACCTGGATGTGCAGATTCATGATGTTAAGTTTCCTGGTGATAATAAAGCAAATAGCTGAAATAAAGACTTGGAACAGATAAGTACACAGAACTTTATATGGAAAGCAAAATGAGAATGGGGAATGAAGAGACAACAGGGAACAATGAAATTACCTTATAAATTACTGATTTTTAACTGATCCAAAAATATCTAATAAAGTTAACTAAATTTATTAAGTACCGTGAACTACTTAGTAGAATTAGGAAAACTTACTGTAGGTAAATTTGTCTGACATGCAGAATTCCACAGCTTCATGATATATGCTTAATCTAGTTCCAGGATTAATCCATTTTGGGATTTTAAATTACATAATGAATCATAAACTAGAATTCAAATGACCAATCACAGGAAATTCTGTAGCAGAAATTCTGCACAACATGACCATTGCTGCTTGTAGAAACAAAATGCTAAGCCACATTTATTTGCTTTATATCATGTTTTTTATCATTCTATGAATAGAGGATTGCTGCAATAAAGCAGTAGATCACTTACCCATTAATTTGAAATTTGAAGTGCCAAAGGAATGTCTAAAAATAAGTAATAAATAACTGAACACCTAAATGTTTTAAAGTGAACATGGTAAGTATATTTTCAGCTGAAGCTGATGCACAGTATAAAGATATCATTCAGGACTTTTTTTTTCCGCTAATGGCTGAGTAAATTCCTGTTTTGTAACATTTCAATAGCAACTCTTATTTTCTGTTGTTTTTTTTAATACGAATAAGCTTTCATTCTGATTGAAATATTGTTCATTCTTTCGTTCATTTGAAAAAGTCAAAGATGTCACATTTTAAACATTATAATCTTGGGAATATGATGCATGTGCACAACATTTATTGATAAAAACTCAGGTAAATTGCATTAGTCTTCAGCATTCCCAAGAGAATAAACTAACCCTCTCCACAACCCTCTCCGAGTTGTCACTTTGGCAGCCATACTTTCTTTGATTAATTAAGCCTATTACCAAAGGAAATTGCTCAATTGTTCATTCAACTGTGTGTGAAAGAAATTTCAACCAGTTCCTCTAGGAGAAAAAAAAATACCAAAAGTGTTCACTTTGTGCGGCAAATATAAATGATTTGTTTGCATTCATTACTGCCTGGAAGTTAGTTCATACAGAACATGCTAGAAGCAAAAGCATTACTTTATAAGAAGGAACATACTATGCTTATGATAAAATTGCAAATCATTGTTTTTAGAAAACAAAAAGAAAGAGCTTGCACTTCAGGTGATAATATGACTAGATGTTCTCAGTATTTTCCTCTGATGTCCCCTCAGGCTGTGTCAAAAAAATCAAGATGGAAACCATGGCTACCTAATTGAAGCTCTGGCCTTTTTATGTTTTGCAATATGACCTCATGATCACACCTTGACTTTGTAAAAGAACAATAGTCTTGACAATAGTCTGAGGGCACACCTGAGTTTCCTTACATCTGCAATTTAGCAGACACCAAATACAAGGGGAGTTCCTAATAACAGAAAAAGAACCCGTAATCCAGGATATGAAATACAAAAATACACCAATGAGTTTGAAAAATTCTAGGCTCTCAGAGTGACTTAGAAGTTCAATGTTATCCTTGAAATTAGCCCGAAGTCTGAGGTGTTCCTTTGCCAGGAGACTGACACAACCAAAATAATAGTGAAGCTGCTCATTCAGAATACAGAATAATACAGAACGATAGATTTGGAAGGGATTTTGGAGGTCCAACCTCCTGGTCAAGCAGGAGATCCAATACCATTTCAAACAGAGATGAAGTAACTACAACAGTGCCCCCAACCTTTTGGGCATCGGAGACCGGTTCTCTGGAGACAAGTTTTTTCACAGACTGGAGGACTTGTGGTTTTATATGGAAGCGAATGGGGCTTTGCTTGTTTGCACAGACTGGTTTCTGGCATGCTGCAGACTATTGCCAGTAAACAGACTGGGATTGGAAACCCCTGACCAACAACTTCTGAAAGCAAGCTGTTCCACTGGTTAATTGTCCTCACTGTTAGGAAATGTCTACTTAATTTCAGGTTGCTCCTCTCCTTGAGTATTTTCTATCCATTGTTTCTTGTTTTGCCTTCTGATTATTCTGAAAAAATAGATCGAACCCCTCTTCTTTGTGGCAGAAGTCGTTCAATTCCTTTGGAAGTATTCAATTCCTTTGGAATCAATCTTATAAAAAGGCTGAACCATTATGCCTTTATCTGAAGTGAGATACATAAGGAAACAGAGTTTTAAATAGCGATCTCCTATATAGGATGGGGTTTGTATATATTATACAAATAAAACTTTTTGGAATGTACAAAATATTATTGTTAACAGCAATGGTTATATATTTAGGAAATGAACAATTGAGGCATTTCCCTACCTAGGCATGCCATCAAATTAATTATTGGCAAAGATCTAGGACTGAACTTTGATAGACATACCTAGTTATAGATTCTGTAGTTGCCCTATTTCAACATTGCATGGAAGTCAGAGGCTCCACAGTCTGAAAGTATCCCATTTTCATTATTGGGCTCAATTTTCTTTTCCCAAAGAGAAAATTAAGGGATAAAGGAATAAGATAATCCTCATAGGTATTTTTCCCAGAACTCTTTAATGCAAAGGATATCAACCTTCACATCTATCAGTGCTGTGGATTTTATTTCCAGAATTCACCATCCAACTACTGGATAGATCACTCTCATCTATCAAATTGTTTCCTTCATGGTGCATAATTTTACAGCAATTATATTCATACAGTAGAATATGGACTGGAATAACAGACTGGAATAACCAAAGGCCATTCTTTTGGATTGTTTATGCTAATTAGCCACAGTTTTGTTACTATTAGTTCTGGAGATTTCTGTGCCAAAAGAATGCAAATTGCAGATATTAAATGTGCTTGTCTTTTTATCTCTTACCTGTTGTTCTTTCTAGCCCTGCTTTACTGGCTTTTTGATCCATTTTTCACTGTTAAGTTTTCTTGTTTACTGATATTTAATAAGTAAACTTCAAGCTATATTTTGCTAGTTATTTTGAGTGGCATCTAAACTGGATGTAGGAATTGACTGGGTGTATGATGGGCGTAAACCAAATTGGTTATTTTTAAATATTCTTGTGATTGGGTCAACACAAGTGGTAGTTACCAAAGTTGAGAAACACTGCTCTGGTAGTGACCTGAATTTTGTCCTATGTTGGGGTTCCAGAGTTTCCCGTTCAGCATTCTGACTTCATTTGATAGTCTTTCTTGATTTGTTTATATTAAACAAGACTTATTTTCTCCTTTCAACACTGTCTATAGACTCTCACTGCATCAGAATGTAAGCTTTATCCCCTTTGGGGCATGGGTGTGATATCAAACTTTCAAACTTTAATGGAATTTGTATGCCGCCCACTCCCTAGGGATTCTGGGCGGCTCATCATGACACACAGGCAATATAGAGTGGGACACTTTGATGTGACATTCAACTGCCAACAAAATCTAGGTGGAAGCTACATTTAATCATGTATTATAAACCACAACTTAGCTTGATGTTTAAACAAGGTGGGAAAAAGGGTAGTGGGAATCAATCAATCAATCTTTTATTTTGGTGAGGAATAAGAAATATTTTAGAAGTTTGACCAATCTAATAAGACAATCATTATTGGGAGCTGATATATCTAGTTCCTTTAATTACAATTTAAGTTTTATATTGAGCACCAGAGAACTAGAATAATTAGGCAATAAATGAAACGTTCGCATTCATATTTCATTTGCTGCAAATAATAATGTTGAATTTTAACATTATCAAAATGTTAAATGCTAAAATATAACTTTAAACCTTTGAAACCCTATATAATAATTATATGAATCACAAAACTGCCACATTATAAAGGATTAGAGGGAGGGAAAAATACAAAACGTATAACCCTTAAAATTATTAATAACACTAATATTTAATATTTTAATAACTTAGGTATGTAGCAAGTAATGGATGTCAGAATAAGACTTTATTCTGCCTAAGATTAATTGAAAAACATGAACTTCCTATCAAGTATATAATAAGTTCAAGACTGTGAATTAAATTTGGAGGCATAGGAAATGATTTTCAGAATTTATGTATTTAAGGAAGAAAAGCATTTTAAAAAATACCTTAGAACTAGCTTAAGGACAGCAGCACTTCTACTTTAATTGGTTTTCCTTTATTGCAAGGAATTTGTGTATAATTTATTTTTACATATTTTACCATTGCAGGGGATTCTGATTCATCCTCCAGCACATGGAGGTCTAGGACCAAGATTTAAGAAAAGAGCCAACGAATACTTTTAGAGTTCTGTACTCTGCTTGTGGCACCTTCAGAAAAGGGATTGCATTCAGGAATTAGAGAAATTACAGTGAGAGTGAAGATGTGAAGAAGGAAAAAGCCACATTGCAATGTTTGGGGAAAAACACCCTCCAAGCATTTTTTAAAAGGCTATTATTCCTTTTCTACTATCCCATTCCTGTGCCCATTAATATTGGGGATAATCAATCCAGTTTAAGTGAATGCAGATAGTACTTTTGTTATGTGTGAAATTAAAGTGCTTGATGAGCCATAGGCATATCAGTCAAGGCCAAAATATGTGTCCCATATTTTATCCACATAGAATCCAATTGTTTCCCATAATTTATTTTTAACAATTATTTGTCATTAATCATTATATTGGAGCGCTTCTCCAATATAATCTGTCACCAATTAGCCCTTTAAGCACAACCTTTCCACGGTAATCAAGTTGATTGACCCTATGGTTGGTCCAACTTTCCCAGAACAATATATTGAGCAAGGCAAATATATGTGTGTGTCTGTGTGTATAGTGTAGTGTAGTAGGGTAGGGTAGGGTAGGGTAGGGTAGGGTAGGGTATTTTGTTGTTAATTGTGAAGTCGTGTCCGACCCATTGCAACTCCATGGACAATGTTCCTCCAGGTCTTCCTGTCCACTATCATCCTCTGGAGTCCATTTAAGCTCACACCTACTGCTTTGGTGACTCCATCCAGCCACCTCATTCTCTGTCATCCCCTTCTAGTTTTGCCCTCAATCTTTCCCAGCATTAAGCTCTTCTCCAGTGAATCCTTCCTTCTCATTAGGTATGTATAGCTTAGTGTAGCATGGCGTAGCGTAGCATAGCATAGCATAACATAGTTTGGTATATAAAGGATTGCCTTGCTCAGCTCAGTGGTTCTGAATAAACAAGAATTAGAAATAAGAGCTGTCCATTTAGTTACAGTATAGTAGCAAAAAAGTACATAATATACCATCAGTAAGTACATTGGAAGAAAGTCACAAGCTTATGCAGCAAACATGCTGTGCTTTCATATTGTTTCTTGCTTTGAGATGCCAGAATTTATACACACATATCTCTAATCAATTTTGTTAATGCACAAAGAGCAGTGGCTTCTAAACAGCCTCCAATTCTTCTTCTTTAATGGTACTTAACCACTGCTGCTAAGATTTGCTAATTGCACAGTGTCACTTTTCCAATATAATTCACCATTGGTTAAAAATACACATGCTTTATGCTCCCATCCTTTTATGTCTTGACAGCATTTAATGGCCCAGAAAAAACACAACTGGCAACAGACTGACAAAAAAAACCCATATATTATGATGGTCTATATATCAGGAATGTTAAAACAAATCTTATTTCAGTGTTGAAAAAATATTGAATAAAGGAAACATATTTTTTTGAAGATAAGCATATTGATGTGAGACAAGCATATGTTTGTTCTATTAAAGTTAATAGGCTCAGGTAGTTCTATCCATACCATAAACTCGGTTTGGCAAGTTAGTAAATTAGATAATAAACCATTCCCATTGCTAAAAAAAACCCTCTAGTACATGCGGTGAAAAGTCTTCAGTGCATCCTAACTGCAGGAGATAAACTTAGAAGACAACTTAGTCATTAAAAAAATATTGACAGCTGAGTTGAAGCTGTCATTTTTATTAATGTAAATTATTAATATAGATGATTGACTGATTTATTATATGGCATCAAGTCAATGTCAGCTCTTAGTAACCACATAGATCAGTTCTGCCGAACCTTTTCAGCACCGTGCTAAAATGGGATCGCGCGGGAGAATGCCAGAAACTGGAAGAGCAGCTCCCCAGCGAGCATCCACGCGCTGGGAAACTGAGCTTCCAGTTTCCAGTGCGTGCATGTGTGCTGCCCACCTGGTCTTCCAATTTCTGGTGTGCATGCACATGGAAAGACCAGCTGCTCGGCCTGCATTTGCGCCCTGGAACCCAGAACAGCAAGGCTGGCATTTCTGGAGAGATGGCTCTTTGTGTCACTTTCAGCACATGTACCATAAGTTCATCATCATGGACATAGATGGACCTTCTTCAGAATGATCTGTCCTTGCCTGGTCTTTCATATGTTTTAACAGAACATTCATTTGTATTGTAACTGCATTGCAATTTCATTATTACATAATGAAATTAGGGAGTATTATCCAGCAATGTCGCTGTTTTTATAAAAAAAATGTAAACCTTTTAACTACTTTTCTCTTAAACTAAATTCTATGGGTATATACAGGATTTCTAATTTAATTATATATTCCTATCCTTTTCTTCTCTCAGCCTCCCTTGTAAAATGTATGGCACTTTCCAGACATATGAAAGAAACTCCAGAATTCAGAATGCTACCTAGTAATGCTAATCCTAGTTCAAAAGGATGGCAAATTTCTTAAATTGAAGAAATTAAAGGGAATCGATTGGATTCTAGCCTCATTTTCTCATTTTCAATCCTCACATAAAAATCTTGAAAAAATATATATTTGGATTCAGAAGAAACTTTTTGGAAATAATATGAAGAGATAAGGTCCCTTCCTCCTGGGAATCTTGACTACATTCTACCATAGATTCTGTTCAAAGTTACAAAGTACTGAAAAAAAGTGACTTATCACCATTTTTCACACTTACTATTTCTATTTTACACTTTCTGTGTTGTCTGCATCTCAAACTGAAACACTCAATGACTCTAGAAGAATGCAAATGACCAGCTGTCTCCAAGGAATATAAATCCTTCCATTCCCCACCATCCAATCAGAGCTGAACAAGATTTTTGTATGAGAAGTGAAATGTCTTCAAAGGAAAAAAAAAGAAACTCCAGTTGTCTCTTGAAAAGGCACCTTTAGGACAACAATGACTGATAACTGAGAATCTCCATAGACATTAAACAATTTTGTTTCAAATTAGCCTTCTTTATGTACTAACTAGCTGATAACCCGGTATTGCCTGGGTATCTATTTATAGGAGAGAAATGTCCAGACCAAATATAATTTCTAATGTTGGATTTTGCCCCTACCAGAAGGAGCCCCCTTGTGGAGTACTGTGAAGCTGTTACCATGGCAACTCCACTGTGCTGAACAGTAGAAGCCATTTTAAGGCACAACAGGCTGTATCTTAACAGAACACACACACTGAGGGGTTTTAGGGGTGTCTTAACCCCACAATATTTTTTCCAGAGAGTAAGTCATCTGTGCATCAAGTTTTGTTAAAATTGCTCGAGGTGTTCCAGAGTTATGCTGGAACACACACACACAAAACACACACACACACACACACACACACACACACACACAGAGCCATATTCCTTTATTTGTTAAGGAAATGTATTTAAATTAATAGAAATACAAAGAGGTCTGAAAGAAAAGTTTAATTCATTTTTATGTTTCATTCAATAGTGTCTAAAGTTGAATTTCTTAATTTATACTAAATATTTTATTATGTAGTCTTATTAGAGAGACATAATGAGAATTTAAAGTATTGGTATATTTAATATGCTCTTATGAATAATGCTGGGGAAAACAGAACATTTCAAATAAGATATTTCAGTTAGAATCTGAAATTTACCAGCATACAGGAAGGCTTGTGCATTATCCTTAATCCACCAAGCAGTGCTACACTCTTACTGGGAGGAAGATATTATTTTGGGATGGGAAAATAATAGTAATTTCCTCATAAGTAGGATTTGTTTTTAATATTTTCTGTAAGGAATTAACAGAACATTGTTTTATAATGCACAAGCAAATATCAAATTATCTACCCACAACAATGATACCTATAAAAATTAATGATTTATACTTTATACTTTCTAACCAAATAACAGTGCTCCCAAGGTAGCTAGCAAGGCATTTTAGAGAAATAATTTTATAAAAGCAATATTTAAATAATTTTTAAAATGAAATTATGCTACCAATTAGAGAATTTACATTTTGGATCAAAGTACAAATACAATGAAAACTGTAACAAATACATGGGAAATTATTTCAAATTATGATATTAGATAGCTGCTACTATTCTTATGATAGCATTTTTGAAATAGTTCAAACACTCCAAAATACACTGTGAATGCTAAATGCTTATGCAGGTGGGAAGGTTTGACATTGATCTCCCGCCTTAGCTTCAGTAAGTTACTATAAAAGCATCTGGATTGCTTAAAACCTTCCCACAGAACGAAACATCTAAAGCAGCTTTGTAGAAATAGAGATGAGAAAATTTCTGAAACTCTCTGGCTTTTAGATTGACAAGAAATACATGAGAAAATGAAATTCTATGTCTTAGAAGAGAAAGGTCTGAAGAGAAGATCTTCTCTAAAATTGCAAAGTAGCATTGTGATTATGCCACTATGCAACTACACTCTAAATAATAAAAGGAAACTACATTTTTTTCAGAAATTGCTTAGAAAGTACAAAAGCTGATAATGGGGATGCTGTCAGTCAGTATGCTCTTGGTCTCCTTTCATGGGATTCTAATAATGTGATGTCAACAACATGTAAATAGGATATCAATTCCAGAAAGAATACAATCTTTAGTTTATGTACCTTAGATTGATAACGGATAAGAGCCTGTGGCCTAATGGCTAAGATGTCTGCCTAGTATGTAATATAGCCTAGGTTCAAATCCCAGTAAGGGTATGGCTAGCTGATGAGAGCTAAACAGCTTGAAATAGATCTATACTAGTCTCCCTTTATTTATTTATCAGCACAAATATAACACAAAATGTGTAACAAAGGCAACAGTAAAAATATTGGGTTTCTGTCGTGATGGACTCTTGTGACGAGCCGATTGACAGATAATGGAAGCTGTTAGCTTCCTCCCATAATTGGGGCTTACCAGGGGTTGTGACACTAAATATATACCTTCTTCCCTGGCTTCAGCTGATAAGGAGGAGAACTTGTGGCTTAATGGCTAAGACATTTGCCTACGATGTAATATAGCACAGGTTCGAATCCCAGTAAGGGTATGGCTAGCTGATGAGAGCTAGATAGCTTGAAATAGATCTATACTAGTCTCCCTTTATTTATTTATCAGCACAAATATAACAAATGTAACAAAAAGGCAAGAGTAAAAAATATTGGGTTTCTGTCTGGATGGTCTCTTGTGACGAGCTGAAGGACAGAGAATGGAAGTGTGATCTTCCTCCCATATTTGTGGGCATACCAGGGGTTGTGACTTTAAATATATATATATATATATATATTTATGTTATATTTGTGCTGATAAATAAATAAAGGGAAAGGCAAACATATATATATATATGTTATATATTTGGTTATTCGGAGAAAACCTGAATAACCAAAGATCTACATACTAACACCCGCGAAAACCTCAGAAAACATACATACATACATACATACATACATACATACATACATACATACATACATATATATATTGCATTTGTGCTGATCAATAAATAAAATGCTACACAAATGTAACAAAGGCAACATAAAAAAAATGGCTTTCTGCCTGGATGGCTCCTAGGTTGAGCCAATAGACAGAAAAGGGAAGCAGTATGCTCCCTCCCATATTTGGGCATACCAGAGGTTGTGACACAATACATACATACACACTAGGAAGGTCCATTCTGCATTACAACCCAAAACTTTGAATGAATCAAAATAAAATAATATCCATTTACACCTCTATAGGTGGTACATGCTTCCTCAATTTTCATATTTCTATCAGACGCCTGTGAGTTTGAGGGAAAAGAGAGAAAAGAAGAAGAGAGGAGAGGAATATGATCTAGAACAGTGATAGCAATAGCAATAGTCTACTGCTATTGCTTTGCATGCACCAGAAACCAGAAGACCAGGTGACCAGCGTGCATGCACACACTGGAAACTGGAAGCTCAGCTTCCTGGCTTGTGCTTCCCCAGCTGGGGAACTGTTCTTCCGGTTTCCGGTGTTCCTGTGCATGCGCTCTTTTGGTTTTCAATGCTACCCTGCTTTTCCAAAAAGGTTCACCAACACTTACCTAGAAGAATAAATAAATACATGTGACATAGTACAATACATACAAAGGAAAGACAACAAATATTCAAAGATTATCTTCTAATAAGTGAATGCAATTATCTGAAGCTTTGGCTGCCTTTGTATCAACCCAGAGTCCAGTGTATCATGACAACAAGGAACATTCCCATAAATACTGCTATATAGAAACTTACTGGTACTAAGCAGCAATAAAAATAATTTTTACCACAATGGAATGATTCCACTTTCAGCTTTATTGGGCAGAGATTAAGTTCTAACTAACAAAATCTCTCTCTTTCTTTTATATAAAAGGCGGAGGGGATGTTGCACTTCTAAAATCCTTCAATTTGCAATTACTTTTGTTTGGTAGGTTGAAATGCAGAAAAGTTCATCCAATAAGGACAGAACTATGGCAGGAAATTGCCTGCAGTGCACATTCTTTGTGCTTTAACAGGAGAGGCCTTAAACAAAAAGGTTTTTTTTCTGCGAACTGTTACAGAAATGCTCATCAGCAGCAGCCCTTTGCTTTTATCCTGTTGGATTTGCCCTTTCTGAATGCTGCATTTCTGTAATTGGATCAAGTTGTTTCCTCTGGAAGACAAGAAATATTGCCTGACTGTATTTATCAATACAACAAATTCTCTCAGGTATAGAGTGTTTGTGTTTGTACCTATATAATGTCTGTATTTGTATGTCTACACATACACATTTTTTTCTAAATGTGACGTTAATATTATACATTAACATTATATTTTAATATAATACTCTTCTTTTAAACATTCTCCCTCTGGATTTCATGAACTTTCTGGAAATAGGATCCAATCTGGGTTACTTACCAGGATCAGAGGTTTAGTCTTCCAAGGTTTTAGACTCATGATGGAGCCCATCTTACAGGAACGTCTGAAGAAGGACTCCAGCACTAGTCTGAAAGCTCGTAAGACTAAACCTCTGGTCCAAGACTGAAATCAACTTACCTTCACTACCAGCTCGCAAATGTGAGCGCATGCACTCACTTCGCTCACACTGACCACTTACATACATGCACAAGACCTTCTGCTCATGCACAGAGCGTCAAAAATGGGTGGGTGGATAGAGCCTTCCACCGCCACACTACCTGTTTGCCCAAACCGGATAGAACCAGCTGAATTGCATCACTACTCTGGTCCCAGTGACCGACCCAGATTGGATCCTGCAACATTACCCTGGGGGCATGTATATTCACCTTCTTCTAGAAATACTTTAAATAAAAAACTTCAAATAATAGAAGCTCCTGCATCGTTACTTGCTAAAATATTATTAAAAATTTTAGTGTGTTTAAGGAAATAATGAAAAATGAAATAATAACAAACCCCTAAACCTTCTGACAATGTTTACTTGTTCACTTCCATTTTACAATTGTCATCATTCTTTTGCTATAAGCGATATTCATCCACGTCCTTGGAATATATGAAAGTTTGGGAATTTTCACCAGCTGGTAATCGATTGCTATGACCTTGGGGACTGACTTAACATTTGTGTTTTGATGTCATTGTACCTGAGAATAAGATCATTGAACACACTAGGACTTGCCATCCAGTATGTAGCATCAATGTGCAAATATCTATACAAGACCTTGGAACAATTTGATTAGAATTTCTCAGACTTGTAACATTATTTTTTGCTGTACAATTATTTGCATGCTGTGTTTGGAATATAGTTGAAGGCATATGTAACATAAAAGCAGTTCCTTGCCTATAATGCTTTTTTTCTTTTCAACGTGTATCTATAGTTACAGATGAGGCTGCACCAAGGACCACAATTGCTTCTTTGGAATCTGTAGCTGCATCAATCGTGTACAATGGTACTGTTCTAAATCCTAGATGTCCCATTTACATAGACATTAAAATTAATATTATACAGATATTGACTATCATGTAGATAAACATAATACTATGAACCTTGAAATATATGTAGAAGTTAAGGGTTTTTCTAGATTCTAAGCGACAGAGGTTTCTCTTTATTGATCTCACTTTCACCAAGGAGATTAGCCTTGTCTAAACATCTTAGAATTCAGGGAAAAGTAGAATGAAGATCCCAAGACGAATGTCACAAGCTTAATTTACTGTTTGTGATAGAGACACCCTCTTCATCTCTGCTATCTAAAGCTGGTGAAAAGAATAAAAAGAATCTGCTGCAAACTTTATTGGGTGTAGGTATCCCCAATTCTTCATTGCTTTGGCCTTTCAGTATTTTTCTTTCTCCTTTTTCTTCTTTTCCTTTCTTTGAAACATGGAAGAATAAAACAAATAGCACGAATGGCTTAATTTGGTTGGACTTTGCCTTAATTATCATTCCCTCCTCTCAATGTAGCATGTTTGCCTAATGCCAAAGATAGAAATTGCCCTCTGTGTTGTC
The DNA here is from genome assembly GCF_051295495.1 of Thamnophis sirtalis. Taxonomy (NCBI): domain Eukaryota; kingdom Metazoa; phylum Chordata; class Lepidosauria; order Squamata; family Natricidae; genus Thamnophis; species Thamnophis sirtalis. Next base: position 45,649,773 of record NW_028261385.1, on the reverse strand, counting down.
ATCTTGTTCTCATTAAATTTAATGAAAGAAAAGTTATTCAGGAAATTGTTCAAAGGAAAAAAAATAATAAAGTCTGATTCTTCAGCCTTAGTTACAAGAAAGCTAAGGACTATACATGAATCTACAGTCTTAATTTATTAATTAATATGTCATGTAATCTGAGTTTTCCTGATTCCCCACACTTCAATTAAATTCAAGAAGAACAAACAATGAGGAAATTCCTTCAATTAATTTTTTTGATAGCTGTCCTAATGTCACCAATGAAAAAGGAGTCCTTCCATTTATAAATTATTGGAGAGTTTCTATTTGCCCTGGAGAATCATTACCTATCTATTTGGTGGAGAATTTAAAAAGCCCATTTCAGCACCTCTCTTTGCTGACCTATGAAAACAGTCAAGATTCATTTTGAAATTGAATTAGCATCCATTTTTACTTGCATTGCTCTTCTTTCACCCAGTAATTGAACCAAGAGTGTTTCTACATTTTCTAGGTATGCTATATTTATAGACGCAGACACAGACTGACAGACAGAGATACACACTAGGAATTGCTATGTATCAATGCTGCAACAACTCCCAGGGCCCGAGTCTGATCTTATGTGCTCTAAGATTGATAAAGGGGAATGCACTTTGTAAGTCAACTTTGACTTTCAACTTTTGAGCATTGATTGTTTCTAAGGTTTTAGTTATATAATGAGCATTCAAAGTGCCTTTCAAAAACAACTCCTAGTAATGAACCAAAAATCTGTTCAAGTGTCTGTAAGCTACAAGTAACAGATGCTAATACTTCTTTCACAGAGAAAACTGGCATAAATCTTAAACATTTTTCTGTGGTTGGTTATAACTCAATAGTATCTGTCCTTTGCTTTATATCAGTGTTTCCAAAACTCATCCTTGTATTTTGGAACCAGTGATAGAAAAGTAAGTCTAAAGACATTGTGAATATTAGTTTTATTTGCAGATGAATAAATCATTCATGTCAATGATTGAATCTATTTATTTTCCCAAATTTGATGGCTGGTATTATTCACACAGGTCAAAGTAATACTACTGACCACAGAAACTGTTTTTAGAAACTATTTAGCATATCAATAAACAACAGCAGAATACTCTATTGCTCTATGTTAGCTAGGCCCACAGCATACTTGATAGCAATTGTGGGAATTAAAGTCCAAAGAATATTTTGTAACAAAGTTGGGAAAAGTAAAAATAAGATTTTGAAATGTTGAGGCTTTGGTGATATTGTTGGAATGATTGAGACTATCAGCTTTTGGTTCTTATTTTCCCAGGTGTCAAATCAGTTTGTCCCTTTTCTCTCTTATGTTTTAAAAATTTACAGAAATATTTTTATGGCTTTGTTTGCATATTTATTATTTATATGCACCATTTTTAATTTTTATTCTCTCTGAAGACTATGTGCAAAGGCTGTGCTAATCTGAGATGCCCCATTATTCCTTGAGGAATTGAACCAATTAACTCAATTCTGTTCCTCTTCCAGAAGTAATTATCTGGAGATGGTGCTGCAGCATTTTGTAGCATTTGGGTGTTAGATATATATTTAAACTTTGCCAAATATATTGGATTTATATAAGCATTTTACCCAACATTGCATGTTAATCTATTATTTGTGCTCTTTTATTTATTTATTATTAGACAATTGCTTTAAAAAATTCAGATCACTCATAATAAAAGAGCTTCAATAGCCAGCATTTTCTTGTGTTTCAAAAAATTTTCATGGTGTTCTTTCCAGTCAGCCAATGAAGGGCCTCAAAGGGGGAAAGTGACCTCCAGATTGTCTCATTCTTCCCTAATTTTTCACATGGAATGTGTGTATGAGAGAGAGGGAGCAACTGGCCAGAGTGTGGAAGAAATGGCATGGCCATCTCTTGGACTGATTAGGGACGACAGGTGAAGACATGGCTAGACATCAATGGCTATAGGTGGGAAGGAGGAAATAATAGAAATTAAATGGCAGAATAAGGGGAGAGTTCCTGCCAATGTGAAACTGTTTCATGCTTCTTCAAAGGAGAAAAAAAACATTCAATAAAGTTATCCCTTTAATACAATTCTCAATTCCAGCTCATGCTTTTTAATAAAGCTTGTTTAGTTGGAAAAGGTGATATCAGACTCCTTCGGATTTATTGCTAATCAACACGATTTTCCCAACTAATGTAAACAGAGAGGGTATATACATTTAGTCATCATTGAAATAGATACCAAAAATTGCCTTACAGCCCCATGATTCCAGAAAGATTTCCCAGTGTGAAAAAGATAGTGGAAGATATATAAGCAAATATTATCAAAGAAATAAATTATATGGTGGAAGAAGCACCTTGGCACAGTGACCAGCTAGTTTTCATAAATGTTGAAAATTATTACAATTTAGAAAGCTGTTTAGGTAGGATTCCAGTTGTTCTTGGGTGATTCTTGGTCATTGAAGTTCATGTCCTAACTCATGTGCATCAGTGATACGCTGAGCTTTTTTTAGTCTATGAGAGACCATTGTTCACTGCTAGCCAACAATGGAATTTACCTAGCATGCATTTGCATTTCCATGGACCTGAGTGTGCATTCAAAATGCAACATAACACCACAATGAGGCTTAATCTGATAGATTTACAGTGCCAGTGTAACATGCAATGTGTGTGTGTGTGTGTGTATGTGTGGTTTTTTTTTATTTGTGCTGATAAATAAATAAAGGGAGACTAGTATAGATCTATTTCAAGCTATTTAGCTCTCATCAGCTAGCCATACCCTTACTGGGATTTGAACCTGGGCTATATTACATACTAGGCAGACTTCTTAGCCATTAGGCCACAGGCTCTTATCCGTTATCAGCGAAGCCAGGGTGAAAGGTATCTATTAGATTTTTACAACCCCTGGTAAACCCCAATTATGGGACGAAGCTAACTGCTTCCATAATATAGCTCAGGTTCAAATCCCAGTAAGGGTATGGCTAGCTGATGAGAACTAAATAGCTTGAAATAGATCTATACTAGTCTCCCTTTATTTATTTATCAGCACAAATAAAAAAAACACAAATATAACAAAGGCAACAGTAAAAATATTGGGTTTCTGTCGTGATGGACTCTTGTGATGAGCCGATTGACAGATGATGGAAGCAGTTAGCTTCCTCCCATAATTGGGGCTTACCAGGGGTTGTAAAAATCTAATAGATAGATAGATAGATAGATAGATAGATAGATAGATAGATAGATAGATAGATAGATAGATAGATAGATAGATAGATATAGATATAGATATAGATATATAGATATATAGATATATAGATATATAGATATATAGATATATAGATATATAGATATATAGATATATAGATATATAGATATATAGATATATAGATATATAGATATATAGATATATAGATATATAGATATATAGATATATAGATATATAGATATATAGATATATAGATATATAGATATCAGTGTATTATAATATTGTGTATGTGTGTGTTTGAGGAAATGTGTGCTAGTTTATTACTTATTTGGGTTTAGGAATTTCTTCTTTATTTATTGATTTATTGAGATATATTCTGTGTACTTGTATGGGCTGAACCAAGGGAGGCTCATTCAATTTCATTGTGCACAACTGCAAATGGACCCTGTGTACTTCATTAGAGTGAATTTTCAACACATAGCTCATTAAAGTCATTGTCCACCATGATCTCTAGAAATGGTTATTTGCTGGTTAATCTGTTCAACCCTAGATTCTTTCTAGTCCAGCTAGCCTTAGCTTTTGTATATTCAAAATATCCTCTCTTCACCCAAAAGCTACAAAATACTGCAGCAGCATCTCTGTTCATATAATTTCTTCTGGAAGAGGAACTGAGCTGACAGTTAATTAGTCCAGCTTCTGACATCTCAGATCAGCACAGCCTTTGCACATAGAAAAGCCTTCACAGGAGGAAAGAAATTCTGTGGCCAAGTAGATAATTTCTTGTGACTTGATCCAGATGATTTTTCATTGGCATGAAAATGTTCATCTGTTTTGAGTGATACTGCTGATAAGAATGGAAGGTGTATTTCTGTCCACCAATCTTGTGTTGAAAATTTGGAGTCATGTAAAACAGTAAGATTTGGATAAAAGGCTTTCTTCCTTTCAATTGATCTCCTCTGCTCATTCAAAAGCTTTCTAGAAACAGAGGATGCTCTCTCATCCATGAAAGGCTTCTGCTGGATTGACCCTGTTATTTTTGATGAATATAAAAAGTGTCCCTCATTTAAACTTGGATTTATAGGAAACAGAGAAGGAGAAAAACCTGGACAAATATAACCTGGCATTTAATTTCCTTCCACCTTCTTGAAAACAGACTCCATCCTAATGAGATGTCTCACCAATTTCAAACTTCTCTTGCATCTCACTAAATGAAAAATGCAAAACTAGCAGGTTGGAAATGGCATCAGCAGCAGCAAGATTTCCAATCAATTCCCCCCTCGTGCACCTCACTTTTGATTTTGCTCTCAGACACTTTAGTGCCTGCATGACAAATGGTGTGAACAGATGGGAATTTTTTAATGACTGCCTTCAAAAGCATCATCTTGGATATAATAAAAAAATGTAATATGATTATCAGTGTTCTCCCGTTCTGGTTACACCTGTTTCTATCATTTATAACAGTGCCACAGGATTTTATGCAAGTGGTTTTATGAGGAAGAGTAGCAGAAAATTCCCATCCATCTTCATTAGTCATAATGTTTTGTCCTTTTTTTCCTTGAAGGATGTAAATGAAACATTTATCTATAGTGTTGCTGTTGGAGTACATTATGCAAGCGTACAACAAAAGCTATTTTCCCTGACAATATATATGATGAAATACTTCTGCACAGAAGTATAGCACTTCCCCAGCAGGCATTAAGGGCTTTCTTATCAACTTGCAAACAATCTGAAAACAGCCTCCTGGTCTACAAAGTAGACAAAATATGGCATGACAGAAAGTAACATCTTCATTAACAAATGCAATCAATATACATGAATACACATTTAGCTTCTGCCATTTCTGTACGCATCCCCTCTGCTCAGATTCAAGCAGGGATGGCTGTTAAACACTTCAACCAATATTTGAAGACAGTCTTGGGATAAATGAAAGCAAATAAACAAAAGCTTGATTCAGACAAGAGAAAATTTTTGAAAATAGGAAATCAAATAATCTGACTCGAGATAGGTTTGCTCTGCTTTGGAAGAGCCATTTGAAGAGCCTTGAAGATCTTCTGGGCTCTTTGTCAACTGTGGAAGTCAACTGGAGCTAATAAATCAGAGGATGCTCTATCTGTAAAGACCAGCTTTCAGTTATGTATGAAATGATTTCTCCACCAATGAACAATCCATCTGGGTTATTTATCATAGGATAAATTATTGGCATTCTCATATTTCTACGAGATATTTGCATGAGATATTGCAGACATTTTTCTGCAATGTCCTAATATGCTTTTTCAAAAGGCAACTGGACTTAGTTTCTTTTTGCTTGGAGTTGTTTTACTTTTCATCCAAGAAGCTTATTCAGTTCTGAATGAATGTTGGAGAATGGAAGGATTTGTATTCTTGGCAGTCATCTGCTTGTTAGCTTCTTGGATGAACACTAGTACTAGCAATAGCACTTAGACTTACATACTGGTTCATAGTGCTTTACAGTATTCTCTAAGCAGTTTACAGAGTGTTGTGGCCCGCCAGCAGACAGTGGAGTGGCAGTAGAGTCAGACAGTGGGGAGATTGGGGAGGAAGCATGGGCAAGTCTTGGGGTTGAGGAAAGTTCAAACCAGGGCTCTGCATTAGAGGCAGAAAGGGAGTTAGACAGCAGTGAGACAGAAGAATAGCTGGAGCCTGCTCCCAGTGTGTGCACGCGCAGAGTTGCCAGAAGACAAGAACAACTAATAAAGCAGAATTGACTTAGGAGTCACACCTTGGAAGTGATTGGCCTTTCCCATAGGAAACAAAAGAGGAAAAAACGGGGCAGAGCATTTGGAGGAAACCATTCATTCATTCAGTTGTGTCAAGAGTGGAAAGTTCGGTTTGTAACTATAAGAGACTGTGCCAGATGTGGCCTTGCCCTGCATTTGGAAACTATTTGACAGTTTGCCAAACAAGATAAGGTTCTTATTTGATAAACATTCCTCTGAAAGATTGTTTGCTAAGCCTTGCTAAGTGTGAATGAAAGGAATTCACAATCGTGTAAATAAAAGATGTTTGGATAGGACCAAGACTCTGTGTCAGGGTCTTAGTGAGTTAACACTCTGCTTCTTGCTAGTTAAGGAAGCCTGGGTCAGAACACAGAGTCAGCATATTGCCCCCAATAATCTGGGTCCTTATTTTACTGACCTTGGAAGAATGGAAGGCTGCATCAACCCTGAGCCAGTCAGGATCAAATTGTTGGCAGTTGGCAGAATTAGCTGCATTAGCTGCATTCTAACCTCTGTGCCATCACGGCTCAGCAAGAGGTGATACATCTTCAAGCAAAAACAAAGAAAGTCCAGTTGCCTTTTGAAAAAGTACCTTTGAGACAACCATGACCTGGATGACTGAGAATCTCTACAGACATTTCTCTACAATGGGTTCAGTGTTTTGCAACAACCCTCTTTTGGATATCAGGCTGCTCCCAGTTTTCCTAACGGCCTTCTAAAAAGCATTAAAAACTAAACAATTACAGAGGCCCTTGAATAAGTTACTGGGTATGTTATTGTATTTCTGATGGTGAACTTGGGATCATGCAGTGTTAGGTTTGTAAGATTGATGCGATGGTGAACAGGGCTAATTATTATGTTTTGTGTTGATTATCTTGGGTAGTTGTCCAATGCAAATTGTTATTCTGGTTGTTAGGTTATGCATTATTGTTATATAATATTAGATGGTTTATGTTCATATTCACATTGTAACATGTATGTTATAATTTTGTATAAACCTTGATGAGTATGAATAAAATTGGGGATGCGTTCATTAAAGAAGCAAGAGAGGGAAAGAAAGGAAGAAGGGAGAAGAGGATAACTTTATTTCCTTGGGAATAGGAAATAAATAATTTCCTAGTCCTGGGGTTTAGGTGCTTGTGATACGCTGTCTTTTGAATATTATTGTTACTTTTAAGACCAGGCAGAGAAAGAGAGAGAGGGAGGGAGAGAAGACGAGAGAAACCAACTGGTGCTAATAGGCAAGAAAATATAATGGTTAAGAAAAGTTAATACTGTATACGCTTGATTCCTAAGAGATAAAAATCTGCATTTCCATTTGCTTTGCAAAACAGATTAGAAAGCATATCTTGCTACCATGCAACAAAATACTTATACCAGTAGTGGCAATTAAATATTTTGACTCTGAAATATTTCAAGCTTAAAAATGCCACTTTGAGTGCAAACAGTTATTTCAAGCTTGAAACAGGTTGTCTCAACCTTATGGGAAACGTTGTGAATGTTTTTCTAGCCGTTTTGGAAGCATTTCAAACTCAAAACAGCTCTTTTAACTTCAAATATATTTTGATTTCAAAATGAGCAATTTTAAGCTTGGAACGTTTCCAAGCTGGTCAAAACAGAGCAGGAACACTTTGTATAAGATTGGAACTTGGAATGGGTAGTTCTTGAAACTTGAAACATTTCAGATTTGAAACATTTTCCAAACCGTTAATTTGAATTACATTAATTGGATATCTAATTATATCTGTTCTCAATTATTTTACATATTAAAGGTTTATGTACATTTGCTTTCTGGTTTACCACTAGAGAACTATATAAATGGACCCAGTTGCTACTTATAGGCATCTCCACACATAGCAGATTAGATATAGTATTGGGTGGTTGCATGGGAGCTTCCTTCTTTGCATCTTTTACCATCAGAGGAAATAATAAGATGGGGAAAAAAATCCAATTTTTGTTATGGAATAAGACAGCCCCTGTAATGACTAATACCAGAGAAGAATCAATATTAAATAAATTACCAAATCAGCATTCTACATAAACTTACTAGATCATGAGCAGATGCAAAGACTAAGTTTATCAAAGTTTATAGGGCTCTTTAAAACAACAAATAACCTTATTTGTGGAGTGATGTATTTTAAAAAAATCAAAATGTAAACCACTAAAAATACATCCTGGAAAAAAAAAAGTCCAAATGGCCAACTGGAATAAACTAGTCCATGCAACGAAACTTAGACAGGCTTCTGAGTTCTGGAAAATTGACCTTCATTCAATCTCAAACAAAACCTCTAGACCAGTGATGTCAAACCTTTTCGGCACCGAGTGCCCAAAAGGAACACATTTTGTAGATTTTGTAGATTTATTGAACATTTATAGGCCGCCCTTTTCCCTGAGGGGACTCAGGGCGGCTTACAACAATGGGGGAAGGGAGTGCAAGACAAGACATAAAAGAAAAACGTGAGTAAAAAAAAACCATAAAACACAACATTCACTCAACATTTGGGCGGGGTGAGAGTAAATCCTATCCCCAGGCCTGACGGGATAGCCAGATCTTGAGGGCTGTGCGGAAGGCCTGGACTGTGGTGAGGGTACGGATCTCCACGGGGAGGTTGTTCCATAGCGTCGGAGCTGCAACTGAGAAGGCTCTCCTCCGCGTAGTTGCCAGTCGGCACTGACTGGCGGATGGAATTCGGAGGAGGCCTACCCTGTGCGATCTGATGGAACGCAGGGAGGTAATTGGCAGAAGGCGGTCTCTCAGATAGCCAGATCCACTACCATGGAGCGCTTTATAGGTGGTAAGTAGGACCTTGAAGTGCACCCGACGATCAGCAGGTAGCCAGCGCAGCTCACGGAGGATTCTTGTGCATGCATGCGCACACTGGAGCACCAGAAACCCACGCTGGCCATCTGGTCTTTGGGTTTCCAGCACTCTGGTGCATGCGAAGGCCAACGGGCTGGCAAGTATCCATCTGCTGGAAACCAGATAAGTAGCTGGCAATGGTGCACATGCCCACAGAGAGGGCTCTGCATGCCATCTCTGGCATGTGTGCCACAAGTTTGCCATCACGGTTCTAGACAATTAAATTTTCTTGGGGTACTGGCAGAATACTTTAGCTCCATAGTTAGTGACACTGCTTATGATCCTGGGTTCGTTGTCCCAGGTATAGAATGATTAGTGGATTAGTGGATTCTCTCTGAGCTCATTCCAAAACTCCCTCACCTGCAAGTAGATCAGTGAATGCTACATACTGATGAAGGAGTTTTATCCTTGTCACAGAAAAGGAATTTGCAAGTGATAGCAACTTACCTAACAACAGCTACATTGACTGTGGGTGTATGTTTTTTGAGGAAAAGTGGAGTGGAGGTTTACCAACACACCTGGAGGGTCATCTCTCCTGATTTAGCAGTGGAATAAAAGACACTTGTTAGTGCCTGCACTTACCTACATGACCCAGGTGAGAACAGGCAGGGTGGCAAGATGGAAGCCTTTTCCAAATCTGGGCACATTTTTGCAAAAATCTACATTAAGTCTGACAAAAACATGTGGGAAAATCTTCTATGGTTTGATGAGACTAAAGTTGAATTCTTTGACCATAGTTTAAAAAGTATGTTTGGCACAAAAACAATACTGTGCATTGCTCAAAGTACACCATACATCCCACAGTGAAGCATGGTGGCATTATGCTTTTAGGCTGCTTTTCCTCAGCTGAACTGGGGCTTTAGTCAAGGTGGAGGGAATTATGAGTTCCAGATACCACTGTTCTAATTTTGGAATAAAACCTTCAAGCCTCTGCAAAAATGTTGACGAGGAGGAGAAATTTACCTTTCAACAGGACAACAACCCAACGGATGCCTCCAAATCAACCAAAGCATAGCTTCACCAAAAGAAGACCAATGTTTTGGAATGACCCAGTCAAATTCAGGACCTGAATCCAACTGAAAATCTGTAGGATGACCTGAAAAGGGCTGTGCACAAGAGATGCCCTTGCAATCTGACAGATTTGGAGTCGTTTTGCAAGCAGTAGCAATAGCAATAGCACTTAAACCTATAGTATATAAGTTTGTGCTTTACAGCACTCGTTGGAGGCAATATGTTACAATGTCAACATATTGCCTCCAACAATCTAGGTCATCATTTTACCCAAGGGATAGAAAGTTGAGTCAACTCTGAGCTGGTCAGGATCAACACCTGGCTGTGAGCAGAGTTAGTCTGAAATATTGCATTCTTACCAATGTGCTACTATGACTCTAGCAAGGAAGAGTGCGCAAAGATTCCTAGGCAAAATGTGCCATGTTGATTGGCTTCTATTGCTAAAGACTGAATACTGTTATCAAATCAACAGGTGCATCAACAAAGTATTAATTTAAAGGTATGCATATATATATGCAATCACATTATTATAAGTTTTTCATTGTTATTTTTTCTCCTAAATTTTTTTAGTATGTTTTTCAATTGATTTGTACAGCTTATATATTATATTATATTATAGATGGAAAAATTCAGATGAGATTTATCTTGGTTTGATTTCTTTAAAATCTCAAAAAATGATGTTTGAATAGGGATGTGTAAACTTTCTATATGCACTATATGCATATCTTTACATAACTTTAAAAAGTCTAATATAAAGATGACAGAAGTGTTGGCTTCTGGTTACAAAAGATAACAAACAAACAAACAAACAAGCCCAATTTGCATGTAAATGCTATAGGAGCAAAATTGTCCTAAACAAAGAGCTAACAACTTGTAGAATACATACCAATAAGAATTAAATGTTTATCTTTATATATTTTGCAGAACAGAATATCATGGGTAATTTATAATTCTATTTAATTGAATTAATCAAGCTGCACTTTAAAATGTGCTTAAATTTAATTAGAAAACTAGCACTCCTTGCTGCTTTAATAATTGAAAGGCCAAATGTTGGGGGATGAAAAATAAAAGATAAAAATGAAATGGGAATGGTTCGAATCTACTGTGTTATGTGATACATTTTCATTTTTAATAGGAAGGGGAGAAAAAACTCTCCAATGCTTGATTTTATATTTTATATATTTTTTAATTTAAATATGAAAACTTTTATGCAGCTTCATTTTGCTTGACTCTAAACAGCTTTCAAAGTTAACAATACAATGAAACAAGTTCAACAAAGTAAATTATAAATATACCTACTCATTTGAATACTTACAACCCTGTATCTTATCAAGTACTACAAAATTCTGACTTTATCATTCCATCCTAGTAGACTACATCAGGAAAGAGACGCAGAAAATTTTTGAATTCTACTTTATTGATGTAGACAATAAAGATAGCATGTTGAAAGATTTCTCTCCTATGCAAAGAGATTCAAGATGGGACAAGTTTCTTTCTTTTTTTCTTTTTTGCTGCCCTGTTTTTGATGTTTCTGTAGCAGCCATTACATGCTTAGTCATGAAAGTGGCCATGGCAAACATAAAAATGGATGGAACTTCAATTGTATGTTTGTGGCCACTATCTTGACTATTCTGATTCCCACCCCCAACAGATATGATACATCATCAGCCCCAAAAGCTTTTTGGCTTAGCCAGATATTCAGGGTGAGATGGGCCATACTCACTTCAGGAGACAAGCTGTTTCAAACTAATTAGAGGTACATGCTCAATTTTGCTTCATCATACTGAGTGTCATAGTACATCTCTGAGAGAGGAGGAGGGGGGAGGGAGAATGAATTTCACAAAACAGATTTTGCATTGTTTACTAAGAGGCTCAGTGATTAAGACGCTGAGCTTTTCAATCAAAAAGGTTGGCAGTTCGGCGATTCGAATCCCTAGTGCTGCGTAACCAAATGAGCTCCCATTACTTGTCCCAGCTTCTGCCAACCTATCAGTTTGAAAGCAAGTAAAAAATGCAAGTAGAAAAATAGGGACCACCTTGGTGGGAAGGTAACAGTGTTCCATGCGCTTTCGGCGTTTAGTCATGCCAGCCACATAACCACAGAGACATCTTCGGACAGTGCTGGCTCTTTGGCTTTGAAACAGAGATGAGCACTGCCCCCTAGAATCGGGAATGCCTAGCACATATGTGCAAGGGGAACTTTTACCTTTACCTTACTATGAGGCTAGGGACTTGATCCAAAATTTCTGGCTTTCCCAAGTGCATAGTTATGAGTACTTGGCATAGCCTCAATCTGTTTCAGGTCATTGCAGTGTAAACTTCTGCCCAACCTTTCTTATTTTGAATTAAAGAGTATTTTCCAACTTTGGCCAGCACAAAATATACTGAGCATTTTCTTCTCCTGTAGGCAGTGGCTTTCCTCTGACCAGGGTGAACATCTTCTCTTCCCTTCTTCCCTTGTGACGGCTTATCGTCATTATTTTAAATATGAAACTGAAATATTGTATATTATTTCTTATCCTATATCTGTGTTTTGAAATAACTTAAATACAGCAGTAAAATACATAGAATTGCAAAAGATTTCATGGATCATGGTTCACCTGAATAACATGTCTTTATGTATTTTATTTCTTTCTCAATAATTAGATATCTGCTAGGTAAAATATATTTTTGCAAATTCAGAGACACTAGAACAAAAAGAACAGGTGGCATTAATTATGATATATATTTTTATTGCTGTACATTTTATAATACATAGTGACATTAACCTTACTGGGGAACATTTGGAACTAGTTTTAGAGAATTAAGTCCCATGTAAGGTAATCTCTTAATAGCATATAATTATAGATTCTTTATTCTAATTAATTTTTATTAATATTCATGAAGTATTTATTTTAAGGATGTATGTAGCCACCCAACACTGACTGGTACAACAACTATACAACCAATAAAAATGATAAATCATATAAAAACAGTACATAAAAAGTTATTGATTGGTGTGAATGTTTTCAAGAAATTTAATATTTTTTTGCCAGCTTAAGTAACTAATGACTGGATCAATTCTTTCCCCCCCACTTTTTCTTAGGTATTAAATCATTATTGATTTCTACATAATAGACACACAAATTTTTCTTGCAGATACTGCATAACATATTTTCTTTGGTGGAATATATGATTTCTACAAATAAATCTTATTCAGTTCATTCTGATTATTTTATTTCTATATTTATTTTATTTAAGAGGGAACTTAGTAGACCTTTATGAATTAGAAAAAAATCTAGTTTTAATGAATTCACTTCACATTTAAATGAACTCAAATATGCTTATTGAATTGTCAAATTGATTTGATCCAGCCCTATAGAAAGATTCTAAAAGCTTTGGGAAATATGCAGGAGGTTTTCAAACTATCTGAATTGACTGATATGTATCAAACATGAATCAATCGTTGTAACTTATTTGCTGCTTTAATTTGAAAAGTTAGTTTGATTTGGAGATTCAATCAAGTCACCTTGGAAAACAAAATGCAATCAAATATTTTCATACTCCAAAACATGCTATTCTCTAGAATAAAACATCTCTTACTTTCTGTAAAGTTCAAGGTAGCTGAACAACCATAAATATAAATGGTTGTTAGTTGGATAATTGTAATCCACAAAGAACAAGAACAATAATGCTACATATAAAATGCCTTTTAAAAATCCTGCTACTCGTTTATCTGAGATAAATGCAGGTGGTTTTAGGAAATAAGATTTGCTCTTTTAACAGGCATCCTTGAATGACACATTAGACTTTTTCATACAAAACACTGAACCATTAGCTGAGCACTCTTGGCAGGATATAGCAATAGCAATAGCAGTAGACTTATATACCGCTTCATAGGCCTTTCAGGCCTCTCTAAGCGGTTTACAGAGTCAGCATATCGCCCCCAACAACAATCTGGGTCCTCATTTTACCCACCTCGGAAGGATGGAAGGCTGAGTCAACCCTGAGCCGGTGAGATTTGAACCGCTGAACTGCTGATCTAGCAGTAGCCTGCAGTGCTGCATTTAACCACTGTGCCACCTTGGCTCTTCACACATTAGGTTAGGCTAATTTGCGATTATGTGCTTTGCAATTTAGCATTTGTGGGATGGTTCATGGCACTTCCTAGGTCTTTGCACAGAGATAACATCTTATCATACTTTTCTGGGTATCCACTGATGTTCAGTGATACAACCCATATATTTGTATTCTTTTTAAATAGAACATCATAACTCAGTAAATTCAGCATGTTTGCAATATTTTCAACAGTTGTTTCTTTCAGTCTTAATTTAATATTTATTGTTGGATCGGGATGGCTGTGCTTTTTTATTTTTCTTTTCCCTTTTATTATAGTGTTTTAATTATAATTTATTGTTACTTGTGATATATTTGGAAAATAGTTTGAGTATTCTGATCATATCCATTTTTGTAAGGTACTATGTAATAGTAAAAAAAATACAAATTTACTGTCCAATGTAATATATAATAAAGCAGATGCTAAGGTAAAACACACACACTTTTCTAGTTCATAGAATATAGTTCCGTATAGTAGATGATGAAAGTAATCCAAGATATTAGTTGCTTTTCTGGACACAAAATTTACAAAAAAGGAAACAAAGATAGTACAAGATACTTACTGTAACTTCCAAGGGGAAAAATAGATTTGCTGTTCAATAACAAAATGTCCAATGAGATATCCAGGACATGGATTTTTGGTGAAAAAAGGGCCTAAATGGGATGTCATAGGGCCAGGCATGGGTGGGCGGACCCACCTGCAATTCCGCTACCGGTTCAGGCAGTCCGGTCCAAACTTGTAGAATACTACCTCTGGTTTGTATATATTTTGCTTTAATCATTTCCATTTTAATGCTGAGTTTTCCATTTTTAAACATTTGTTTATAAATATGTATTATTTTTATTGGCTATTATATGCCACACAGTGTCACATCTCATAAAATGGGGGGGGGTGAATTATATAAATTAATTGAATAAAATGTTAAAATAATTATAATAACTTACAGAAAGAAATTAAACAAAAGTTTGAAAGGTAGAAAAGTCTGAAACTTCCTAGCTGGGATTTATAGCAATAATAAAAATGAATCTAGTTCATAAAATAAATGTATTTCAGATGGCATCAATTTAAACCCCAGATAAAAAAATTACAGATTTGCTTCAATACAAATATTTTGGAAAACTGGTTTGAGGATTATAAGTCTGACAAGCAATTTCATTAGTTCGGCTGCATTTAGCCTTTTTCCAGCAACAGAAAAGAGCTTCTGTATCTTTGATATTCATTGAATAATTAGATCAACATGTCATACTTTCCATATGAACCAGTGTTTGCATAGGAATGGGAAAATTAGCTTCTGGACAGATTACATTCAAACAGGGTGATATTGGAGAAAGCAGAAAATGTTATTCCTACTAGCTGGACAATATCAAATAATGAACCTAATTCCATAAATGCAGGGAAAGATAGACCTTTGTTTTAGCTTCACAGTTCAATTTTATTCCTTAAATCCCGAAACTGTTTTGTAAAATCAATTGCAACATTTCTAAAAACATGCTCTGTAGGCCAAGGGTCCCCAATGCACATGGTATCTGTCTGTGGCCTTTTAGGAACTGGGCTGCATAGCTGGAGGTGATTTGGGGCCACTGATGTAAGCAACATCTTAGTTTAATTTTGTATTGATGCTGAGGCTTTGGTCTGCTCTTCACTGATCTAAGAGCCAGTGGTGTCACAGTGGTCAGAAAGCAGTACTGCAGGCTACTTCTGCTGACTGCCAGCTGCCAGCAGTTCGGCAGTTTGATTCTCAAGGTTGGTTCGGCTGCCCATTCGTCCAAGGTCAGTAAAATGAGGACCCAGATTGTTGGGGGCAATAACCTCTCTCTGTCAACCACTTAGAGAGAGCTATTAAGCACTGTGAAGCAGTATATAAGTTTAAATGCTATCGCTATTGCTAATCAGCCTACATGTACTCGACCTGCAGCCTTAGTAGTCTGCATTTTTAGTTTGTTTTTTTTAAATGCCAAGCATCTTATATGTAAGTTTCACCGTTGGTATATCTTATAATAGAAAATACATTTATTCAGCAAAGGAAATTGTTCCATTTCCAAATCAATCACATGGTAGAATAATGCAATTATAGACTTGGAATGGACAATTTAAATAATTGAAAATATTCCCAACAGATGGCTGTCCATTTTCTGCCTGAACATATTCAGTAAAGTAAAGGTCACTGCATAATTGGTTCTAATGTAAAATTCCTAACATTCTGCTTTCTTATATGTTCAGAGCATTATTCCATATAACACATGTACATCCCTAATGTAAGCCAAACCTTTTGCATGATGCAAATTCTACAAAAACCAGATTAGATTTGTGTCCCACTGAGAATATAGATTTCCTGGAAGACCTTCATGAAGCTGATATTTCTCCCCAAATTAGAAAAAATAGGCTGAGCCAATGAAATGTCTAATCCCTTTGGTCACAACAGCAAAAGTGACCACTGAGGGAAGGAGTGGTCTGGAGACGCAGACTAAAACCAAGCTTGTTGGAGCCCAACAGATTGCTATACTCTATGCCCATGTGACATAAAGTGGCTGCAAGTTCTGCCAGCATAGGATGGAAAACATTGCATTTATGCTGGAAACACTTCATCCCAATTTCAGTCAATCTTAGCAGTACATTAGCAATGAAAGGGAAGTGCCTCTCTGCAGACATGTTTTTGGTAAATTGTTAGTGAAGTATGTTTATTTTCTCACCAACCAAGACATACAGATCAAACTTATATTTCAATATCTTAATCATCTCTTTGCTTGCCTTTCTTTGCATAGACTTAAGACAATTTCTCAAAATCTCAAAATGTAGGGTAGTATAAAATTGCATTTGCCTTTTAGTAATGTCACACATGATTAATATTTAACTTGGTGATCAGCAATCTTTCTAAGATTCATATTTATTATTACCAAGTCAGGTGTTCTTTATCTCATGCAATTCTCAATTTTTCCTAAGTTTTATTTTATCTACATTAAATTTAATTATCTTAT
This sequence comes from Thamnophis sirtalis, assembly GCF_051295495.1. Taxonomy (NCBI): domain Eukaryota; kingdom Metazoa; phylum Chordata; class Lepidosauria; order Squamata; family Natricidae; genus Thamnophis; species Thamnophis sirtalis. The sequence goes on along the minus strand of NW_028261385.1, from coordinate 45,632,914 downwards.
TTTCAGCCCATTGCTAAGCTATGAAGATCATTTTGGTTTCGTCTTCTAGGATATGAGCCAGTTTTGTCTCATCTGCAGACTAATGAAAATGTAAAAAGCACTGAGCCAGGGATCAAACTGTATGCCACATTGCTTTATAACTTAGTACAATATAATGAGAAACGATTGATGAAAGCAATTTAAGTATCATTTTCACCCTACCTTTTGGTCCATTTAGTAGACATGTCATCCAGTCCAAACTGAGAAGGGATGCTTAAACTCATAACAATGTCATAGTGTACCTTGCCAAATATTGGTTGAAATTGATGCATTATGTCCACAGCATGCCAATAATCTATGAGAGAAATTGTGATAAAATGGTCCAAGATTAATAGGACAATACTTGCAAAAGATTCCTGAGAATACTCTGGACAGCCAAGAAAACACACAAGTGGATCATCAAATGAGCAGTCTCAAATTATCCTATTTTTGGCCATACATAAAGAACTAGCTCTGTAGAGAAGCTCTAATGCTGAGAAAGGCGAAAAGAAAGAGAAGATAGGGATGAGTAGCAATCATGGTCATGTCAAGTCATGACATGGGCAGCTACATAAATTCAAATAAATTAATAAATAATTGTAAGCAAGCAAGTCGCATGGATGGATTGATTGACTTAGTTACAATGGTAATGAGTGTATCAATGGAACAAGGTTAGGGATAGATTGTCATGTAGAAAATTGATTTACTGCTTGTGGTCACTAAGAATCAACAGTGACTTGATGGCACATATTAATCAATCAATAACTTATGCTTGCTGAATCCATGCTGACTAAAGTATCATTTTTATGGTGCTTAAAAATCAGTAATTTTACAATACATTAATCACACCAAATATTTAAATCAAATTGATGCACTATACTTTCTTTTAAAAACCAGTACTTTTACCCTCTGCCTTTTGTCTTGTTTTTCACCAATAGTCTAGGATTTTTAAATAAAGCATTAAACTTTGGTGAAACTATCACTTAGTTTCTTTAGAAGCACAGAATGTAGTTTAACTGACAGTAGAAAATGAAGCCCGTTCCATGTAAATTGATACATTCTGATCATGTTTTATCAATGTCAAGCTTGAATCCTGCTGTTTTTATCAGCTCTTCCCAAATGCCATATTCTCTCTAGAGAATCTGAAGCCAAAACCGGAACTGATTTTTCTTTAATTTCTTTACATTTTCTTTTTAACAGAGATAAATCAGTTCTTTTTATTCTTAGTCTATTTACCCAAACTCAATTTATACTAGATTTTAGTTTTTCATTTCTTCAAATATATTCCCAAGTCATAATAGGTTGCTGTTTTCTATAGAGTTGGTTATTTATTTCCCAAATTATGAATTTATAAACAAAGGAGGTCTTGGATTTTATGAGTTAAAGGGTTTTTTTTTAGTTTTTTCCCCCAGAGAGTGAGTTAATAGACCCTCCCCAGTTATTTTTAAAACACAATTTTTTAACGTGAGATCACTACTTCTAGTTTTCAATCTCGAATATCCACAAAATTCAGTTTAAATGCTTCCTAATCAAATTTGTCAAGCTTCAAACATAAAAATCTTATGTGGTTCAGCCTACCATGTGTCAACAATCTAATTTACCATCTAGATCACTCTGGTCACATTTTCAGGACAAAATGTTTTGTGATAACATAATGGTACAGCCACTCACTGACTTACAATATTTTGTATCTGTTCTTTCATGAGCAGATTTCATGAGGCACCTTCTGTAGTCTTCAGAAACTTGAGCTTACTTTCTAGATTTATCACGATATGTTTGTAGCTGTCCAGTGAAGTACATCCATATCTATATTTATTATCAACAATGGATGAATGTCATTTATCCAATGAAAGCTTGGAAGCTTTTGACACATCTATGATATTTGCTCAAAAACCATACTTTAGGAGTCAATGGATTTAGTCAACACATTAATTCGTCATAGGAATAAATTATCAAACTCCTGAACTTTTCTCTTTATCTTTTTTCAACGTGTAGCATTTTTGTTATCTTTTTTCAATGTGTAGCCTTTAAGGACTCATTGTCTTGTCTATTATTGCAGGTTATGTTTGGGTTGTTGCTTGTTTTATTCCAGCTTCAGAGGTTTTTTAAAAAACTTAATTTAAATTAAATTAAAAAAAATTAAGCTGTGGTGATGAAAAATTTCCTTCTTGTTTTTGATTGATAATGTTTAATAAGCAGCTGTTAAATGTTCCCCCCTTCAGTATCTTTCTGTGGTCCAAAACATCTTAATCATTTCTTAAGAGGTGGAATTTGGCAACTAACTGTAGCAAATGTGCATTTTCTGCATACATATGTTTTGTTGCTTTCAAATAAGAATGTAAATTGATCACTGCAGATTACGATTATCAAGAGATTTCTGTCCATTTACTGTTATGTTCTTTCTAATATCCACCTAGAAAAAAGGTCTGTTAGAGATCATCGCCCCCAGACCTATGCTGTCCAATTTTATTTCTACAGTAATAACTCAATTACCCACAATGACCAACCATCAGCTTTCTTACAATTAGCAGCTATCAATATGATCTGGGAGCAACAGTTAACAGAAGATACAGCTCTTTATTTCTTCTCTTTTCTGTTGTTGAACTCCACTGTCAAAATCTTTTTAACAATCCCTAGTTTCTTCCTCAGTGCAATAAAATTCAGATTCAAGGGAAATGTTACTCATTTTTAAAGCAATGACATTAAAATGTACAAAGTGTTCAGCTGGCTAAGAAGAAACATATCTGATCTAACATTTTACTTCCCTAACGTCCAAATACCTAGAGGACATTTGGGAGCAAGACATGAGCAAAACTACACTCTCCATTTGTTTCCCAGCAACTGATATTCAGAATCATACAACCATGAGCAATTGTGACCACTGATAATCAAACCCTACATAAATTTGTCTAGTTGCCTTATAAAACTATCTAAACAAGTGCATAAAATTATCATATCCAGACATAAGAGAGGAAGAAGATACGATTTGATCACCACATTCTTTCATCTGACTTTGAATGACAAGAGGATGGTATTAACTTTAAATCTATAAATGGTTTGACTATAATTATCACACACATACACATACACACACACACACACACACACACACCACTCGCTAGATGCAGATATGGGTACAACCCAATATATTTTCATATTGTGCAAGACAAATAATGAGATCTGATCCTATGGATTTATTTGGTTTATGTTCTGCAATTCTGCTCTATGAAATGTTAAGCAATTCATAAACCAAATAGTTTTTTGTGAAATAGAGCAAACCAAATAGTTTTAATCCTAAAAATAATGAACAATTGAAAGTGAGAAAAAGGAGATGCATAATTGTTTATTTTCTAAAAGCCATGGAGTAATGCCCAATACAGTTCTACATATTTTAAAAATTGGGAGCAAGGGAAGAGAAGCCCCCATCTCTAATGTTCCACAGTGAAGGTGTCTAATGGGGAATGCCTTCAAAAGGATTCTCATGAGATTTTAATAATCAGACAGGTTTATAGTAGGAGTAATGTTACCTTAGATATTTAAAGTTAAGTAATTTAAGGTTAATACCATCATCTTAAATTGAGCTTGATAAGCAATTAGCAATCAAGACAAGTTTTTTTTTCAATACTTTGAACTTATTAGCTTCCACGCTATTTCAATTTTGCACCAATTTCAATTCCTGCAAGTTATTCAAAGTAATCGCGCATATAGAGACATTCCTGTTATGGCCCTGCTGGATTCATCTTTGGAGATGGAGGAGGAAGAAGAAGAAGAGCCAGGGGCTTCAGAGAATAATAATTCTGAAGGCATGCTTCTGTCTATAGTGAAGCCAATATCTTCACTCTACTCGAGGGAGATCATTACAGTTGCTATATTTGGTTATAGGTAAAAAAAAGGACTGCTTGTTCTAAAAGTTTTCCCTATCTCCGGACTGTGACAGCATCAGCTTGCTCTCTTGCTGGCTTGTAGCCAGCAGTGACTGCACAGAAAATGTCAGTAATCAAGATGGGACATCACCCAATCTGACTGGCTCAGGGAGGCTCTTGGCTTGTGTGAAAGCTCTCCTCAATCCAGCCACTATCTCTGAATCCAGGGAAAGTTGCAGATCAAAAAGCACTCCCAAACTGCAGATCTGCTTTTTTCATCAGTAGTGTAATCCAATTCAAGGCAGACTGAATTTCAATCCACGACTCCAGTTTCATGGTCACCAAGAACAAATCTAGATTTAATTTCAGCTGATTTTTCTCTTAGCCCATTCAAATCCAAACAATATTCAAGCCCTCAAATTGTTTGTTTGAAGCAGAATGGCAAAGAGTAACTGAGGTAAATGTCATCAGTAAAATAGAATATTATTTCAAAACAGGTTGCTCATTACAAATCTCCATCAAGTTATGACTTTTTTTATCTTGCAGAAAATGAGGAAATGCTGAAAAGAATGTGGATTTCTTGGTCCTCTCTGAACTTGGTTGTTTGCTTGTAAATGGTTCATTACTGAGTTGGTTATGTAAAGGGGGCATGATGGCACAGTGATTAAAGGCACTGAGCTTGTCAACAGGGAAGCTGATAGTCCAGGTTTGAGACCCGAGCGCCTTGCAACAGGGTGAGCTCCCATTACTTGCCCCAGCTTTCGCCAACAAGCAGTTTGAAAGCATGCAAACAGGAGTAGCTAAATAGTACCATTTCAGTGGGAAGGTAACAGTGCTCATGCACTTGAATAGATACTGATGCTGGCCCCATAACCACATAAATGTCTTTGAACAATGCTGGCTCCCTCAGATAAGAAATGAAGATGAGCACTGCTCCCTAGAGTCAGACTCAACTGGACAGGGAAAACCTTTACCTTGATCTTTATGAAAAGGGACCATTCAGTGCATGCACATTTTCCTATCTGGAAATCAGGGAAAAGTCATTCCTAAACATACTTGACAATAATCATCTCATGTTGCATTGCCAATATAAGGAAACCAGTTTTTCCTTCTGTTTATATAAAGTGAAAACTTTTTTAGGGCATGATCTATATAGTGTCAAGAAATATCTTAAGCCTTAATTTTAACAGTTGCTGCCTTTAATTCATTACATACCTTATCAACAGGAAGAGGTGAGATTTCTGATATCATAGAGTTGGAAGGGGCCTTGAAAATTCTATTCCAATTTCCTGCCCAGGGAGTTCTCATACCAATCTGGACATGCCCTGAAAAAGGTTCTGCTTTATATTCCGGTCTTTTCTTGACAACCTTTAGTAATGGAAGTCCCATGGGACTGCAAGACCTACAGAATAAGGCCATTTTATGTGCTTCCAGAGTGCACACATTTTACATATGGTGGGTGGGGAGACCAGGAATTTAAGGTTATTTTAGAGAGATTTAAGGCTCAATACATCTTTAAAAGACTGAACTTCCACACCTATCCACTCCCATAGGATTTTGGGCTCTGCTCATTTTGGAATGCGGTCCTTGACATGTCAACATCAAGCATGATCTTTCTATCAACAAAAATTATATACTTTTGAGTGAGATTAGGCTTCAGGTAAGAAAGGTTTCAGTGATCTATGCCCCTTTTCTCCTCTCTCTGCTGCCCTGAAAGATACAATCCATATATTTTCTGTCTTCCCATCCTTAAACCATTCCGTAATACAATATATATTAGTTTGCATAATAATATTTTCCCTTTAACCTAATGTTGCTATTTTACAACATTCTTCCTATGAAACCGTATGTCACCATGCATGAAAATGTCACTAACCAACTCTTTTCAATTAATATTTCCGCTCCTATTTTCACTTCATTATTTTAACCTGGGTCTAATCACTGCTGGCTATGATCATTAAGACAAGCTGCTTCTTCATAATTAAAGTCATGTAATGGTAACTCACACAATCTGGAATGTCAGTGTATAATGTGGTGCTCAAACCTTTCTTCCAAAATGCTTCCAACTGTCAGGGGAACTATTCCAGATAATGGGATCCTTTTTATGCATTCTATATGCCATTCCCACCAAAAAGCAAGAAATGAGCTTCAGGATATAATGCTGCCTATTCTGTAATCAATTTTATGATGTTGTGTAGCTCATTGAATAATACAGTATGTAAAGAAGTTTTATATGTCTGGTTTAAGCTTCTTTGCAGTTATTCTTGGAATAACTACAAGAGTTTGAAATATGTAGGAAACTGACAGGGATATCAGCAATAGTTTCTGGTTCTTCTTTCTGCTTCCACATGCCAGAAATAACTATATTTTTGGTACATAGTTGAAAAATTATACAATTATATTACAATTTATTGCTTCAAAATAAGTTAAAAATCACTCCCTTGGCCAATTTATCTGTAAGTTACATGGCAAATAGCAATCAGTGTGGCGTGCCTACCCACTAAGCAAGTTCAAACAACAGATTATTTCATTATGATTTGTTTTTGTAGCCTGCCAAGCACAAACCAAGAAAAAAAAACAAGAACTAGTGTATTGTTCTTTGCTGAGAGTGAGTGTACTCTATTTTGTGGCTGCAAGATAAAATATTATTTATTATTGAATGAATAATAATATTGATATTAACATATATATAAAAATACACTACTGGTCCAGATTCTACAAACCATAATTTAAAAGCTCAATGTTAATAGAGCACATGAACATGTGTGATCTACACACAGATCAAAGGAACATAAATAGTTTTCACAGTTATAAATTCTGTATCAGCAGGACATAAGAGTATGTGCAAAGTATAAACACATGCTACATCTCTGTAAACCAATCTAATCTAACGCTAAAAGTTATTTTTGCAATTTACAACTTACTAGCAACACTTGTTTCTGAAAGAAAATAGTACATTCCAAAGAAAGGTGTGTCTATCTGCAAAATAAAGCAGAGCAGAGCACACACATGCAACCCACTAGGGGTGGGTTTCAACCCACCAATATGAATTATAATAGGTTTACAGTCTCACTTAGTTTCAGTTAGCTATTTTACTGAAATTGTCTTGAAATAGGCAGTTAAACCTATATCATACTGGCCACAGCTTACTCCTCAGGAAAGAATAACCTTTGACTCCATAGGTGTTAGAGAAAAGATACTTTTACTAGAGATGCTGATTGTGGTGTAATGAGACAAACTCTGAAGAAAAACCATGTGAAAATCATATATTGAAAGAAATCACCAGTGTCCAAAATCCTCCCTCCTATGAGAGTAGTCCAATCAGATTTTGTTCCGATGCTTTGGGAACTGGCTGCCCAAGGCACCGCTATAAATTTCTTTCCTGGACCGGGGTCCTTGAAGGGAGGAAGATGGCTCGGTTTGGCACCTCTGTTTCTGTGTCCATACTCCCCAATTTCCCACAGCATTCTTTCACGTTCTCCATACTCTTCCTCTGCCAAATTACCCCTCCTCCACTTGCTATGGCAGTTGCTAGCAAGCTTCAAGAAAGTGAAGATTGGCAGCTGACACTATGTGTTAATAATAGATATTAGGAGATATTAGGACTGAAGACTATTGCTTTGTTTGACACAGGGGCTCCAAAGGTTCAGCATTAAATTCCCACATATGGAATGTTTCCTAGTCCAGGGGCACAAATGTCAATTTGTTTTCAAGCAAACATAGGAAATAGATTATGCTTATTGAAGAATACAGAACTTTGCAACTTTCTACATGCTTGCATAAAAATATTTTGTGAGTCAGAATAATTTGTGAGAAGGTCCAGATTAATTTCAGGGTTATCCTGTCTAAGAAGCTAGTAATTTACAATTGATGGAGATGGGGCACACGTTTCTCAATTTGTTCTTCTTAAATCAAGCATGTGTGAAATCAGCCAAAGAACTCTAATTTTAAACATAAATTAACAACATAATAAAAAGTATCCATGGCTTTACATATTACTTGACAAAGTCTGTGTAAATAACTTGACAGGTACCCATTTACTGAATGTTATTCATGAATGACTCATCATGCAATTTTTTCCCCTTGAGTTAAGTTGCCCTTGTAATATTGATTTTATTTATATATAATAAACCAAATACAATGCTTTCATTCAACATTAAAAATCTCCCAGAGAACAACTCAAGAAATACAATGCTTTCCTTAAGGTCATGTTTTAGTTCCATCTAACTTTGGCTTATCTTTGTAATTCATTCTACTGTTTTTTGATACTTCACAGTAGGCATTAAAAGCTGAGCAACTTTCAGCTTTCCCTTGAAGGTAGAAGACATCTGCACTATAGACAGAAAATAAAAATAGATCTTGGTATTCTTATAGTCCATTTTTTAATTTTTCGTCTCTCTACAGTTAAAGCTTATCGGAGCCCACAAATCATCTAAGAAAACTTTAGGTTTACAGGTAATTCCAGGTAATTTCCTTTATCTGTTGGGCACAGTGGCAACTGGATCATAGGGTGTTGTTTTTTAAAAAAAAATCTCATTATTGTACTTGCATGCTGATTTCATCTATAAGTATTTTTGTTGTTGTTATGTTTCATGGTAAATGAAACAGAAAAGAAGCATATCGGTATATTACTAAAATTCTTGTGTCTATAACCCTTAATTGGGTGAAATGGTGTGTCATGGGACAAAACTTTTTCAAACAAGTGTCTCAAATAAGCAAACTTACAGGATGCCAGGGCCCATTATTCCCAATAGGAATGACATTTTGGAAAGTTCTTGCTGTGTCGGTAAGGCTAAAATGTTACAATTCAGCGCCAGCACTGTACTTTTGTGGTCACATGTTATTCTATACTTTTGTAGTACTTTTGTAGTCAACATTGCCTGATGCTTTCCCAGAAATCAATGAGGAAATTTGGGAAGTTTGCCAGGAGAAAGTCAATGGGGATCATGCAACTGCAACTGACAGTGGGAGTGTACCAACAGATATAGACTTGCAGCTTCCTTCCTAGGAAGCCTACATGAGGAAAATCAATAGAGAACTTTGCAGAGAATGTTGCAAGTTACTTGGGTAACTCTGGTGTCCCACCAGTCAGTTATGATCACACAATCTTTTTTTTTTAAGTGTCCATGGCAGCTTTCCACAACTCAATGGAGAAGACAGCACAGATTCTTAATTGTTCTGAGATGATAATGGACCCATATAACATCAAAAGAAATACAATATTTGTTTTTTAAAAAGTGAGATTAAAATATCATCAGCATAATTATGCCACATTGAAAGAGAAGTAAGGTGTCTTAATCAAAAGATGACACCACATGTTATCAGGAAGCAGCAATGAAGAGGATGGATGAAGAAACAGAGGATGAAAGGACTGCATATCTCCAGAATGAAAAGGAAAGTTATAGAATGAGGAGACAAGAACACACGAAGGAAGAAAGAGAAGTTCAACTCAAGGAAATTGTTAGAGACAGGAATTACTGCAACAGTTTCTCAACATGGCAATATCCGCCTTCAACAAGAAGATGTCTACAGAGAAAGAAAAAGGCAAATATATGTGACATGTATGGCACAATATTTCTTCTAATGTTGGTGCCATAGCCAAAGTCTCTGCTTGTGGTCTCCTATTATCTAGAGAAATCACTAATTTCTGCTGTGTGAAGAGAAATGTCAGGATAAGTACAGTAATCTGCAATCTTTCTTCTTTAATAAAATGTTTTCTTCTTCAATTTAAAAAAAAATCTGCCTGTAGTCATTCTGCTTCTTTCTTTAGGTAAGGAGATTTAAAGATTGACTCAGGTTATCTAATTTTATATTATAATTCTACAGTGCAAGTTTCCATTAGGCAATGCAAGGCCATATATATATTAATTCTAGATTTCTAACATTCTATAAATAAATCTCATTATGGATATTAGAGATATCGCAAAAAATAAAGATATATTGAATCTGTGTAAGGAAATAATTAACAAGGGTGTTAAAATTGATACATATTTGCTTTATACTGCTGAATGCAAGAGTTTTCCCTTTCTACAGGGATTAAAACTGCCACTTTTCATACTACATGATGGAAAGGATTCACACAGAAAGAAGGTATCTTGAATCCCTTTAAAAGAACTAGACCTGAAGGGTGGTAGGCAAAACTTGATTACGATAGTCAATTTGTTGAATATATAATTTCTGAAAATTATATATTCAGCAGCCTATTTGCTTCTGCCATCCTCCATAAATTTGTTTAGTTCCTTTTTAATATGTAGGTCTACCAGATGTAGTATGCACAGATTGGGATGGCCACTAATTATCAGCAAATAATTATTTAAATTGAATATAATTGAATAAATAAATGCTCTGAAGATCTTTGTTGCCACCTAGATTTTTATGGTCCGGATTTGGTAGCCAAAAAATATGCCTTATATATTTTTAAAAAACCCTTCATTTATGTTTCCTGATTCTGCCTGCTTCTAACTTTGATCAATGATCCCTATCTCTACGAATGTGAGTCAAATAGAAAAAATATAACTGCATCCTTATTATCTGCACCATGCATAATTTTGTATATTTCTACCATGTCCTATAATGCTTTCTTGGTACAAACAAAAAATTAGGCAATTACCAATCAGGGACCACTTATTTGGTTAATCTTCAACTAATAATCAAGACAGAGATAAGGGCCACCAGTTTAAAGAATAAAAAGACTTGGAGAGTTCAGAGACAAGGCTTTTGCTTTTAAATTATGCCAGTATCTAGTTTGAAGAGTTCAGAGGCAGCGAGAATGCTGAGAGAGGTCAAGACTGTCTATGGGTTAAGTGTCAGAAGATTCCACAAAAGCTGATCCATAAGTCAAACAAAAGACTAAACGTAGTGAGCAGCAGGAGAAACTGAAATAAAAACATCACAGGAACATCTGTCAGTTAGAAGGAAGAGGAAACAAAGTCTGGACCATGTTCTTATAAAGCTAGCATTACTGGTTCTACTGGCTGACACCTTACTTCTCAAGAAGCCATGCCAAACTCTGCTACTCTGATCTTTTTAGCTACTGTAAAATTTAATGCCCAGCACTTTACCAGTTGGTCTGATTTGAAGGAGTTTCAAGGCAGCTAAGTTTTATCAGTATTTCTGTGAAGCAACCTATTGGGTATGATTTTTTCATGTGAGACTGTTGAAGATTCTACATAACGCTTGTTGATTCTCTTCCTTCTTGTCAAAGTTATTAGGAAGCTTATAAATCTCAATAATGCATTGTTCTATGGCCAGAATGGAACTACAAAACCTAATGTTAACATTTGACTATTACAATGTGAAAAATATTGCTAGCTAAAACAACTTGCAAAATCTGTGGTAGCTGAACATGAACTGCTAGATAATAGGCACAAAGTTAAACTCTAAGTATTAGCGATCATGCCAAATCATGCATGGGATGAAATTCATGTTAAATTTAAGAGAGAATTTTTACAAAATGGTGTACCATTGAAATATGACTCCAGATAAATTGTATAAGAAGTAGAAAGGCACTTATAGTCAATGTTGGAATTGTAAAAAAAAACTTCAAGAGACATTTTAACATGGTGGACTTGTAAAAAAGCAAAATAATATTTGATACAAATATACATGATAATGTAAAGAAAAATCGCAGACCTCTGTGCTGCCTTCTTCCCCTCTTATTTGGTTGTGAGAATAGGGGTGAACCCCCAAATTATTTGGTTAAAGGAGATTCCATTTTGAATGTATCACATATCTAGCTTGCTTGCTAGCTTGGAAAATTATTGCCTGGGAGGAAAATTATTGCCTGGGACAATTTCAAAAGTTACTGTGACCCAGCTAGAAATAGCGTAATGGCTCTTGGAAGTTCCCTCTGCAACAGATATTTTTCAGGAAGCTGGCCATTAGCTCGCTATTGTTTAACTCTGGGAAAATAGGAAGGAGGGGATTTTTGGGGACATTCTGAAAGACACTTGACACATATGTTACAAGAATTCACCTGATGTTTCCAAAAATATTTTGGGGGATTTTATTTCTGTATGTTCACATAATTAATTTCAGCTGGCGTTAATTGTTTCCAAGCATTGTTATCGATCACGCAAATGTATTTTTATATTTATAGTATGACGCACTTTTGAAAATACTCATGAGACTTCATTTTGTGTATTTAAGGTCTCACCTGTGTGCCTGGTAGTTATTCTCTCCTTTTGAGAATCCTATCATGCGTATGGTAGTTATCAATAAGATCCTCTTATTGATGAATAAAGCTTTTTGTTGTCTATAATCTCTTTGTTTAGTTTTTCTTACGTTTATAGAAAATATATCTGGAATATTTTTCTCACATTGGTTCTTTTCCCCAACATTAGCAGGGTTGCCAATACAGAGGCAACTTTGAAACAGGTGTGGGGGGAGGTGTGTTGAAATCCCTGCACCGACCGGAAAAGAGAGAAAGCAGCCAAACAAAAGAAAATGGTTTTCCTTCAAAGGAAGAGAATAGTCCACAGCAAAAAAAGTATAGAAGCACAGCAAGAAAAAGTGCATGTATAAAAGCACAGTGTGGACTCTACATGCTGGCCAGGAACAGAAGAAAAAAAGCAAGATAAATTCTTTACAGAGGAATTAAGACCGAACAGTGTTTGTACAAAGAAAACATCATTATAAAATATTATTACTATAGAGTAGAGGGCTGAAATGGCACTTGAATTGCAATTAGTGTAGTAATACGGGAAAAAAGCAGCAGGATATAATATAGAATAGAGGCAATGGAAAACAGGTATTTAGACTTGTAAATTTCAAATATTACTGTGCATGTGGGGGGTTTTTTAAACAAAGCATTTCCCCAACCCATATACAAAGATATAAAAATACTATTTTGTGTCTGAGTCAATCTAATTGATACAGGTTAAAAAAAGAACTCATGACAGATGTCACTCAGAAAATTTCTCTGGAATATCTTTCATAACTGTGATATTCTGAATGCTACACAATCTATGATTACAGCATATAAAAGGGCAGATTCAAAGTTATTCCTAAATCATTTTAGAGAGAAGAAATCTGCATGCATGTTTTTATTGGGATACATTTCCTTCTCTATCCCTCCAACTTAATTGGTTTATAACAAATACAAAAAGAAGATGCCTGGGGAGGATCCAATATCGTGACAATACAGACGTGCGAGACCATAGCCGATACTTTTGCCTCTGGGTGGTCCAATCGGACCTAAACCGTCCCACAGAGATGGTGAACAGGAAGAATACATCTTGCTGATCTCAGGGACATTGCAAAGTCCCTGATCAATGCAAGACAAGTTCTTCAAGCCGGTGACAAAAAATCCAGCCAAGGCAGATGAAGTCGGGGCAGCTCCAAAATGGAAGGATACGGAAAGAGAAAGTGTTTCCAGCTGATGAGGAATTTTTACCATTTTAAAAAGAGGTTGTCCTTAAAAATCTTAAAATTAAGTTAAATTGGAGAACAGAAGAAATAAGTGGCGGAATTAAATTTGGAATGGTTTTGAACAGTGGGTTATCTTACTTTTTAAATGCTATCTTCATGGATGGAATTTATGTAAGCCTTTTAAAACAAATGGATTAAGTTTTCTTCTTCTATTTTTTTCTTTTATTATTCTTTGTAACCTATGGACTAAAATTCTCCTTTTTCATTACTGTGGGTGTTCTTCTAACTCATTCAAGAATCTGACTTTCTTTTAACTTGAAATACAAAAAAGATACAAAAAGAAACAAAGAAAATTGCAACAATAACACTGCTACTTAAAAGCTGGAAGGCTTTTGTATTGGAAACGAAACACTCTTGTTTTTCTCACTGATTATCCTGGCTTGGCATTCCAAGGTCTTGCTGCTTGTTTATAGAGAGTGATAAGAAGAAAAGCATACAGATGTCCTTTTGAAATATATCTTTAACCAGAGAAAAGTGAAAATAAAACGTTATTGTGAATCTATGCTTACTCTTATTAACCCCCCAAGCTAGAGCAGCAGTGTTTGTTACCTGGAGATAATGGCACAATTTCAACAGCAGAAAGAAACTTTAAGTCTGCAAAAGATATTCTCAGAAATACAGAAATTATTAAATACATATGAGAGGAGAGAGAAGAAGCTGGAAGACTTAGAGCATCTAACAGCAAAATATGATAAAGAAGTTGAAGAGGTTTATCAAGTGGAAAAAGTGGTGGTTAAAACCCTAAAAATCAAAGAGGAAAATGAATATAAAGAAATTAAATTTGCTGATATTTATGGTGATTGGTTTGTCTCTGAAAATGGAAAGAGAGGAATACTAAAAGAGGAACTAAATGGAGAGGAAATCTATCCCAGATGGCAAGATACAGAAGAAAAAAAAACAAAAGAATTTTTGGATTTAAAGAGGAAAAATTTTATTAGCAATATCATTGATAACACTACTGACAATCAAAGATAAGCTGATTAAGGAAACAGAAGAAAGGCATCAAAATTACATGAGAGGAGTAGCAAGGAGAGAAGCAAGGAGTTGCTAAAAGGAGTCCATACAAAGTTGATTAAGGAGATGATTAGAGGACTGACATCACAAATGGCAGGAGATATGAGACTGTTTTGCTACTGGAAAGATACAGGTTGATAGATGGAAGATCACAATTTAAAACTAGTTGAACTTAGTGAAATTTAGTGACAATAGATATAGCTAAATAAATAATTGATAATGTTACTAATGTATACAATGTGTAGTGTTATGATAAGTAATAATTGGATATGAATATTGAATGGTGCCAATGAAAGGAAGATTAGAAATCCTTTTGGATTATATATAAAGGTTAATAAAAAAGAACTAAGTTAGATACAGTTAAAGTCTTGATTATTAGGGGGGAAATGTTATGATACAGGATATAGTTAAATAAAGGAGGGATAAGGATAACAATGTATATATAGCTATGGGTACAACATAAGGAAACTGTATGTAAATTGTAAACAGTGATTTGAAAAGGAGGATTAGAAAATTTTGTTATTAAATATTATCAATGTTAAGCTAGAATAGGACATAAAGATTCAGTGTTAATGCAGGATTTTAGAAATAGTAAATGAAATGCCAGTATGTGGTTATGTATTAAATCTTGGTATATTTTGTGATGAATGACGTTTAAACAATTTTAGTCAAATGAAAATGGAGCTATGGTGATGATGGTAACATGTATAAACATCTGAGTTAAAATACTTGCTATTGCTATTGCTATTGCTACTTGAGTTAATATGAATTATGTTTGTTGACTGTGGAAGAGATGCACGAAAGTCTTTTTGTAACCAACTGATACACTTTCTACAGTATGTAAAGAAGGATGTGTTGTGTTTGTTTTGAAAATAAAAAATAAAATAAAATAAATATTTAAAAAAGAAGAAGATGCCTGTGCCAAAAAGGCCAGCAACATGACACAGCAAAGAAGTAGGGCAAAACATTACAAACAAAAATGGGATAGTAGTAAAAAAAAAATCTAGAAAAACCAAAAGGTGTTCGACTAGTGCCAAGTCCCTGGTGAGGATATTTGAGTGCAGCAAGATTTTTTTTCCCAGTGGTCCTACAATAATATCTAAATAATGGTAGAAAGAAAAATTTCTGAAGGTAACGTAGACACAGGTAATGTAGTACTTTAAAAGTATGCTCATGCATTTTTAATTGTGTCAAACTGAATAATATATTAATTCAAATTTGAATTTTGTGCCAATTGTCCTAAAAATCTGTTTAAGTTACTTTACTGTTTGAGCATTAAAGAAGTTGTATAAAGTTTTACTCATGCTGAGTCAATTTATTAACATGGATTTCAAAAGATAATACTGAAATAGGTGGCCTGTATTATGGATCAATTCGATTATGCTATTGATTATTATAATTGATTATTAATTTCCACTTGGTATTGAGTATCTACCAGTGGTGGGTTTCAAAAAAATTTCAAACCTACTCTGTGGGTGTGGCCTCCTTTGTGGGAGTGGCTTGCCGGCCATGTGATCTGGTGAGAGTGGCTTGCTGGCCATGTGTTTTCTTCCTTCCTTCCTTCCTTCCTTTCTTTCTTTCTTTCTTCCTTTCTTTCTTTCTCTCTCTCTCTCTTTCTCTCTCTCCTTCCTTTTGTCTCTGTCCCTTTTTTTCTTTTTTTCTTTCATCTCTCTCTCTCTTTTTCTTTTTCTTTTTCTTTTTTATTTATTTCTTTCTTCCTTTCTTTCTCTTTCTCTTTCTCTGTCTCTGTGTGAGTCTGTGTGTGTGTGTGTGTGTGTGTGTGTGTGTGTGTGTGTGTGTGTGTGTGAGTGGTGGGGTTCAAAAATGTTTGGAACCTCTTCTGTAGGTGTGGCCTGCTTTCTGGGTCCACTGGTGGAACCTCTTATAACCGGTTTGGTAGATTTGACGAACCGGTTGTACTGAACTGGTGCGAACTGGTAGGAACCTACCTCTGGTATCTACCTATATGTTACCTTGAACCCCGAGTATACAAGATAGCAAATAATTGTTAGAGTAAAGGGATAACTATTTAGCATAAGAGAAAATTAATTAAAGTACATTGATAAGGGCCAGTCTGCCAAAAATTAGAATAATCCTAGATGTTAGGTCAATGAACACGTCTCCTGCTTCTACACTCACTGCTACAAACACTACTGGTACTATTACTACTGCTGCTGCTGGAACTGCTCCTAATTTCATTTTCTAATGGTTCTGAATACTTTTCTCATTATTTTTCCTTACATCCTGTTCACCATCTCTTGGCTGAATACTTCCACTTTTTTCTTTTCACTAGCTCAGTTTTCTCAGTTTGGTTTATCTGTCTGCCTGACATTCTCTTTACTTTGCTCCATTTATCTTGTTTTTCCTTAGGCAATGACCATATCTCTTGATACTTATTTGTCTCATTACGAATACTACCTACTCCTACCCCACTTGCAGTGAACTGCTCAGGAGCTATACCTTTATTACACCTTTCAGGTCTCCTAGGTATAACGCTGTTTGTTTGACTTGAGTTTTTCCTACTCACAGGATATTCCCTGGATTCTCTCTCCTTACAAGGAACACAATCTATATACACATTGCATTTCTTTATCCTAAGTCCTTTAGCTAGGTCTGGCATCTTCTGCAAAACTTGCATGCCCCAATCTCCTATGCAATAAATGTACACAATTGTAATGTGTGGGAGTGTTTGTAAGTGTTCATGCACAACTATTCTCCTGCTTTCCTAATATGTATAGATTATCCTGATTAATACCATATGCATGATTCTTTAACCTTTCATTATGGTGTATTGATATCTAGCAAACAGTTGCTGTCACTGAACATTTTTCACAGGTCATCCCATACATAATACTACTGAATACCATGAACATGTTTTTCAGTGCCTTAGACTGCCATTTACTTTCCTTCCTTATTTAGTACTTCTTCATGACTTCTAAAATGCATCTTCACATAGTCTTGCAGCTGTGATTCAGAAATATGGCTAAATGTGTGAGTGTATCAGAAGTATTGCATTATGCTGAATATTCAATTTCAGATCATTTAGGTTTCTTTGGAAAGAATCCTTAGCTTTCTCAGAAAAAAGGCATATCTGCTTTGTGAGTGGATTAGCATTTTATAGAAAGATAGACACCATGTATTTACTTTCTATATATGAAAAATGGCAGGATAATAATGGGGAAGAAGAAAAGAACTGACTTTAAATATATCTATCTTCATGTCATTGAATATTTTATCAAAATACTTCAGAGAGCTTAAAGAAAGGGATTATAATTCTTACATAATGGTTTACTAGAGGCTGCTATTTTAAAATATTTTTTATTGGAGAGATCTCATTGGAGGCAAGAAAGAAAGCTAGCTGTTCAGGGTTCATGTTTCCTCTTCAATGATTTTGGCAAGTTTTCATTGTACCTTTACAGTCCTCTTTCTAAAGTTTTCTTTTCCATTCATTCATTGATGTTTCCTTTAAAAGATTCATTTATTTTTGATACCATCTTAATTTGTCTCCTTTTCAAGCAGCGCCAAGCTTAAATATGTATTATGTTCATTGCCCACCCAACCACATGATGGGAGAGATGAATATCTGTAAAACAAATGCAATAAAATTTCCTTCCCACAACAAAATCAATTCTGATACAACAGCATAAAGACCTTGTAGGAAATCACCTATAATTTTGCAGAGTTCTTAGCAAAAGTAGGTTTCCATTAGGTATATTGATTTGAGTTATAAATACTACTTAGCAGGGTTTCAGTTAAGACTCACACTTTAATCTTTAGCCGTATATTCATTTCAACATAATTTCGGCACTTTGAAGCACTATTATTTCTCCGTGCTCCTGATTCTAATTTCACTATATTTTAGATAAAGCAATAAGCCAAAACATTTCACTGGGCAACAGTCTATTTGAAAAAACAATAGCAATCTGAGATAATTTCTTTTGCATAGTTATATTTCATCTTTTTATAATAGTAATTTTCATGCTCCTTTTAACTTTTTTTCTAGATTTGTCTGACAAGGGGTGAACATTTTCCAAAGTATTGTAAGCTCACTGAGAAGGCTTTTCAAACATTATATTACATTATATGTACTTGTACTACATTATCCGAACTTAAACTGATTATCAGTTCATTACAGGCATTGGTAAATAATCACCAGTGGATTGCAAATAATTTCACAGCATATCATATTTGTATTTGCTTTCATGCCAAGATCAGGATGTCAATATTCAGTGATCAAGTGAATAATATGGGACTTCAGGATTTTCCCTTTCCCCAATAAATAAGGCTGGAAATAAAAATGGGACACTTTTCATAAGAAAGCTCTTGCCATCTGCAGCCTTAATTTCTTTCAACCCCCCCCCCCCCAATTAATCATCAAAAGCCATTTGGCTGCTAAGCAATTTTAGATCATTTTGGTGAAAATAACATTGGTGAATTTTAAACTGAATAAATAGGAATAATTTACCTTCTGGGGGCTTCCCATCCACAAATTTAACTTCCTTAACACTAAACCCCTTAGCCCCAAATTCCTGCCTATTTGCTATTAATAATTCTGAACCTATAGCAGTAGCACCTACTTTTTCCCATAAATGATATGATTAAATGAGTATTGGCTTCCATGACAGCTGGTCTTGTTCGGTTCCTACTGATAGGAACCGAACTGATAGGATACCGGTCCTACCACCAGGACCGGTATCAAGGTGGATTGAAATAGAGGCACAATAACAATAGTTCCCTGGAGAACTACAGATAAATGGGTATTTGTCTGTTGTATATGAAACATTCATGTGGACTTTTCTTTGATTTTAATATAATCTTCAAAACCCTTTTTAATGTCCTCTACCAGATAAAATGAAGAAAATGGCTTGTAATGACACTCCCTATTGTGATTGTTATTGCATGGCTCATTCACAAACAAGCTAACCAAATTTTAACTTTGTATGTTGTGCCAACCCCATCCTTATGATTAGTTTTTAGTTCAGTTTGCTGTGAAGACCTAGAAAACAAGCTTAAGCAAACCAGGATTCACACAACACAACAATTGCAGTGTTTGTTTGCAAGGTGATCTCTTTTTTTCCCCTTTTAACAGTATCTGGAGTTTTGAGGAAGTTCTCTCCCTTGGTTCTGTTTTTAGTCTGATGCTTCTTTAGTGGGTGAAAATTTTATTTCTTTGCTTGTTTTGTTTTGGTAGTGACAAGACTATATTTTCTCAATGTAGAAATGTTCTAAATAAATAAAGGATTATTTGAAAGCAGAGCCAGCATATTAAAGGATTCTATAAATCAATAAGTTCCATAAACTCTAATTTATGTATGGCTCCAGGTTAAAAAGTAATATCCCCAATGTGTGCTACTATAATGATTTTTAATCTGGTTAGAACAATTTGTCAAGTTATATTAATCCTTAGGGAAAATAATTTAGTTTAATATCCAGCAAAGATACATACTTTTTACCCATTGTTAGTTATGCATAGCTTCTTGCTATATGAGGTGCTGTGGCGCAAACTAATAAATTACCATAACTACAGATTTTCTGAAGTACAAACCACTACACTCACAGTACTCTATATTAATTGGTTGTCTGGGGAATTCTGGGAATTAAATTCCAAGGTTGCCAAGGTTGAGACACACTGTTTCATGGTGTTAAAAACATATTAAGTGTCACACTAAGCAATAATTTAGTGTCTTTGACATATCCCATCAACATCTGAAGTCTAAGTTGCAGTCTTGAAATGAGCAACTCAAAAATCTCTCACATTTTTCTAGTCTGTAAATAACAGTTAAATACTTGACACCCCAGGTCTCTTGCTACTGTGATGAAGAAGACCCAGATCCACAGTCTATGTATTTACAAATAATTTACAGGATGAAAAATCTAATTCGAGACAGGACAGACCTTTCACCAGAGCAGATCACATGTTTATCTGTCAACATTACAAAAGCTAACCCTCAATCCCAGGCAGCTGGCTGTAGGGTTTCCCATGACCCTTCCACCCAGTGGATTCTTGCCAGAGGTGTACATTCCAGATCTCTGGTCTTATTTGCCAGCATTCATTGTGGAACCAGCATAATGTCCAAGTTATAGTCATTCTATATAAGTCTAACTGCTATTCTCATCCAGAATAGGTGTCCACACTAAAGGACAGGTGGGCAAGGAAACCCAAAGTAGATGACTAAAAGAACATGAGTTGGTCTGTACTATATTCACTTGGTTTCACAGTGAGAAAAGCTTGCCTATTTTGAACTTTTTGAATTTCTCCAGCCAGATGATAACTTCATCCTTTGTCTGCTGGACCTGGAGGTTATTTCTTAATTTTGATTCGTCATCCACATGTCAGGCCAAGACCATTGTCTGTACTTTCCCCCTTTTTGTATTGCTCACTTTGCATTTTCTTTAATGCATTTTTTTAATGCATGGGCAACCAGCCCATGGCAGGTAATAGCATAGATTCAAGCTGCAACAGTAATCACAATAAGCAATGAAGAAACAAAAGTGATATCAAATCAGTGGTGGGTTCCTACCAGTTCAAACCAGTTTGGCTGAATCGGTAGTGGTTTGGCGGCCTGGACTGCTGGAACCAGTAGTGACCCAGGCCTGCCATATTCCGAATTGGTTCTTCGGGCGCCACCATAAATGACACCATCTTGCTTTTTGCTTCTGTGCAGGAGCAGAACAATTTTTATTGCACTGTGTATACATGTGCAGCGTATGAGCAAAGCGACCATGAGAAAACTGGCAGTAGTGACTGCTGGAAATCACTCCTATATAAGGTATGATAAAATCACTGACAATTTTTAAAATTAAAATAACTTTAGTGATATGCTGCAGCAATGAAATTCCCTAATGAGATAGATTAAAGTATAAAAAATAACCCATTAACCTTTTCTGTTATATGACTTGGGAGGGAGGGAATGGAACTTGTAATGGAAAGACTTTCCATTAAAAAAATAAATAAAGAAAATTCTCGCTGTTTTCAAGCAGCCCTCCTTGTGAGTAAAAACATGCAGCAATTCTTTTGAGAATGATCTTCAGATTAATAATGCACAAAGAATCCGTTCTTTCAGGTAGCCACAGCCAAGCCATTGAGGATGACATTAACTTTGAATTTTATCCAGAAATATAATGAAGACAGCAAAGCTTTTCTAACAGGTGTTACATGCTTCATTTAGTTAACACCAGAAGAAACTTGTCATCCACTGCAATTTCCAAATTTACAGTAGTGTCGCCCCATAAATTACATTTTTTATATTGCACACTAAATAATATGAGAAAGAATTCTTCTTTCTTTTTTTTCATTCCTTCCTATTAGTTGTATTCGTAACCTGTCCTTTAATTGGATAATGAAATTTAACAGACGTCTGGCATATAAAGGAAAACAAACTTCACTGTGCATTTCTGAGCATACGTGCATGAAAAATACATGCATTTAGTAACATCCAGACAAAAATTACATGGCAAGAGAAAATGACATCGCATCAGCCATGATGGAGTGTCTGAATCATGGTTGGATTTCAAGTTAGCCAACTGCTTATTTTGTTTTTATCAGTAAGAGGGAATGGTTGCCATTGGAAGGACTGAGAAGCAGTCAATGGTTTCAGAAATATTTCACTACTCAAGGAACTATGGAGTTTCTATCACTTTCCAATTTCCAAGTAGCAGCATGCATATTAAATACTATCATATCATGCAGTGTGCATCACACTGTGCCATAGATTGTTTTATTAAGGAAGCCATAGAGGTTCGGTACATACATAACGCTAAGTCATAAACCATGTTTCATAAATAACAGTTACTGAATTTGTACTACCCATGAAGTCCAAGCAAAACAAATCATATTATAGTTTACCATGAAAGGTTAATATAACCACTAAGGAGGATTTTCAAGATTTCAAGAGACGGGGACAACATTACAGGCGCAGGGTGATCAGGTTGGATGCAGAGATGGTTGCCAATTTTAAGAGACCATTGGAAAGATTATTTGGCATGACACGTCATCTGATTAATTTGTTTAAGCTAACTTCACTTTTTAAATTTTAATTAAACTTTTATTTTCTTTTTTGCAACGTTTTCTTATTTATTCCATGTTTGATTCAAATTTATTCTAATTATACCAGTAGCAGTGGGGATTATTTACATTCTTAGAGTCATGTGCTTAAGTGCCTTTTTGTGTAGATCTGCCATTTTATGCTGTGCTTTTTCAAGCAGCAATTAGTGCTTTTGCTACAATTAACTTTCTGAGTAACCTTTTTGGCAGTATAAAATAGTTTTAAATATGGCATTCCATTGCCGTAACAATATGTATGGCTACTGGAACCATCTGCTATTATAAATTCATTGTGACCTTTTGTTGAGTTATTTTGGTAGATAAATAAGAAATCTGACTTTTTCTTAGAAAGCCTTCAAATCATTAAGCTTTCCACTGAGTTAATAGGAAATGTGCTTGGAAATGTTGATTTTAGCAGTTACTGAGTTACTGCAAACTCCTGTTAGAAATTCAAAACAAAATGTCAACATAGAAGAAGATGCATAAAGGAATAAAATCTTATCCGATTCATGGCTCCCAGGTGGTTTTATCTAAAATGAAGCAGAGTAGGAAGGATTCTTTTGAGGCAGTCCAGAAGATGGATAACAGCATTAACCTTTATCAATGGATAACTACTCTCAATACCGTGATATACATTGCATAATAATACTTAATATATGCCACTAACAGAGCAACTACATACAATATAAAATAAGGCAATGTGCACCTCACAATGTACACTAAATGTTTTTTTCTGCCTTCCCAGTACAATTAATTCACTTCAATTTGATTCAGTTCTCTGTATACCTCTTTGTTACCACGTAGGTTTTTAAATATATGAAGTATATGATTGCTTGATTAACTGAATTATTCACTCTGTTGCTGGTTGTTCTTTTCCTCTCCTTCCTTCTACTTTCCCCAGCATTCTAGTCTTTTCCAGCTAGTAAGTGTTTGCATTATGTGTCCAAAATAAAATAATTTGATCTTAATCATTAGCGCCTCAGCAGAAAACTCTGGGTTGATTTGTTCGGTCATGTATAAGTAATACTTGGAATGCATGGGTAATTTCAAACCACAATTTTCTCAACCTTATTCAGTTTATGGTATTGAAAAAATAATGTATGTAAGAGAAGTGGACTTGCCTTTAAGCACAGTGTCCATCTTCTCCCCCACCTCATATTGTATATTCCTTCTTGGTTCTTTTCCCATCTCTGTACATTTAATAAAAGTCTAAAGGAAAACTGATTTTACATGCACATTGGAGGTTCCATGGGGTCAAGAGTTTAGTTTAGTTTTATTGGTTTTGTATGCTGCCCACTCCCAAAGGACTCCGGGCGACTTACAATAAAACAGGGAGAGGGGATAAATAAGACAGTACAAGACAATACAACAATTTAAAAATACAGCAACATTCACAATTGAAGTGGGGCCGGATACTTCAACAGCCCCCAGCCTGCCGGAACAGTCAGGACCTAGTAGCTTTATGGAAGGCTGGGAGGGTAGTAAGGGTCCGGATCTCCACGGGGAGCTCGTTCCAGAGGGCCGGAGCAGCAACAGAGAAGGCCCTCCCCCGGGGGGTTGCCAGCCGACATTGGCTGGCAGATGGAATCCGGAGAAGGCCAAGCCTGTGCGATCGAATCGGTCTTTGGGAGGTAATTGGCAGGAGGCGGTCTCTCAGGTACCCAGGTCCGATGCCATGCAGGGCTTTATAAGTAACGACTAGCAACTTGAAGCATGTCCGGAGACCAATGGGCAGCCAGTGCAACTCGCGGAGGATAGGTATAACGTAGGTGTACCTAAGTGCACCCATAATCCCTTGCACGGCTGCATTCTGGACTAGCTGAAGTCTTCAAACACTTTTCAAGGGCAGCCCCATGTAGAGCGCATTACAATAATCCAGTCTTGAGGTGACGAGGGTGTGAGTGACTATCTGAAGTGCCTCCCGGTCCAGGTAGGATCGCAATTGGTGCACCAGGCGAACCTGGGCAAAGACCCCCCTGGTCACAGCCGACAAATGATGTTCTAACATCAGCTGTGGATCCAGGAGGACTCCCAAATTGCGGGCCCTCTCTGAGGGGCATATAATTTCACGCCCCAGCCTGAGAGATGGAATAGTTAGCCAATCTTTGGGAGGGAGCATCAATAGCCACTCAGTCTTGTCGGGATTGAGTGCAAGCTTGTTCATTCCCATCCAGACCCTGACAGCCTCCAGGCACTGGCACATCACTTTTACCACTTCACTGAGTTGGCACGGGGCGAACAGATACAATTGTGTATCGTTCGCATATTGATGGTATTTAATCCCGTGCCGGCGTATGATCTCACCCAGCAGCTTCAAGAGCTTTGTGTTAATGGGGTTCATATGGAGATGCCTATACAAGTGAAGCCCACTTGCTTTCAACTTGAAACCAGTGTTTCAACCAGCACTAGTGTGTTGACAATAATATGAATCTCTGTTTATTATACAGACACACTAGCTGGATACCCATGTTTGCAACAAAACTATGTGATTGGTCTGTGCAGGAGAAATTCAGTTCACAATCTGTTGGCTCAGTGATGATCAGGGATTTAAACACATAAGGGAATATTGATCCCACCACCTTGAGTCTGGAAGCAATTGCATAGGTAGAAGGCCTAGACATTTTGGTGAGGTACCGATGTTTAGTACTGAAAGGAGCCCCAGACCAATCTTGGGTGAAGGAGTAGAATGTCTGCCAGTTTGAACTTAAGTAACAGAATGTGAGGCAACTGGTAGTTGGAACAGAGTTCTTTTCAGATGTGGAGAGAGAGTAAAACTCATTAGCAACAGAGTGTGTTAATTACTGTATAAAATTACTAATAATCTGATGGTCATTTCAAAAAATCCTTTCTTAGTGAGCACCTAGAAGCCAAGAGGAACATACATGCCAAATTTCAAGTTTGTAGGCTTTATGGTTCTGGAGACTTCATGATGATTGAATGGTATTTGGCTTTTATATATACTGTATAGATTAGTTCTTCATGTGATTGTTGCGTAAGCAAGGTGCTAAGTTTTTCTTCATTCTATGTTCAGTGTCAGACTTTTAAGGTAGACCAGGTAAGGAAACAGACACCAGAAATTTTTTAGGAATACTACTTTATTGTTGTAGCTTATAATAACATAATCTTGAAAGCTTGATAGAGTTTCTCTCTGACCCATCACATATCAAACAAAATAAAGGGGAGATTAGTCTGATTTCACCTGCAGGAGTCACTGCAAACAAAGCTTACCACTTTTCCAGAACTGTTTTGCAATTTCCTTTTCTTTTGTCCAGTTATTCCATTCCTTTCCCAAGATCATTTACATCCAGTGCTTTGCTTGCAGTGGCTTCTCCTAAAAGAGTAGCGTAACCAGAGAAACCTGTGTTTCCCATTTATTGAACTTAAAATCCTATAATCTCTGTCATTGACATGCAAGCCTTGAATTAATGAAAATTAAAATCCAACAATATGATGTACAGGTGAAACAAGAATTTGACCCTGTGGTACTATACTGTAGCAGATGGTACTCAACCATTTGTGTATTTGATCATAGAATTGATCTGAAAACTATGCATTGTTTGTCAAGTGCCACAGCAAAAGATTTTTTTTCAAAACCAAACTAAACTACATAGGAAATTCACACTGAAAATAGAACAGGATAGTTTACATACATCTTGTCTCTTGTGGTTTTTTTTCTCTTTGTATTCTGAAACATTTGTTATTTACTTTTTTCATTCTGTTCAATTACACTAAGCCCAAAAGTTCTCATTAAAGATCTCTTGCAGATAATGAATAATGAAATGGGTTTTATTTATTGGCCTGAAATAATAAAACCATACTAAAATATAAATAACAATAGCACTTAGACTTAGACTACATGGTGTTTTACAGCCCTGTCTAAGTGGTTTACAGAGTCAGTCTATTGCCCCCAACAATCTGGCTCCTCATTTTACCCACTTTGGAAGGATGGAAGGCTGAGTCAACCTTGAGCCTGGTGAGATTCAAACTGCCAAATTGCAGTCAGCTGGCAGTCAGCAGAAGAAGCCTGTAGTACTGCATTCTAACGAAATGAGAAATGGACACGAAAATCAGCTGCTAATGATACATTTTGAACAATTCTTCATTCTACTATGATGAAATACATAATTTTATTATATTCAGGATATCAGACATAAAAATTTAACAATATCTTAATCCTTCAAATAATTTAGCATGTGTATAGTGCAATAAATTGAGTATAATATTTTACTATAAGGAACTACATACATTTTTATTTAAAAAAATCTATTTTCCTAAAGATATTATAAGGATTGGTTAAGCAAAGTTTAGGGTATGTTCTTTTTTCTAGATTTAAAAAGTTCATAGAACATTTCTTTCATCCATTGCAAAGGAGAACAAAACATTTTAAACAAAAGTAGTGCATTTCAGTAAGGTTGGCAATGGCACTGAAATCAAAGGTAAAAAGAAAAAAATGGCAAGATATTTAATAAAGGAGAACAGAAATACAGCATAATAGTTATGAAAAGGACCCAACTTTGAGGAAAAGTGGCTATATTCAAGAGCTACTTCAATGGGACCTTGCATACTGCAATTCTACTTTCAAGAGCAGTGGTGGGATTCAAAAATTTTGACTACCGGTTCTGTGGCCATGGCTTGGGAGAATGGTGTGGCTTCATGGGTGTGGCTTGGTGGATGTGACAGGGGAAGGTTACTGCAAAATCCCCATTTCCTCCCGATCAGCTGGGACTCAAGAAGCAGAGAATAGATGGGGGAGGGGCCAATCAGAGGTGGTATTTATCCAGGGGTGAGTCTGGCTGGCTTTACTGCCAGTTCGCTCGTGGGCATGCTTCGCACACACGCGCGTGTGCATGAAAATTGTTCTGCACATATGCAAAACTCAAAAAAAGAGATGGCGACAACAGGAGAACCAGTTCAGGGGCAAAGCCAGCCTGGGTCACTGCTGGTTCTGTGACCCAGGCTGGCATACCACTACCAGTTCAATCGAACAAGGCTGAACCAATAGGAACCCACCTCTGTATTTACTGGTTCTCCGAACTACTCAAAATTTCTGCTACCGGTTCTCCAGAACTGGTCAGAACCTGCTGAATACCACCTCTGATCAGGAAGGAATAAAAACAATATTAAAAAAAGACCAGGATGACCTTTCCAAATTAAGGCTGGGCAAGCATCCCTTTTTAGTGCTTCTTATTTGCATTGCTGATTTCTTGATTTTAAAAAAGACAGATGCAGGAAAAAGGTATCTGAAGAAGGTAATGTTGCAAAACCATGAACTGTTCCTTGGCCTTTCCTACTGTTAGTGACAGGAATAGGCATTTGCTTATCATTTGACTCCCCCTTTATTCTTTGAAACCTTTCTGTAAGCTATGTTAGTCTATGCCCTTATCACCATCTGCTTAGACTTCTGTAATGTGCTCTCCATGGGCCTGGCTGTAGAATGCAGTTGATCCAATTTGCTGTGGCCTACGTACTTTCTGGCTCCTAGCATTGGGAACATATAGCATTAGTTTTGCTGAATAAGTGTGGGTTGACAATCAGTTTCTGGGTAACCTTTAAGATGCTACCCCTACCCTATAATTACCATGACCATACAGCCTTTACTATAAATGACAGTCAAAAAGCTGTCCTTTAGGCTTATTTATTTTTCAAAAACCCACTTTAGTCCTTTCTTTCAGTCATTTAACTTTCACCATACAAGTAGTACCACTTAATGCACCATGTTTCATATTCATATAAAAATATGGAATTAAAAAAATACATTTAGACATGCTGTTTGATTTTATGTAGTTTGATAACAATATGCAATTTTGAACTGTAATTTTTTTTTCTTGGTTTGGCTGTTGAATTTTCCTTTGTACAGCGTATGTATGTATGTATGTATGTATGTATGTATGTATGTATGTATGTATGTATGTATGTATATCCAGGGGACATAGCGGCTCAGTGGCTAAGATGCTGTGCTTGTCAATCAGAAAGGTCGGCAGTTTGGTGGTTTGAATCCCTAGTGCCGCATAACCACATGAGCTCCCATTACTTGTCCCAGCTTCTGCCAACGTAGCAGTTTGAAAGCAAGTAAAAAATGCAAATAGAAAAATAGGGACCACTTTGGTAGGAAGGTAACAATGTTCTGTGCGCCTTCGGGTTTTAGTCATGCTGGCCACATGACCATGGAGATGGCTCTTCAGCTTTGAAATGAAGATGTCCCCTAGAATGACTAGCACATGTGTGTGAGGGGAACCTTTACCTTTATGTATGTATGTATAAATGTATGTATTTATGTATAGATGGAGTTATACAGTTATACGTGTTGGATAACCTGAATCACAGATCCAAGGGAACCAGGATTTTGGGAAGTAAAAGAGTACCCCGAATTGACCCAGTCAAAGAGCATTGGACAGCAATAATTGATACAGTAGGGTCTTCCATCTTCTTTCTACTCCAACTATTGCAAGATCCAAATAATGCTCAATTTTGAGAAATAAAACATGCATGTGAATAGTCCTGCACCACAAAGGAAAGGTAATTGTTGTCCCTCTCACTTTTCAATCCAGCTTTTCTCTAGGTGTGCCATGAGATTCTCATTGATTTTGTCATCCAAATGAAAACAGTGGCACAACATTTCATTGCAAGCACTGCGTTTCCAGCAAGAGTGTGACATCATCCACCCATAGATGCCACAGCTTTTCTCTATTTTATTCTCCTGCTCCAAGGAAAGCAATTCCCAGTGTAAAAGGTGCTCCTTCCTAGCTCATGCATGCATGCCTAGATATGAGAGCTCATACACATCTCTCCCTCATTGTTGTGATATGAAACATCAAACATTCTGACTTTCTTTGTTGCAAGAAAAGCTTATATTTTTCTCTGTTTTCTATAAACAAACACTGCATTCTCCCTTGAAATTCCCCCATTTCCTCTGAGACTCTCCAAGCTGCTGCTTGATCTTTGTATTATAGCAGTGGTTCCCAAACTTGGCAACTTTAAGACTTGTGGACTTCAACTCCCAGAATTCTCCAGCCAGTCTTAAAGTTGCCAAGTTTGGGAACCACTGTATTATAGAATTCAAGGTACTATTCTTGGACCCCTTTTTCCCCCTCTCAGGTAATTGACTGATGAGCCAAATTCTCCAAAAAATTCCAGTTGCTTATCAGTTGATTGCCTGTACCATGTAGCTCCTAATATTATTTGATATGTTGCTATTAATTAGAGATCACTATCAGATTTCTAAAACTGTTAAATTATCTATACTCTTAACATGACACCAAAGTGGCACTGCAAAGAACCCTCAGCTAGTAATAACAGTATTTTTATATTTATATGTATTACAAAGCAAGATGATAATCAGAAATTCTTGTCAAGTCATGGAACGGTAATAATTAATGGGTAAAAAAAAAATCCAGCCAGTTCTTTGTTTTTTCTTGAAGTGTAAATTTAACAATGCCTCCTGAAACTTGGGGAAATTGCTTTACCATCCTGTCAACTCATTAGTTTGGAATATCTTTGGGAATGACCAGACATGCTGAAAAGACACTGCCTTTCTTTAGAAGGATTTCTGGGAGACTGTCAGCTGCTTTTTCTCTCTCAGGTTTTATCATGTCAAGATGATAAGAGAATGTGTCAGCTTTTATGCTTGGTAAGCTTAAATTGCTGGCAGAAGTAATGAGAGCAAAATGTAAGCGTGCTTTTACTTCTGCATATTTGAAGATCAGGTCTTTTCCAAGGTGTGTGGGGAATTTTTTCCCCTTAGATTATTAAAATTATTCTCCCCCCTAAAAAGGAGATATATCTTCTTTTTAATGGATCATGGAAAGTATTGCAATATCATCTTATTTTTAGAAGTAAAATTCAACTCTCTGCTTATTTCCAGAGAAGTAATCCGGCATTGCCCAGGTATTTATAGACATCAAAACATTTGTCTGACAGGAAGCCACTGGAAGGGGCCTTTCCTCCCCCTCTCCCATACCCATCATCCCTGCCCTCTCTCTTCCCATGCACTCTTCTCTCCCATCCTGTCTATGATCCTGGCACATTGCCAGAAATCCATCAAGTGCTTCCCCATTGGTCCACCGGAGGACGAATGTAACTGCTGGTTTTCAAGAAAAAGCTGCAAAAGAACTGAAATCAAAAACTATTGCCATTCTAGGATGCCACATTAGCTATCCTTAACAGCCCAGTCTTTCCCTTCTTCCTCCAATGACATCACAAACAATTGCCTCTCTAGGACGCCACACTCACTCTTCTTAACAGCCCAGGAGTTCCAAAGTTATGCTGGAACACGCACACTTACACACACACCCTAGGGTGCCTTACCCCCCAGTATTTGTTTCCAGTGGGTAAGTCATCTGTGTACCACATTTGGTTGAAATAGCTTGAGGCACTCAGGAGTTATGCTGGAATATACATAAATACATATATACATACATACATACATACATACATACATACATACATACATACATACATACATACATACATTGAAGATTACATTTATATGTGGCAATCTTAATAACCAAAGCAACTCAGGACAGTTTATGTAATAAGGCTGCAATCCTACAGTCGCTTACCTGAATCTGAATGAGTTTATTTCTGAATAGATATATTGTCAGATTGTACCTATTTCTATCAGATAGGAAGCACCAAGAGGAAATCTGTGCTCAAATGTTAAGATGCAAATTTGTATGCTCCTGTGAGATTTATTATTCCATTCATCTTTTAAAGTGCTCCCATAATTGTTTCAAAGAGCAGTTTTGTAACTGCCCAGTATTTATAATACTGTGTAAAATTTAGGACTGTCAATATTCTTCAAACAAAGACGATTTGCAACACCCAGTGGTCTATACAAAAATACCCCTTTAAAAGGGTAATTAAAGTGGTCGTTTCTATTTCCCAGTCCTGCTCATCTTCTTTGAAAGTGCCTCCAAGTCTGGGGAGGATCAACTTAGAATGGATATGTGTGCCATTCAAGCCAAATCATTTGGAAGCAACTTCTGAAGCAGCCATGCAAGCTTGGAAAAGACTTGGCTACTTTTAACAATTCAGAGGGGTACTTCTGATATCTCCTTGAATGTTCTGAACCAATTCTTTTGAAGGGTTTGCACAGTGTAGCTATAATATAGAGCACTATAATGTAGAGCACAAAAGAAAAAGCATTGGGGAAGGAAAAAGATATCTAATACGAAGCAACTTTTTTTTGTAATAGGATTCAGTTAGGAAGGCAACAGATGGTTGATGCAAACATCAAAGGACTGGCCTGCTTCCAATGCATTATTCTGCTACCATTGTATATAAAGTTGTTGCAACTGATATCTGATGAGCTATCCCTATTTCCTTAATGATAGTCATAGAGTACTAATAAGCAATCAGGAAACAATCAATATAAATCGTAAGAATACAAGCAACAAAGTTACAGTCCTGTAGTCATAAGTGGGAGGAGATGGGTGATAGGAACGATGAGAAGAGTAATAGTAATAGTAATGCAGCTTTAGTGAATGGTTTGACAGTGATGAGGGAATTAGTTGTTTAGCAGAGTGATGGCATTTGGGGAAAAAACTGTTCTTGTGTCTAGTTGTTTTGGTGTGCAGTGCTCTAGACCATCGTTTTGAGACTAAGAGTTGAAACAATTTATGTCCAGGATGCGAGGGGTCTGTAAATATTGTCACAGCCCTCTTTTTGACTTGTGCAATGTACAGGTCTTCAATATATTGTAATTTCCCGCCTTAAGTATTTATATCCTGAGAAAATCCAGTGAGCAATATTAATTAGGCAATTATCTCTAGGTATATTACAGATTAACAGAGTTGGAAAAGACCTTATAGGTCATCAAGTCCAAACATCTGCCCAAGCAGGAGATCCTACACCATTTCTGACATATGCCAGTCCAGTCTCTCCTTGAAAGCTTCCAGTGTTGAAGGTCCCACAACTTCTGAAGGCAACTTCTGGTTGATTGCTCTCACTGTCAGAAAATTTCTCATTTCTAGGTTGAATTTTTCCTTGTTCAGTTTCCATCCATTATTCTTTGTCTGGTCTTCAGGTGCTTTGGAAAATAGGTTGACTCCCTCTTCTAGGGAGGCAGATGTTGAAGACTCTGTTTTTTAACCATTTAGTCATGTTCGACTCTTGATGACTTTATAGGCAAGTGTTCTTCATGCTACTCTATCGAGCACAGCTTCTTTGAGTTGTTAGAAGTTCAACTGCATCAGATTTGATGTGATCAAAGCAATGTGTTCTTTGCTTGTCCCTTCTTTTTTTTCCACCAATCATTCTGGAGAAGTCCTGGAGAAGAACTAGAAAAAGGCTCCTGTAATAAACACTTTATGTAGCACACAGATTTCCTACACTGAAAGTTATATTTGGGTAATTTACCAAGCAATCTGTATGTACATTTTAAAAAATATAATTTACCATCTAAATGTATCTTTATTGGATTCAAAAATTGTGTTTCTGAAAGAAGCAAATGAATGGTGAATTGCTGAGAACCCACATATTTCTAATTACCTACAGAAAGTAGCATTATAATGGCAAAGAAAAGAAATAACCTTGAACAAAAAACTGAAATATCTAATCCTGAAATTGCTTTCCATATTTTATGAGGACTCAGAACAGCAGGTAAAAGATTTTGTATTTTATGAATACATCTGTGTGCATTCTCCCTACCACCACCCCCTTGGGTCCAGGGTTTGCAAACAGCAGGATGGTGACATATTTGGAATGCTGAAAATTTAATATAATTTTGGGAGATCAGAAATTAAAGGAACTTTAACAAATCCTTCAACACATTTTAAAAATTAAGTACTTGAATTAAATATCACTAAGGTCGATAGTAAAATGTTTCTTTTCTCAGAAAAGCCCCCCCCCCCTCAGTGTTTTGCATCATTTGGACACAAGCTCAATAGCTAATCACACGGTCATTTGTTTTCTAGAGCTGAGTTTGTGCATTGATTCTACTTTGGTTTGGTTTTATTGGACTTATATGCCACCGTTCTCCCAAAGCTCTCAGGATGGCGTATAACATAAAACCACATATGACAAAAGTTAAAAAAGATTAAATAGGAAATCCAATAACCTTCAATTGACAATTTACATCAAATAGATTACATTAAAATTGACAATTTAAAATTAATAATTTATTTTATTCTAATTCAGGCCACGGTGGCTTGCTGAAAAAGCCAACTTATTAGGGCATGGCGGAAGGAACGGAGGTTGGGGATTATGCGAAGCTCCGGGAGCAGCTCATTCCAAAGAGAAGGTGTTCCCCTAGACAAGGTTCTCCCCCTGGGAGTTGCCAGCCGACACTGCCTGGCCGACAGAACCCTGAGGAGGCCAACTCTGTGGGATCATACTGGATGGTGGGAGCTATCGGTGGCAGTAGACGCTCTCACAAGTACCCTGGAGTGCTTTAAAGATCATAATTAACATCTTGAATCGCACCCAGAAAACAACTGGAAACCACTGCAGGCTGCCTAAAAGGGGTGTAACATGGGATTACCTAGGTACCCCCATGAAGCCTGTTGGTGCTCTTCAAGGGCAGCCCCATGTAGAGAGCATTACAGTAGTCCAAGCGAGAAAGGATGAGGGCGTTAGTGACTATGCACAGGGCATCCCGATCCAGGAAGGGGCGCAACTGGCGTATCAGGTGAACCTGGTAAAAGCCCCCTCCCCTCCCCCGGTCACGGCCGCAAGATGTTCTTATAAACTAAGCTGTGTATCCAGGAGGACTCCCAGATTGCAGGCCCTCTCTGAAGGGGCTAAAATTTCTCCCCCAATCATCAAAGATGGTATGTGATGCACAAATTGGGATGACGGGAACCACAGCCACTCAGTCTTGACGGGATTAATCTTGAGCCTGTTTGTCCCCACCCAGATCCGCACAGTCTCCAGGCACCAGAACATCACATCAAACATCACTTTGGTTTTACATTAAACTATAGCGATTTGGGATTTTTTTGAATTGCAGCTGATCTGCAGACTTCATGAGTAGTAGTAGTTGTTTTTTCACTGGTGGAAACTCCCCTCTCTTGTCCCAGTTCCTGAGTTCAATCCAGCCACTAAATTATCCTCTCTTTGAGGTCAGTCTGTCCCTGTATGCATTAGTTTCAACTTAAATCTCACTCCCCACCCCGTGCAATCGTGCTGCCATGGCAACATGGAAAAAACAACATCTAGCTATGAGGAACATGCCTGGTAACAAAAGTAGCTGCATGCTATGATTTCCCCATCACAATTGACAAATTGTGTTTGTTTTTAAATCAAGGAAGGAATAGCAGCAAGATAGATAGAAAGAAAGCCGTTAGAGAATTATAATGTTTTTTTTACATTAAATTTTCAGAACTCAGACTTCCCTTTATAGCAGTCTGAGAATTTGAGGGGAACCATTAAATACTATAGGGAACGTGGTGGCTCAGTAGCTAAGATGCTGAGCTTGTCAATTGAAAGGTCAGCAGTTCAATGGTGTGAATCCCTAGCCCTGCGTAATGGAGTGAGTTCCCGTTACTTGTCCCAACTACTGCCAACCTAGCAGTTTGAAAGCACGTAAAAAATGCAAGTAGAAAAATAGGGACCACCTTTGGTGGGAAGTAACAGTGTTCCTTGTGCCTTTGGCATTTAGTCATGCCAGCCATATGACCACAGAGATGTCTTCAAACAGTGCTGGCTCTTCAGCTTTGAAATGGAGATTAGCACCACCCCCTAGAGTTGGGAACAACTAGCACATATGTACGAGGGAAACTTTTACCTTCATTAGATAATACACACAAATAAATTTTCTGGAAAAGGATGGATTATATGCATGAGTGCTATAAAATGTATTTTATTTTTAATGTAGGAGTACTGAATTGTGTTTCTCCATATTTGGGGTAGCTCAGGGGAGGCTGGCTGCTTAATGACAGTTTTTGCCTTTCCTATTGTATATTAAAGGAGGAGTTGAGGAAGAAGATAAACACTGACTGACTATCAAATTCTTGGTATTGAGATTTTTAGAATTGAAGATGTTTGTGGGTGAGATTCAAGCAACTTGAGCAATTTGTGGGAGGAAATACCAGTAAATGTAAAAAAGGGATCTGGAAAATGCAGAACAATAGTCACAAGATAATAATGAATACATCAGCTAAGGCCATAGAAATAATTAAGGAAGGAAAGTTGACAAAAATCAGAGGAGATCTAGAGAAAACCAAATAGTTTAATGATGCAAATTTCCTATGACAGATAAGAAGAAATAAAAAGGTGTACCTGAAATTAAAAGTATACAAATAGAAAAAATAATAGAATAATAATCCCAGAGAAATCCTGGGAACATTCCAATCTTATCTTATTTTCATAAGGAATTAATGATAGAATGTAATATAAAAAAAGGAATGGAAGAGATACAAAGAGAACCTGTAGAAGACCAGTAACTGAGTAACCATTGTTATCTTTATTTTTGTATTCAAAAATATGCCTTGACTAAATGATTAGTTAGAAACATATATTCTGGTCTTTTTATCCAATGACCAACACAGTGTGACAGCTAATACGATTAAAGCAAGCAGACTCCGCATCTACACCGCAATGTTTATTCGTTCCTTTGTAATTTATAAGAAAATATATATCCCTATATATTGTAAGCCGCCCTGAGTCCCCTCAGGGAAAAGGGCGGCCTATAAATAATAAAACCATAAAACCATAAAACCATAAAACCATAAAAGAGCATATGCCTAGCCAAATAAATGTTAAAGATTATGAAGTTATTGAATCATATAAAACAACATAATTCCCAAATATATTTTACAGTTACAAATTCCTATATTTCTGATTTAAATTAAACACACGTTCCAAAAGGCTTTGTTGGTTTTAATTAGAGGTAGCAAATATTTTGTTTTTTTATTCCACTTTCTTTCTCTTTCAGGAAGATAAGAAATGTATATGGACAACATAATTCTCTAAAGCCCAACAGCAAATAAAACAGCTGTATCTAAAAGACTGATCTATGACACACTAAATAAAAAGAAGCCATAACTATTTTTCTTCAATGGGATGGCTACAGTAGTGATAATTTATCGTATGCAGTAATCATCTTTGTTTTAGTGAGTCTTTTGATATAAAGAAATTTTATTTTGTCATAAATAAATTAGAAATTAATACATACAAATTTATCACAGAAAATGTGTACCTTAAATAATAGACAATGTTAAGGAAAGAACTATGGTTCAAACAGATACTATCATGGATATGATGCCACAAATACCATGGACACCACTTGATACACTTCTCAGCTTACTTAATAGTGCAGTGTGGTATTGCAATATTTAAAATATACACTTCACTTTGCTGAGAGAGATTCATGGAATAATGTTATATACCCAAAATTTTATTAACCAAATGGATTGCTGTGTTGTCTGTGGATTTTCTGAAAGTTATCCACCAGTTTCCATTTTATCTGATCAAACAAATCAAAATCATGTCAAAGTTATAGCAGTAAATTAAGTCCTACGGGTGTGAATTATTTCAAGATTTGCTCTTTAAGTAGAAAGCTAAACATTATTTCACTGTGGGCCTACCCCATCATAGGCTTCAACAGAACTTAAGAAGACAGCTTTCAGGTCAGCTTCTGCTCCAGAAGAAAGATTACAGGATTTTCTCAAGACTTCCAAGGTAGAAATTCCCCATCAATGGGAACTTCTACTTCATTGTATCTCTGAACAAATAAGAAAGCCAGAAAAATTCCCTAGATGGAGTTTTTTTCCTTTTTTGTATTGGCCAGCTGATTAATTCTCTTTTATTCATCTACCAATGCTTCAGGTCTTAGACTTACAGGTTGTCCTCACTTAATCATTACTCATTCAGTGACCTTTTAGTTTGTAGAGATTCTCAGTCATCCAGCTCATGGTTGTCCCAAAGGTACTTTTTCAGGAGACAACTGGACTTTCTTGTTTTGTCTTTGAAGACATTTCACTTCTCACCCAGGAAGCTTCTTCAGCTCTGACATGATAGTGGAGAATGTAAGGATTTATATTCCTTGCAGATAGCTGGTCATTTGCATACTTTTAGAGGGTCATTGAGCACTTGGAGATTTGTCCTCAAACCTGGATGACTAAGAATCTCTGCAGCCTTTTAGTTATACAATTTGAGATGAACACCCTTTGAATGGTGTGGGAGTAGGAATGGATTTCCAGAGGAAAAAATTGTAGACTACAGGAACCAGGAGCACTACTCAGGTGACCCTGAGGACACAGATAAACCTCCAAGTGCTTCAAAGACCCTCTAAAAGAGCCAAGGTGGCGCAGTGGTTAAATGCAGCACTGCAGGCTACTGCTAGATCAGCAGGTCAGCGGTTCAAATCTCACCGGCTCAGGGTTGACTCAGCCTTCCATCCTTCCGAGGTGGGTAAAATGAGGACCCAGACTGTTGGGGGCAATATGCTGACTCTCTGTAAACCGCTTAGAGAGGCCTGAAAGGCCTATGAAGCGGTATATAAGTCTACTGCTATTGCTAAAAGGATGAAAATGACTAACTTTCTACAAGGAACATAAATCCTTCCATTCCCCACTATCCAGTCAGAGCTGAAGAAGCTTCTTGGATGAGAAGCGAAACATCTTCAAAGATAAAACAAGAAAGTCTTGTTGCCTCCTGATAAGGCACCTTTTTAAAGGATCTTTTAAATTTATGAGGATGCTGAACAAATTACCTTTTTTTGCTAGCTTCCAACAAGCAAACTCAAAGGAGAAGCCAATTTTTAATCCTAAATAAAACAGTCAACCTGCTCTAGTATGCTACAAGCCTTTTTTAGGTCTGAGTCATGAAATTTTTTCAATATGTATTTTTCTTTTTTTAAAAACCCATGTTGGATGAAGCTTTTCTCTGATCTAGGATCTCCAAATGGAAGAGTCATCTCCATGGATATTATGAATAATTTTCTCTTTCACTATATTTAGCCTAACAATGCAAGTATAGTCTTGTACAAACCATATTGTAATAATAAAACCACTGCCATTTGAATTGTTTATATGTATGTGCCTTGCTAGCTCTATTAAAGAAAGCAGCAAACCTGTCATACTCAATCATACATGCAGAAGTTCATTTTCTGCCAAAGACCAAGTGATAGTGATGGTAGGAATAACTACTTTATTATCTTCCTACAGAAGGACTAACCATAAAGATTATCAGCAGTTGCCACAAACAGGAGGGAGTCAAGCTATTCTCCAAACACCAGGACAATAAGCAATGGATAGTAATCAATCAAGGACAGAGCAATCAAGTTCTAAGGAGAAATTTCCTTACAGTTAGAACAATTAATCAGTGGGAAAACTTGCCTCCAGAAGTTGTGAATGCTCCAATACTGGAATTTTAAAGAAGAGATTAGACAATCATTGTCTGAAATGGTATAGGATTTCCTGCTTAAGCAGGGACTAGAAGACCTCCAAGGTCACTTTCAACTTTGTCATTCCATTCCCTTCTGTTCCATGCTCTTATAAAGGCACAAAATGAGATATTAAGGAGATATTAAGAATCAAGAACAATGACTTTGCAAAATTGCTGAATGTGATCAAGATAGTGTATCAAATGAAATATTTTAGCATCAAACATTTTTCTAATATATATATTTTATTATGTTTTCATTCTATACAATCATATATTTACTGTGCTTAATCAGGGCATATAACATTGAGTAATAAACACGGCCCTCACTTATATAGAAAATGCCCTCTACAATACAAACCCAATATACCACCTTGGCCCACCATGCACCCTCTTTCAACCCCCTCCAACTTTCATTCTTCCTTCTCACACACCTCTCTACGCCTACTTCCCCTCCCCTTCTTTCTAACCCTAACCCTGTCACTTCCTCTAATCCATTCCCTCCCTCCCTTCTCCTCCTCCTCTCTCTCACCCTCTCCACCCTCCTTCTTCTTTCGCTCGACTCTATCCTTCGGTATATTTCTATTACCTTCCAGTATATTCGGTTTGTTCTATTTTCGCACTAACATTGAAAAGCCACAGTATACAAATGCAATCATGGAATTTAACACATATTGTATTTCCCCCCTCCCCCCTCCCCCTAAATCCCCACCTCCCTTCCCTCCCCCCGACTTCCCAAAGACCATACGTGGTATAACTTTTGGACAATCACAGTCTAAAATATCTCTACATTGAACTCAGCTTCTTACTGTTACCCAAATTTTAAACAATTTAAATTGTTACTGATACTAAGCATAAGCTATCTGGAGTTTCTTAGTCCCATATTTACTTTTTATGTAATCAATCCATTTTTTCCAGTCTCGTTTATATCTCTCGTTTGAATGTTCTTTGAGGTATGCTGAAATTTTGGCCATTTCGGCTAAGTTCATAACTTTCAAAGTCCATTCTTGAATTATAGGTAAATCTTTCTTCTTCCAATACTGCGCCACCAAGAGTCTTGCTGCCGTTATTAAGTACAGAACCAAATTAGTCTCTGCTGCTGTAAAGTCAATACATATACCCAGTAAAAACAACTGGGGGGTGAATTTTATCCTTCTTTTGAAAATGTTTTGCAGGATCCACCATATTTTTATCCAAAATGCCTTGACATTACGACATGTCCACCATATATGAAAATATGTAGCATCACAAGAACCACATCTCCAACATTTAGGTTGAACATTTGGATACATAGAGGCAAGCTTTTTAGGATCTAGGTGCCATCTATAAAACATCTTATAAAAATTTTCTCTCAAGTTTTGTGCTTGTGTAAATTTCACATTTCTTACCCAGATTCTTTCCCATGTTTCAAGCATTATTGGTTCCTCTATATTCTGAGCCCATTTTATCATACAATCCTTAATCAGTTCCGTTTCAGAATCCATCTGTATTAGTACATTATATATCCTCTTTATGTGCATTGAGCTTTGATCTCTTATTTGTTTAAACAAATTATCCTCAACTTTTACAAAGCCAATTTTTTTATCTGTTTTCCACCTAGCCTGTAGTTGACCATACTGAAACCACATTTGAACTACCTTCTCTTCTTTAAGTACCTCTAAAGATTTTAGTTGCATCACCCCTCTTTCTGAGATAAGAAGTTGTCTATAGGTGGTTCTATCGTGTTTTTGTTCTACATTCATATTTTCAATTGCATGTCTAGGAATTGCCCACATGGGCACTTTATCATTTAATTTATGTTGATATTTTTTCCAAACCCGCAATAAAGCATTTCTTAAGATATGATTTTTAAATTTCTTATCCATTTTTTTGTTAAATAACAGGTAAGCATGCCAACCATATAACAAGTCATATCCCTCGATATTCAAAGTTCTGTCATTAGTTAGATGAATCCAGTCACTAATTGCAGATAATGCCACTGCATCGTAGTATAATTTTAAGTTAGGTAATTTCAATCCTCCTCTTTCACGTGCATCTTGCATTATTTTCATCTTTACCCTCGGCTTCTTTCCTGCCCACACAAATTTGTTAATACCCTTCTGCCATTCTGAAAGATTCGCATCTCCTTTAAGTATTGGTAACATTTGAAACAAAAATAAAATTTTTGGTAAAATATTCATTTTTACTGCCGCTATTCTACCCAGCAAGGACAAATGCAATTTTTCCCACCTTTTCAACTCCAACTGTATACTATGCCAAAGTGGTTCATAATTATGCTTATATAATTTCCCATTTGAGATTAAAATATTAACTCCAAGATATTTAACTTTTTAAACTACCTCACATCTTAGCATCGCCCCCAGTTCTTCCTTCTGTTTGATAGTCATATTTATAGCTAATATTTTGGTTTTTCCTAGATTTATTTTAAATCCCGAGACTTGACCATATTGATTGATCGTGTTCAATAATACCCTACTAGATTCCTGCGGTTGTTCCAATATTATGACCAGATCATCCGCAAATGCACGGACTTTATATTCTTGCTGTCTAATTTTAATCCCTTTTAGACCGCCCAAGCCCTGTATCTTATTCAACAGTATTTCCAAAGTTATAATAAACAATAATGGGGACAGAGGACAGCCCTGTCTTGTACCTTTTTCAATTTGAAAGGAGTCTGTCAGACTTCCATTGACAATGATCTGGGCTGTTTGCTGCTGATATATTGCACCAATTGACCGTAAAAAGCCATCTCCTATCTGCATTTTTTGCAATGTCTTCAGCAGGAATTGCCAATTAACTCGATCAAAGGCTTTCTCCGCATCCAAAAATATGAATGCGGCCGGGATTTGATTGTTCTTTCCCAGGTATTCTAAAGCGTTAATAATTAATCTAACGTTGTTCTTCATATGTCTGCCCTGTATAAAACCAGTTTGATCGGTATGTATCAATTGTTGAATTACCACCATTAGCCTATTTGCTAATATTTTAGTAAAAATTTTATAATCTACATTGAGTAATGAAATAGGTCTATAATTTTTTGGTTGGGTAAGGTCTTGGTCTTCTTTGGGTATCAACGATATGAACGCAGTCTTCCATGAAGGGGGCACTTTCCCTCCCGATTGAATTTTATTGAATAGTTTTCTGAGGGGTTCTACCATTTCTAACTGTAAATTTTTATAATAAACAGCTGTTAAACCATCTGTGCCTGGTGCTTTCCCTAACTTTAATTGTTTAATTGCCTGCAAAATTTCCCCAGAGGTTATAGGTTGATTCAGCTTATGCCTATGTTCTTCTCTAACTAGGGGAATTTTCTCTTTATCTAGGTATTTGTCTATATCTACGTCCTTAATTTTGTCCCCTTTATACAACTCTGTAAAAAATTCCCGAAATACCTTTTGAATCTCTTCTTGTTGAAACACTTCCTTCCCTCTGTAACACAATTTGGATACATTTCGAGCTTTCCTTTTTTTTTTCTAATCTGGTAAGCCAGCCACCTACCAGGTTTATTTGCATTACAGAAAGTATTATGTTTAGCATATAATAAACTGGTGGCTACCTGGTCAGAGATCAGCATATCAAACTGAGATTTTAATATAGCAATTGTTTCCCTAATCTTTGTATCTCCTGGATTCAATGTTAATTCTGACTCTTTCCCTTTAATTTCCTCTTCCAATTCTTTTCGTTTTTGCCCTTGTTTGTGTCTATGTATTTTGTTTATATTCATTAATACTCCTCTCATATACGCTTTGCTTGCATCCCATACATATTCCATAGATGTACCCTTATTCATATTGAGAACAAAATATTCCGATAGCAATTTTTTACAATCATTAACATACTTTTCATATCTAAATAAGTTTTCATTCAACCTCCAGGACCTTCTTGCCTGGGCTACCCTTCCCAATTCCATCCAGACTGGATTATGATCTGAAAGAACTCTCGCCATAATCTTTGTCTTCTTCACCCTGCAAAGTAAATCATTTGTAATTAGTATAAAATCAA
Source organism: Thamnophis sirtalis (assembly GCF_051295495.1). NCBI lineage: Eukaryota > Metazoa > Chordata > Lepidosauria > Squamata > Natricidae > Thamnophis > Thamnophis sirtalis. Next base: position 45,590,221 of record NW_028261385.1, on the reverse strand, counting down.
TCCTTGAAAGAGATTGATGTCTGTTGGAGAAAAAGGTAAAGTCATATTCTTCTGCAAGCCTCTCGCGCCAAGCGTCTCGCAATTCAAAGTCGTCCAGCATGTCAAAAAAGGGTTTGGGTAACTTAGCTCGGAATTTGGTGGTCGGGTGAGATGTCTTCTTATCTCTTTTGGTGTCGATCACGCCATTCCAGTCACCCATTAATATACAAGACTCAAAGTCCCACTGTACTAATTTAGCATGGAGATTTCTATAAAATCCATCTTGTTGTTGGTTAGGAGCATAAATTCCCAAAAGTAACGTCTTTTTCCCTTCTAAGATTAAATCTAATGCAATATATCTTCCAAAGGGATCTGCTTCAATTAGCTCAGCTTTGATGTCTTTTCTTAAGTATACTACTATGCCGTTTTTCTTTTCCATGGCTGAGGTCGCAAAATGTTGGCCCAGTTTGGGGTTAAACAAATATTTTTGATCGGTTGAAGTATCAAACATTTTAAATACAATGACTTAGAACATAAAAACAATGACTGAAATATTTTTATATTCAAAATAAATGCTACAGACAATTGTATATTAAGAAATATAAATAGTCACAGAATAACATCCAAAACCAATAAAGAAGGAATTTAAGATAGAAGAATGACCTTAAAAATGTAATGAAAATAAATATAAAAGTTATATTGTAAATATATATCTCCCAGAGGATGTCATATTTTTTCTGATTGTATGCTACTCAAATTATAATTTACTATGAATCCATGGAATAGGTCACAGATATTTTTACTTTCATCAGAGTTAAATAATGGAAAAAGAAAGAAAAAAGGGAAAAAATAAATAGAATAATCACAGAAAAGAGTTCTGAAGTTCAGTGAAATAAGGAATGTGTAATGTTTTCTTATATTTTCTGGAAAATATTTTTATAGTGATCAGAGATATTGCTCCATTACACATGCAAAGCATGGAATTTCAACCGTGCTGTCATTCCTTCCATCTTGATTTTTTAAAAAACAAGAACTCTTTTATTGTTTCCTTATATCTCTCTGTTTATTCACCTTACCATCTCTAAGGATTCTATCTCCTTTCCATCTGGCAATTTTAATTTAACAACTCCTCTGGATTGCATCAGCCTTTTGTGTACTTTTTATTTATTGCATTTTTATTTGTCTTTCATTTGAGAGCTTAAAGTAATGTACACAGAAGTCTTCGACATACACACAATAATCTATTACCGATTCCTCCATCGCAAAGTAGTCTGTCAGAGATCCTTGTGGACAAAGAGGTGGGGAGCTGACAAGCAAGTAAGAGAAAGGAAACACTGAACTCTACAAAGATACAGAGAATCTTCTGAAGTTCATTCTTCCCAAACTTGAGGATCTAGTGATAAGGATTAAAAAAAGAAAAATAAATCCAGGGTTTGGGGAGGCTGAACACCAACAGCAGCTGCCTCATGAAGAGCCAGGGTGAGTGCCTGTCAACAGCAAAATAAAAAGGCAGCAAAGGTCCCCTGAGGATGGCAAACTGTGTGACCTGACAAATGCGCGCCCAATAACAGCGCGCCGACAAAACCACAGTGATAAAACTGTGATGTCGACAGCGCACCAACGAATGAGCACAGAAACGCGCCAACAAAAGAGCACCGACAGAAGCGCCATTACTGTTAAGGTAAGGGTTAGGGTAAGGGTGAGGGGTATGTTTAGGTTTAGGTTTAGGTTTAGGTTTAGGTTTAGGTTTAGGTTTAGGTTTAGGTTTAGGTTTAGGTTTAAGGTTAGGGTTAGGGTTAGGGTTAGGTTAGGGTTAGCTTTAGAGTTACCTTTAGGGTTACCTTTAGGGTTAGGTTTAGAGCGTGCTTCTGTTGGCGCACTGTTGTCAGCGTGCTTCTGTGCTCATTCGTCTGCGTGATTTTGAACTCATGCTTTTTTCCCCGCGGTTTTGTCTGCGCGCTTTTGTCGAGCGCACATTTGTCAGTGAACTGGCAAACTGCAGGGTGGCAGGGGTGCAGGGTGGCAGGAAAGTAGGGATGGTGAGATAACCCAAAGGAAACCCCAAAAAGATAATGATTGGGGAAGATGTCTATGGAAATTCTCAGTCATCCAGGTCATGGTCATCCAAGAAGCTGAAGAAGCTTCTCATCCAAGTGTTGAAGAAGCCTCTTGGATGAAAAGCAAAATGTCTTCAAAGAAAAACCAGAAAATCCAGTTGAAAGTCCAGTCACCTTTGTGATTAGGGGGAGTGGGGGAGACTGCATGCATATTTATTTAGGACTGGCAAGGATATTCTAGCAGATGCTTTCTGGGCAATTTTCTCCTCGTGCTAGAGACCATCTCCCTCAATCCTCTTCTCCAACTATCCCACTCTGATCCCTTCATTAGAGCATATTCATAGGCACTGATTCTGGGGCTCATATTTATTCAAAAGGAGACAGGTGTTCCTTCACCACAACATTCCTCTCCTTCTCATGTGCTTTCTATTTTCTACACAGATAAACGGGATAATCTACATTAGCTAATTAGAGCATCATTTACAATCAACTCAATAGATTTGTAGAAAGAGTGTGAGAAAGAGGTTTACAAACAGTATCTCAATGTGTAATTGTAAAACTTTATAGTTAAAGAAAATAAAAAATCAAATAGTTCACATGAATGATAGATTAATTAATTAGCACACCTGGAATTGATTGTATTGGGAATACATTTTCTTTCCAATTAGGGTAAGACACATATTGTTGTTGTGCACTTTGGATTTGCCCTAAGAGCATTTTCTTTTGCTTTTCAGCTTTTTACTAATTGTACATACTGTATGTGTGGATATTGGCTCAACTTTCTTAAAGTGCCTTATACCTCGCCTAATCTCTATTTTGTTTATTATCTGCACACATTCTTCAAAACAGAGGCAGCCGTAGGGATCAATTTAAACATTGGATGAAAGCCAACATCACGCAGGCAAGCTTTGCTTCACTTCTTCTTGAAGCTTGGCAGCTACCTATACTCTCCCCAGATATGCCCTGGAAGGAAAAACAGATGGGTTTTTTTTAGGGGATGCCAATCCATCAGCAGACAAAAAACCGGGGGGAAAATTCCATCTTAAGAGGTTTTTGCAGGAAAAAAACCCCTCACAGCTTATGACCAAAACAACCCCAAACACAAGATCCATCCAGCCAATGCTTGATGCAAATGTGATGATAATAAAATGTGAAAAAGCATATGCAGAGTGATCTTGCAAATTAACCATAAAGCGATCTTTTCCGCAATCTCTTTCTAAAGCTTAGAGGCCTCCCAAGATTTCAGAATACCAGTAGGTCTTAAGTGCTCACATGCTTAAAATTAATATAATCAGTGGCTAGGTTCACATTTGTGCTAAATTAGGACGGTTTGTGTTACAATATCAATGACCTGTTTCATGCAGAAAATTTAATTATACACTATGATTATATCCATAATGACTGGTATGATGTAACACCTAAAGAAATCAGATTTTGGTTTAGAAACATGCGAGACTCACCCAGTAAGTAAGTCATACAAAAATTTGTATATTATCCTACTTTGGATAATATGCACAGATCTATTTCTTTTAAGGAGGCTCTAAACCTGAGAAAGGCAGAAAAAAAGGACAACCAGCAATGAGGTGGATGGATTCAGTTACAATGGCAATGATTGCACTATTGAAAGATCTGAAGCACCAGGTTAGGAGTTGAGGGTCATGGAGAAAATCTATGTGATTGTCAAGAGTTAAGACATATAATCAAACAATATATATCTTGTGTGTCTCATGATCATGAGATCTTATGCCTAGAACTTTGATATAGCATATTTTTTAGGAGAAGAGCAGGCAGAGCCAAGAGGCAGAGTTAAGTATGTCATCAGTTTAGAGTTGTTGCATTCCCACAAGTGTTCCAAATCCAACCCAATTCTGTGGGCCCTCATCAGGCACCAATTTAGTGTTGAACTTTATCTGATTAGATTCTTGTGTATAGGCTTGAATAAGTTTTCTATGCTGCAACCTTACAAATGGTCCTGATTCTTCACATCTGACAATTGTAGTATAATTTGTGCTGATCTCCATTTTATTACCTTAGTTTACTTCTAATGTCATATGTTGTTTTCCTTTTATTTTCTTGGTTTTAATGATAATGATGAAGCCCTTCATGGCATGAAATGAGGTATGTGAGAAACTGCCTGTCTCCCATTACATCTATATCAGGGGCGTCAAACTTGTGTAATCAGGGCATCATCACGTGATGTATAATGACTTTTTCCCCTTCCCTAAACTAAGCATGGGCATGGCCAGCACATGACTCATCCAGCTTGTGGGCTGCAAGTTCGATATGCCTTATCTACATCAACACCCCATCAAGTTGGCAGGAGAGGTGTACTCTAGGTCCCATCTGCTAGGGAACACCTGATGTGGAACAGCAAGGGAGCCCTTTCTATTGTGGCATCTGCCCTTTGGAGTATTGCCCTTGGAGATTAGATTGGTCCTGACCATGCTAACTTTTTGTAAGTTTTTAAAGACCTGGTTTTATCATTGGACTTTGGTATCAGCTATGCAGATTGTTACTGACACAACTTGATATAACTTGGCAGCTGATTATGTTACCATTCAGAGTTTCTGAATTGGGCAATCTACAAAGTTAATACATTATTATTCATAGTAGTGGTTGCACAGTCATTTTTATCCCCCTACCAAGTCCTTCCAATGACCTACAGTAAACAGATGTTGTTGTCTGAATTATTATTATTACATACGCAGCAATGTAAAATGACACCTGCTAATCCCTTAGTTCATCTTGGCTTTTATATGTATTGAGTCCTTTAAAAAAAAATCTAGGATGTTGTATTTATTGATTTATTAAATTTTATGCCACCCATCTTCCATACAAGGTGGTTCTGTAATCTGTAATATGTCAGCATAGTAGAAGTGTTAAGTCAAGCAATGTGGCCTTTTGTAATTGACAGATGGAATTTTGCCGATTTTTGGTTTGGCACCATATGTCCCTATAATCACTTGGACTACTATGGCCAGCTTATGGCAATATCTTTCAACTTCTATTTTCAGATCTTGATACTTTGTCATGTTCTCCAATTCTTTGTTTTCTATTCTACTATCCCCAGATATGGTGAGAACAATTATCACACTTTCTTCTTTTCAACCACAGTTAAATCTGATATATTATGAGCCAAATGTTATCAGTCTGTCTTTCGAAATCTCACAATATTTTAGCCAGCTCATTTTTATTACTTTTTTTTCAATTCTAAATTCCCATAGATAATTTTACCTTGATAATTTTTACAAATATTCTACTGAAACAGTCTTATTTGTGTCTTATGTCATTGTTCACAATCAATTTGTGTGATGAGCTTAGTATATGATGTACTGTTCATTCTTATTCTTTGTACAACTAGCACTAATTAGTCTGAATAGCAGCCAAAGTCATATTTTTTGTTTAACTATTACGGTTGGTCTCACAGTCATCCAGATGTTTGGTTTTGGCATTTTATTCACCTACTGAATTCTTCCCAAAGACCAGGGATAGGCAGATATTGTTTAATAGTCTTAGAGGTATCATCACAGGATGTAAGCTATTCCAAGTAAGTGCCCTTTGCAATTGGCTGATTTTGTCAATCCTGATAGTGTAAGTGGTGCTCCAGATATTATGTAATTGCACACAAGGCATTAATTACCTTATTTTTGGAGTATAAGACACACCTTTTTCCCTCAAAAATGAGGCTGAAAATCTGGGTGCATCTTATATACTGAATACAGCATTTTTTGCCTCCAGAACCCCTGCCCCCTTCACCAAAATGGCCATGCAGAGCCTGTAGGAGGCTTTCAGAGAGCTCCTGGGGCTGGGGAAGGCAGAAATGAGTGAAAAACAGGACTTTTTTGCTCAATTTCCCCCCTCCCCATCCCCCAGGAATACTCTATAAGCCTTCTAAAGGCTATGCATGCATTTCTTTTTGGCAAAAAGGGCCCATTGTCGGAAGGTTTGCATAGTGCAAAAACTTTTTTTTAATTTGCCCCTTCAAAACCTTGGTGCATCTTATACTCCAGTTCGTCTTATACTCCAGTGCGTCTTATACTCCGAAAAATACAGTACTATGTATTATTTACTATTGCCTTCTTTTGCCATAGTTGTTCTACTTCTATTTGCAGGTCTTTGTATTTTGTTCTTTTCTCTAGTTCTTTCTCTTCTGTTTTGCTGCCTCCAGTTATTGCACGTAGCCTTTTTAGCCTTTCTTATTGGCAGTTGTAAAGTATGGGATGTTATATGGTGGATGTTTATCAGTTTAAAGTCTCAGAGCAATTCTGCTGCTTCATTCACTATTATTGTGTCTGTTTTGTCATCCCACCAGTTCTTGCTTGCAGGCCAATGACATTTCTTGAAGATAATCCAATGTACTCTTGTTGCTGCTCTGTCATGCTGTTGCTTGTAGTCAGTCCGTGAGATTGCCGTGCAGTAACTAAGTGGTCTGCTGTTTCTTCAGTTTCTTTGCAGAGGGGTGTTTGCTGTCTGTTGCTATCTTCTCAGATCTGTCTTTGTAAGGATTTGTTCTTAAGGTTTCATCTTGTGCAGCCAGAATTAGCCCCTCTGTCTCTTTCTTCAACTTTCCCTTTCCTATTCCACCCATTTTTAATTCCCATTTCACAAAATAGGTGTTGTGAAAATCCTGATCTTTTTTATCACACCCGGTAAACACTCAAAAAGCAATCTTTTGTAGCCAGAGCATAGAGGTGGTTTGACTATTTCTACTGCTTCAGAGAGAAAGAAAAGAAAAAGAAAAGGCTCATTCTTTCCATCATAATTTCACATTAAGTCACAAGAGTAGATTAGTTGGAGCAAAACACTCTTTTATTTTTGTTTTTCCCCCAACAATGTTTCAGGGACCATCTAATAGAATCTTTGGTTGTTAACATTTTGTAATGGGCAGGCACAGCCTCAAGAATTGATTACATGTATTGATTCAGACTACAACTGATTTACCAGCCCTAGTCTGCCTTGGAGAATACCTGGATTCTGAAGGTATAAGATAATTAATTAAAAATGTCTTGCCAAAATGTCCACTAGGAGAAAAGTATTGGTAAGTAAAAGAAGTTGAAGTAATGTTGTGTGAAGTTCAGCATTCTTTTAAGAAGGTGCACAGTTGGGGCAGTGTGGGGGAGCTTGAAGTGGTATAAGATTGTTTTCTTTCAAAATGAAATTCAGTAATAAAGTAAGGCTTTTCAGGTTGTGTTAAGAATGTGCAGTTTATTTTACTTGAAATAAAAAAAAAATAGTTCTGTGTTATTTGCAATGGATTGCACAATTATTTGTTGAAGCAGTCGCAATTCTGCAGACCTTCAAAACATGTGAGCCTTGACAAATCAGCAGGTTGCTTCTTTCATGCAATTATTTTCCTTTCTTTCAAAATAACAAGATACATAATTGGAATTTGCTTCTGAACACTCAAAAAAACCAACCAAATTATAATTTCTATTAAATACAATTTCTCCACTGTAGACTTCATATTTATATTATTGGAATGACAAATCACACAATGGAGTTACGCTTTTCAGAAGGTCAGTATCCAAGCAGTGAATAATAGGAGTTAGAACGAAATATATTGCATTAGAAACTTAACTGATTACTGAATTCTGATACGAAAGCTCTTGCTGGAGAAACTCTGCTCTTACTAAGCGAGAGTAAAAAAACCATCAAAAGTGCCCTTGAGCATAACTAGCTTTCAAGAAATGAAATTTCTTTCTCCTATATTAAACCGCATTGATTAAATGGAACATTTGATGGCATTCATTAACCTCTTTATTTTTTAAAAAAATTCAACGGAGAATGTGGCTTTTGATATCTGTAAACTATTTCCATTTCTCATTCTTGTTCTCAGCTCACTTGGGTTAGTAGATCATTGACCAAACATACAGGTAGTCCTCAGCCTACAAACATTCATTTATTGGCCATTCCAAGTTACAACAGCCCTGAAAAATCTACTTACAACTAGTGCCCTTACTTATAACTGTTGCAGCATCTCCACAGTGATCAAAATTGAGGTGCTTGGAAACCTCAACCTTGGAAACTGTATTTACAACAGTTACAGCATCCCAGGGTCATGGACTTGCCATTTGTGACTTTCTCCTCTGGTTTCCAACAAGCAAAGTCAATGTGGGGGAGCCAAATTTACTTAAGGACTGCAGTGATTCATTAATAATCATGGCAAAAAAAGGGCATAAGGTCACGTGTAACTTACTTAACAACTGCCTTGCTTAGCAATGGAAATTTGGGTGCCAATTGTAGTCATAAGTCATGGATTCCCTGTAATATAATACATTAACAGAGTTGGAAGGGAACTTGTAGGTCATCTGGTCCAACCCCTTGACCAAGCAGGAGACCTTACACCATTTCTGACAAATGGCTGTCCAGTCTCTTCTTGACAGCTTCCAGTGATGAACTCTCTTCTTGACAGCTTCCAGTGATGAACTGCCACAACTTCTGAAGGCAAGGTGTTATTTGTTCTTTGTTACCTGTACTTTGCATTTGTGGAGACTCTTTTTCTTAGAAGTTATAAAATGTAGATAATTGAATTTTGTTGAAATGCTGCAAGAAAACCATGATTTAAAGATTTGGATAGCACTTACAACCAAAGGCTTTAACCAGTGGTGGGATTCAAATATTTTTACTGCCAGTTCTGTATGCCTGGCTTCATGGGTATGGCATGGCTTGGTAGGTGTGGCTTGGTGGTCATGGTGGGGGGAAATCTCTGTTCCCACCCCACTCCAGGGGAAGGATACTATAAAATATCCATTCCCTCCCCACTCCAGGGGAAGGTTACTGCAAAATACCCATTTCCACCTAATCAGGTGGGACTTGGGAGGCAGAGAATAGACGGGGGGTGGGGCCAGTCAGAGAAGGTATTTACTGGTTCTCTGAACTACACAAAATGTCCACTATCAGTTCTCCAGAACTGGTCAAAACCTGCTGAATACCATCTCTGGCTTTAACCCATCTGGATTCTCCCTTAGATCTGCCCTGTGTCTCCCTCCGCCTTTCCACATTGCTTGATGTGAAACAACTCCATTCTCAGTGAGCAGAATAGAAACCTAGGCAACTGTCCATCTCTCTCCACAATGCAAGGCAAGGCAAGATAAAATAATGGAAGGGGGGGGAGAAATCAGGGCAAGTGCCTGCATTCCTATGCCATGGAGTAAAACAAAGAACTACTTTCACATTAAGCAGTACAGAGCACTTCAACAGTTCTTGGGCTATGAAGACAGGTTCTTTCTTTCCTCCATTCCCAGTTCCCAGCCGTTTACAAGCTGAGTGGTGAAAAGAGATGCTGCTTTTCAGTGCACACTGTGGAAAGGCAGTAAATTGGTAGGGAGAGAGGACAAAACTGCTCACTGCTTTTCCATGCAGTTTGTGTATGTATGTGTATAAATTAGAGCTGTCAGTTCAATCTCAGCTTGGTCTGTGTCCGTGCTGCCGGTTATATTATTTCATTGTCTAATGGATGCTGCTGTCATGGTTGCTGCTGGTTAGGGCTTTAAAATAGTACTGGAAAATTTACATTCAATGTCACTCGTAACTTTGTGTAATATATGGAATTCCGTATGCAAATGTCCCTAATGTACTCTAAAAAAAAGGAACAGAAAAGGGTAACTGCTATTAATAAATGTTATTTTGCTTGCTCCTTTACAAAATGCATGCTCTTTGGGGATGCATATTTCTCCCATCTTAGGGGTATGTGATGCACAAGGATGCATATTTCGCGCTTGCCACCCAATACATCTTTTTTTGCTGATCACTTTTTTTAAGCAGAGCCAGGCTGACCATTATGGACTTTGTTTATTGCTGTCATCTATGCTATGAAATAGTTCAATAATTTTGAGAAGATGGGATGGTGTGTGGGAATGCCCTTCTACAAAACATGCTCACACATAAACTTATAGAATGGCTTCACATTTCTTTGATTCTCTCTTTTCAGTAGCTGAGCCAATTTACTTCCAGCCCATCTGCAGAGTAAGACTACTTCTCAAGCCAATATCCAGTTAGAAACACCGGAACCCCATAGATATTACAAGCTGTTTTCTCCTGAGAGAGAAGTCTTGCCTCACACTCTAGCCAGCCTGTATGCTACAACTAAGAAAAAAGCTGAGGTGATGGCTCTGCATCTTCCCCTCAGGCCATGTAAAGTGAACACATATGAAATCAAAAAGGTTCTATCTATTCCTCCCTTTTGGTTGGTTATGGACCAGTTGCAGGCAAAGCTCCAGGTTGCTTCATTTGCTTTTGCTTTTTCTTTTTCTGGAGGAGGAAAAGGAGTGAAAAAACAGCTGTTGGCATCTGAAAGGATTGATTTAAGTAGAAGGGTGATGATTTCTATTGACTGCTTTGATCAAAGAAAAAAATACAAATATTTTTATTTTTTATTTCTACTTGGAAACCACTTCTGGATTTTGTACTTGAGGTGGGAAAAAAATGAAACTTTGATTTTGGGTTTTACCAGTTAGATAAATTTGTTGTTATAGAACTGGTTAATTTAAACTATAGTATTATCTAAAAGTAAAACATTGAGGCTTGATGTTAATGCCTTATTCTACTACACCAAAGGGAATAAGAAGTCAATGCTTTCTTTTTTCGCCTTCTTTTCCTTACTTTTCCCTTCCCTTCTCCCTTCCCTATTTTTCCTACAATCTGCTTTTGTATATTTTTTGTATGTTACAGCACAAAGTAATAAAACTGTTAAATATGATAAAGGGGTGATGATTTCTTGTTCTTAGCACTATGAGGTACAATATTTGCAAATAATTTTCTAACTGCAGTTGAAGTGGTCCAAACGTGATGGTCTGAACTAGTATTTTTCAAACTTAGCAACTTTAAGTTGTTTGGACTTCAGCTCCCAAAATTTCTCAGCCAGTTTTTGTGGAATTGAGAAGTTTGAGAAACACTGCCCTAGATCTACCTTACATTTCTTGCCTTTGGCAAATGATCCTTTTTAAAAATGCTTTCCTAAACTTTACTGTTCAGTTGAAATCCAGGGGAAGATGTCATAAAGAAGGTTTTTCAAATTCAGAAATCAGGTTAGTAGGAAAAACATCAGAGGGACAGAAGGTTGTGCAGTGCTAGTAAAAATGTAGCCCAGCCCTTCAGACACACTGCAGTGATAAGTCAACATATTGCTAAAGAGAATTCAAAAGAGATTCAGAAGTTGTGTTATGAGCCTTTTTGTGAAGAAAGAAATTTTTCACACAGTGAAGAAATTTTCACAGGACTAAAACCTACAAAAACGTGTAATAGAAGAATGAGGACACCTCATGTCCTGGTTCAGTTGGGGGGGGGAATCAACTGATAAAGAGTGTCAGTTTCAGTTGACAAGAAATTCAAAAGCTTCTGTTATTTTTACAACTGAAATTAAATACCAGTATATAGATATAAAAGCACAAATCCTGTGGCTAGATAAAGCAATTGCTTAAAAATTACTAATTAACCTGAGATTAGTACATCATTCTACTTCATTATAAGGCTGTTACAATCATGTTGTCCAGGGTATGCACACATTTTCTCAAACTTGTTATCCTCTGGAGGTGTTGGAGTATGGGTTTCATGGTCTTCAACCAGTGAAAGGCTAGCCCAATATAAGGTTTCTTCTTGCTAAGAACTTTGTAGGTTTTCAGCCATTACATTCCTTCTGTAGGTTTTCAGCCATTACATTCCTTCTGTGTCTCTCTTCCTTTCTCTCTCAAGGTGCCCCCACAAGACCAAACTGGAAGGATGAAAGTAGTAATCAATATGTGACCAAGAAATGAGGTATCATCAATTCAAAGTATATTCTTTGAATTTGTTTCATTGTTCCGTTGCATACAAGAAACTTTCTTCAAAGTTCTCATATCTGGGCATCTACCTCAACTTCACACAGCTGCTCAATCACTTGCAGGAAATTCTTTACTCTTCTGCTTTCTGCTAGCCTTCTCTCTCTTATATTTCTGTCATATATCAATTTCCTATGAGACAAATAAAGGGTGCCTTAAGCAAGCTTTCCACATCTCTTCAGGTTGCATTGGAAATATGCATTAATTAAAGGAGTATGCATTAATTGGTATTTCACCTGCTGTAAGGAAGTGGAAAAATTGAATGAAATAATAGGACTTTTAAACTATAGGAAGACAATTTCTGCAGAGTATTACACTTGTTGGCAAATATTTCTTACTTGATATATTATGCTTACATCAAGGACTCCTAATATTATTTTATCCATGTGACCCACAGTAGCCCTTGGCTCTCTGAAAAGTTCCAGAATTTCTGGAATCTTATCAAATATCTTTCCACATAGTCTGTTTTCTTTTTGTCCTCCACAAAAAAAGATAAAATCTCTGAAATGTGTCAAGAGCAAACCTCTATATATGTTTCATCCAGTTTGTTTGTTTGTTGTTGTTGTTGTTGTTGTTGTTAGTTGTGAAGTTGTGTCTGACCCATCATGACCTCATGGACAACATTCTTCCAGGCCTTCCTGTCCTCTACCATCCCCCAGTGTCCATTTAAACTCACGCCGACTGCTTCAGTGACTCCATCCAGCCACCTCATTATCTGTTGTCCCCTTCTTCTTTTGCCCTTAGTCTTTCCCAAGATTGGGCACTTCTCCAGTGATTCTTTCATTCTCATTAGGTGGCCAAAGTACCTGAATTTCATCTTCAGGATTAGGCCTTCTAAGGAGCAGTCAGGGTTGATCTCCTCTAGGACTGACCAATTTGATCACCTTGCAGCCCAAGGGACTCACAAGAGTCTTCTCCAGCACCATAGTTCAAAAGCCTTTGGCGTTCAGTCTTTCTTATGGTCCAACTTTCACAGCCAAACATTGCAACTGGGAAAACCATAGCCTTGACTATACATACTTTTATTGGCAAGGTGATGTCTCTGTTTTTTAGTATGCTGTCTAGATTTGCCATCGCTTTCCTCCCAGGAGCAAGCGTCTTTTAATTTCTTGGCTGTAGTCCCCATCTACAGTGATCTTTTTTTATTATTACTTTTTGAATAGACACAAACAAACAAGACACAACAAACACCATAAAAACATATTCCATTACAAATTATAAAAAGTGTGTAAATTGGTTACAAAGAACTTTCGTGCATCCCTTCCACAGTCATTACCTATAATCCATATCAAATTATATATTTACATCAAATATATATATATATATATATATGTATGTATGTATGTATGTATGTATGTATGTATGTGTGTGTATATATATATATATATTACTATCATCATACCTCATCCTTTATATGACTATAGTTGTTTTAATATCCCTTTATAACAAATATTCCAAAATTCAAAGCAAAACCACATAATGGCATTCCATTGTCTATTTTCAATATCATCCAACAACATTCTATCTTTGTGAAACGTTCTAAATAAAAATTAATTATGTTTGATAACAAAGTTTCTAAACCTCCTTTCTTAATCACTGTTTACAATTTATATCCAATTTCAATATTATAGGCTTTCATACATAACTAAGTTTCAAAACTTCCTTTCATGGTCACCATTTAAAATTTATACCAAATTTCCTCTTGTCGAACCAATATATATGTATACATTATATCATTATCAATTATTTATCCATGATAATCCAATTTCGACATTATAGGCTTTCATACATAACAAAATTTCTACATTTCCTTTCATGATCACTATTTAAAAATTTATGCCAAATTTTCTCTTGTCAAACCAATACATATGTATACATTATTTAATTATCAATTATCTTTCTAGCTATATCCATTATCACTTCATTTTTAACATAATGCTCTAATTTTAACTATTTAGCTAGTATTTTGTTGACAGTTTTCATACCTCAACCTGTGTCTTTCCAGTAGCAGTACAATCTTATTTCTTTTGTCTTATGTGGGATTAATCTTCTGGTTATTTCCTAATCAACTTTGTGTGGACTTCTCTTCACACCTTGTTGCTTGTTGCATGCCTTATAAATTCTCGAAACCCTCCATCAGCTTCTTTAATCAGTTTATCTTTGGTTATCAGTAGTGCTTTTGTCAAAGTTCCTCTCCTTAAATCCATCAATTCTTCTCTTTTTTTCTCCTTCTATATCTTGAAATCTGGGGTAGGGCTCCTTTCCCTTTCCATGTTCCATTCTTTCCATTTCCAACCACGCTCAGATCACTGTCAATATCCACAGTTATCTTGCCTCTTTGTTCATTTTTCCTTTGGGTTTTTGAGACTCTAACCTCCACTTTTTCTTTTAGCTGGCTATCTTCAATTTCATCAAATTTTGCTATATTACCATCTATATTTTCCAATTTCTTCTCAATTCTCTCTAATGTTTCTAATAATTTTTGAATTTCAAACATAATCTGTTGAAATGTTATGGTTTCTTCTTAGTATTGTGTCATTGTCCAATTTTTAAACACTGCCACTCTAGTTGGAAAACAAAGCTTTGTTTTTCACTTCTCTCTCACTGCCAAAGAGGCATCCAAAGGGCACCTGCATAAGCAACCCATCTTATCTCTTTGCAAGCTAAAACCTTTGAAGTGCAAGGTCAAAATGATTTCCAGAACTCAGTCTCCAACCTCCAAGTGGCAGTGTAACTTCTTTTCCTTCTGATGTTACTGCTCTCTTTATATTCCTTTTATATCCTCTTTATATTCCAAGCTTAAAAGAAACAACGCTCTTAAATGGAACAAAAGAAAAAGAAAAAAACCCATCCAAGCCAGTATTGTGAAAGTAAAAAAAAGATTTATCCATAGGTTTAAAAAAAAGTAGAAGAAGAAAAGCCAATACTTTCACTTTAAATAAGTAGGAAGTGTTTGCAAAACTTCCATCCATAGAAGACGATTTAAAAAAAAGGATAATACACTGTCCAAAATAGCTTAAATTCACTGCTTATTTTCTTTTCTTTTCTTTACAAGTTTAATTTGGTTTTAATCTTTTTTGGGCAGTCTCTTTTGTAAAAATAAAATTTCCTCATCAGATGGACACACTTTCTCTTTTCCGCTTTCCTCCGGTTGCGGAGCTGTCCCGACTTCAGCAGCTTGAGGCTGCAGAAGAGATTCTTCTATCACCAGCTAGAAGAGATTCTCTTGGATCAATCAGGGACTTTGCAATATCCCTGATGTACTCTTCCCTGTCACTGTCTCTTCGGGACGGTTTAGGTCCAGATGGACCACCCAGCAGTAAAAGTATGTGCGTATGGAGTATAGATCTTTACAGAATCAGACTTTCTTTTCACCGCCAAATACATCCACAGCTGAGTGTCCTTTCGGCTTTGACTCACTTCATTCTTTATGGCACTACTAGTACTAGCCCTAATAGTACCAGTTTGTACTACCAGTTTGTTATTAGAGTCTAACACAACACATCAAAATCAATATTTTTATCTTGCTGATGAGACTTATAGATAAAAAACAGGATTTGCTTCTAGATTTGGAGGTTGCTGTCTTTAACTGCAGCACAGTAATGCATCTCATATTGGAGGACTGTTAAGTATAAAAATCTACTTGCTATAATCCTTGTGTAAAGCAGAAGGAAAATTGTTGTTCTCCTATGGAGCAGAAAAATAGACTATTTTCCACAAGTAACATTTGTCTCTTAAAACCCCTAAAGTGTTTTTAGAGTATGTAAGAATAAATGTGTGCTTATCTTGATGTGAAGTGTATAGCACCTTCCTTGCTGGATAATTGGTGAAATGACTACTGTTCTGCTTTCATTGGGTTGGAAATCCATATTTAGCTTATCAGCAGGCCTCAAGCAGTTGTCTGCTAAATTCTCAGTGGGCTAAAAGGTTTTCATTGAAAATGCTTTGGCTTGTTATGGCAACAAAAGTAATCCACTAAACTTTAGAGCTGATGCCACAAAACGACAGCCAGAAATATCTTTGAAAGGCTCCTCAGCTGGCTTAATCTTTATACCTGGGAACCAGCTACAGACGTACAATGATAAAATGCCAACTGTATCTCTAATCCAGGTCAGTCAACTGAGATAAAACCATTTTCCTACAGTAAACGTTAACCTCAAAACATATTATGGATTCATATCGTCTTATCTCCAACAATTCTGAAGAAGGACAATACATTAGCAAAACATCTTAATTCCACCGAGGAGAGTTTGAGCTGTGATAAGATTTGGATAGTAAGCAAATTAACACAAAATGTCTTCCCATCACATACAGTCCTGTTTGTTTGCGAATGCTGAGCTGCAAGATTAAAAGGCAGAAAGGCACTGTGAGAGATAGAAACACAAAGTTTTTAAAATAAGTATTCCATTGATACATAGCTACCATATTTTTCGGACTATAAGATGCACCGGTGTATAAGACGCACCAAGATTTCAAAGAGATAAGTAAGAAAAAAAGGTTTTGTCCTCTTTGGCCCCCAGGGGCACTCTGCAGGCTTCAGCAGGGCTGGGGATAGGCAAAATGCCCTTATTTTTATGAAAAATGGACCATTTTTTGAAAAAACAGTGGCATTTTTTTCCTTCCCCCAGCTCTGCTGAAGCCTGCAGAATGCTTCTGGGGGCTGAGGGAAGGCAAAATGCCTCAATTTTTGCTAAAAATGGCCCATTTTTCCCACAAATATGATGCAGGGACAGGGCTTAGGGAGGCCAAAAATGGCTGCATTTGGTGTATAAGATGTAAAAACATTTCCATACTCTTTTAGGGGGGGAGGTGAATCTTATATTTTGAAAAATATGGTACATTTTGTTTTGCTAATTTTATACTCCAAAGACTGTTAAACCTGTACACCCACAGTAGTTTTATTAGGAATATATAACCTGTTATTTTCCAATAAAGTTGGATCCTAATGGACAGGGTAATGTATGGGAAAGGAGTCAAAGATAGATGATGAAGACCAGTCTCAGGTCAGCCATGCAGTTTGCTGTGCAGTGGGTGAGTGGGGGCACTTATTTTCTTCTCAGTACCCTGACTTGTGTTTGTAAAATAAGAGAAAATATCCTTAGCTTTCACAGAAAAGATGAGATGTCAATGCAGACTTGGGGATTCTCAATCCCCAAGTCTGCATTAATGAGTTCCCGTCCCCGCTTGAACTGTGTGGTTGTTGATTGTTTTTAAATTCTTTTGTAGTTGCTTGTTTGTTGTTCTTCCCCTTGTTTGTATTCCCTACCTGATTGTGAGCCGCCCTGAGTCCCTCCGGGAATAGGGCGGCATATAAATGCAATAAATTCAATTCAATTCAATTCAAATGGAAGAATTATGTGAAAATAATAGCTGCATTTGAATTTGAATGGCACTAATGAGTTTCCTCAAGTTTCCTCCTTGATTCTGGCAAACCTCCCATTTTGTGATCTCCTTCATGTTTTCTTTGGATTTCCTGAAAGGAAGGTCACAGTCCAGAGTTAGATAAGCCTTCCAATAAATGAACAATTCTACACTGCTACATCAGAACAGAGAACTCAAAGAAGTAGTGCAAAATTGGAGAGACCTGGCCTATAGAATCATCAAGAGTCAGACATGACTGAATGGATAACATCATCATTATCATCATCATACTGTTATATTGGTACTGAGATTTTATTTTTCACAATGTAAGGCTCTGCAAACACCTCCCACTAAAACAGGGGTGGGAAATTATGATTCTTTTATGATATGTGGAATTCTGGGAGTTGAAGTCCATACGTCATAAAGGGATCATGGTTCCCCATCTCTGTAAGAATGAGACTGAATGAAAAAACATTACAATATAAAACTTAAAGTGCCAGTCTGTGAAGTGACTTCATGGACACGTCTAATTATGGCTGCTCTGTACATTTTTCACAGGACTCATGTGAATTATGTGCCACAGAAAGTCAGTTTCAGTTGGAATAGAAACATTATACGTTTTGTCTATAAAAGTAAAGGTAGTGCGACACTATTTCCTAATTTATACATTTTGAAAGCAGAAATGATATTGTGCATTTGACAAATTACCAAAAATAAAATATAAGTAGTTTATATATTATGCTCTTTAATCAAGCTATAAAAATACATAGCAGATATTTACACTGTGCATGTGTAATACACATGTATGTATAACCATACACGAGTAACAGGTTTTGGTACAAATATTTGTCATGTTATCTGTTCTTTGGGGGCAATGTTTTTTAAACTGTAAAAAATATTGTCTGATCATTCCTGGAATCTTAACTAAGGAAGGTATGGTGCTTTTAAATGTGTAACATCAGGCATCACAATAGCACATAATGTTCAATACCATATAGACATATATATAATCCAATATGGAGTATGTTGGAGCCTGTTGTTGGAACGAAAATGTAATATAACCTGTTTTGAAAGTTGTTATTATTCAATAAATTAAGGAATTCATGTTAGTTTGTTTTTCCCTGAACAGATTCTATTCAGCAGTGATAAAAGATATAGAAGATCAAATTTTATTAAATAAATACTGTATATGAAGTAAAAGCAACTTGAGAAAGATAAATTATACCTCTGACAATTTTTTTGAGATCTAACAGTTTGGCTGTTAAACTGTTATACACCATATTTATTTGGGGAAGTTGTCACAATTATTTCTAATGATCTAGTCTTATTCTTAGGATGATGTTATACTATGCTAAACTATGTTAGAATAATAGTCATATGTAGGAGAAGTGACAGAAAATAAAGGACTTTAGCTTGCAGTTTTAATGTACATTGTCACTCAAAAGATGCCTATTTTATATTTCATATTTTAACAGATGGTTTGCCAGTAGGATAGTCTGAGAAACATAATGCACTTGTTTTGAGATTAATGTAAAAGGAATATCCTAATTTTAAGATTCCTGTGGCTTTTGTTGTTGAATTGTTTTTGCATACTTATGTTCAGTCAATAAAGTCAGTGGTTTAATGGTGTCAGAAGGATCAGATATCTTCTTTTCTTGCAGTTTGTTACCAAACTGATAATCCAATAAAACATATCAGATAATCAGTGGATGTCAAACAAAATATGTTTATTCAACCCAAGGTTATCAAATAACATTAGGTGCTGTCCATGGTGAATTGCCCTTCCGTCTTCCTTTTTATAGATTTTATTTTATTTTAAGTATTTAGTCAATCATTAGCATTGGACTGGAATGCATTAGCTTATTACAAATATTTCCCTATCATTTTTATCTGTGTATATGTTTTTCTATACATTATATGTTTTTGTTTATATGCTTCCTTCCTTGCTATATAATGCACTCATTGTTTTTTTATTATCACAGGAGCCAGGGTTTTTTTGTTTTATAAAATGATATTACTATTCCCTATACAATTACTCATTGATCTTTCAGTTTAAACCTATTGTGAACATATAGGGAAAATATTCTAACAATGATCTTTGACATTTCATCTGAATATGTTTATGTATGTACCTCTAAGATGTGAAATGCTGGTTTTGAAAGCAATATTACTATCTCGCTCCATTGTTTCTCAAATTCCTATGAAATCTGATTTTATATGCTGGTCCTTGTTTGCTTTGTGTTGTGTTGTACTCCATGCAAAGACATTGGCAGGGGAAGGAAAATTTATCATGCTTATATGTCACAATATTTTGAACTGGCACTTGCAGCATTGGTGGCAAATGGAGAGAACCACTTTTTATACTTGACAAGCTACTGCTCTTTTGGCTACAGAATACTGATAACAAGTGTTTGGATGAAATTAATAGAACTGAAAAGACATTTGGTATTCACAAGTTGGAAACTTTTTAGTTTGTTCTTTCAAGTTAAGATCTAACGATATGCTTCTTCTCTTTTGTAACTTGAAGTGATTACTAAAGACCAATGTATTTTGTGAATATGAAGCTTCTTCTGGAATTTGATAACCTTTAGTTACTATTTGCTTCAGGGTATGGGGAGAAAAAGTCACAAGAAAATATAATTAGAGATCAAAAATTAGAACAAAGAACAGAACTAAGGCAGAAGCTTGTCCACCCCAAGGATAAAACACCCAGACACAAACTGAGCAAGGTGATGTATCCATGTGCAGATCTGTACATTGGAGAAATGAAACAACCACTTTACAAACACATGGCACAACATAGAACAAACCTATCAAGACAAGATTTATCATTTGAAAGACAAAGTCACTCTTTTTTTATTTTATTTTTTTTATTACATAGACAACATCACATGAAAATAGAAAAAAAAACAATGGGAAAAGGAGAAGAAGAAAAAAAGGGGGGGGGAACCCCATCATCACATACAATATGTCATTTGATCACAGGTGCATCCCTACTAAGTTTATACATCCCATATCTCTCTGTTGTATATTTAATAAACACCACAATAAGCTAGGGTTTTAAAAAAATAAAAAAAAATAAAAAGGGGGGGAAAGGAGGGGGAAGCCAAAAAAGACAAAAAAGACAAAAAAAACCATCATCACATGCAGCATGTCGTTTGGTTACAGTTGTTTTAACCTCTGCATCTTCAAATGATATTTACCATCTCAAATATTTCATCTAATATAACTAAAGGCCTTATTTTCATTCTACAATATATATTTGGTTAACATTAGCATTATTTTCCCCCAGAAAGTATACTTATATTCATTGTTATCCTTACATTTCATACCTTCAAACAGAGAACTTATTCCTTCATTGTTCAACAAAGCATCGCTGCCTATATATACCAGTTTTCATTTGTTCCCCTATTAGAATTACTTTATCAGCAGCGACATGTCATTATAGTAAGTTCTTAACCTTATACTTTATATCCCCAGACCTTATATTAATACTTCATTGTGTCATTATTAGATTATTTCACAGCATAATTATATCATCATTTACTTTTTTCAATTAAAGCATAAGTATATCATTTTTCATTTCCAAAGTTTTTTTTTTCCCCTAGCCACCGACAAAACAAGTCCCATATTTTATAAAATTGTTCATCCTCTTGCTCTCTAATTTCAAATGTCAATTTACTCATTTCGGCACAGTCCATTATTTTTCGGATAACTTCTTCCTCTTTTGGTATTGTTTCGTTTTTCCAGTTTTTTGCAAATACAATTCTGGCTGCTGTTAACACATTTACAATCAGATATTTTAAGTCTTTGTTGTAGGTTTCTGGTATGATTCCCAATAAAAAGACCTCTGGTTTAAAGTCTATTTGTTTGTGTGTCATTTTCTCCAACCACATGTGGATTTTAGTCCAGTATCTTTTAGCTTCAGTGCAAGTCCACCACATGTGGTAGTATGAGCCAGGTATCTGGTGACATTTCCAACATTTTTCTGATTTATTCTTGAACATTCTTGCGATTCTGGTCGGGGGTAGGTGCCACCTGTAAAACATCTTATACAAGTTTTCTCTATATGCAGTAGACATTGTCATTTTGTAATTTTGAGACCACAATTTCTGCCAATTCTCTAAATCAATCCCATACCTAAAGTTTTTTCCCCAAGCTATCATAGTTTCTTTAACTTGTTCTTCATGCAATTTAAACTCCAATAAATATCCATATAGTTTTTTAATTACTTTTTCATCAGTACCTGTTAGAATTTTGTCTAACTCAGTCATTTTGTTATAAAGACCTTTAGTTTTTCTATCTTCATTATATCTAGATTGTATCTGTACATATGAATACCAGTTCATTTCCATCCCTTCTTGCTTCAACTCTTGACTAGATTTGAGCTCACCCTCTGTATTCAATAATTCTGTATATCTAACTATTTGTTCCTTTTTATATATTATCGGATACGAAAATGCTTCAATTGTTGATATCCAGACTGGAATTTTTAAATCAGTGTCCCCATTAGATTCAAAGTTAAAAATATCAACAACAAAAAGGAGGAACACAAGAGGCCGATTTAAATTACAAGAAAGTCCAGCCCGGCTTCCAAAGATAAAAAAAAAAGGAACAGAAAAATAAACTTCCAAATGGCAACATTTATCCCCGCCGCTTTTTTCACTAGTCAGCCTTATTTTAAACTAAGTTTCCAAATTTAGAATGTTCTCTTTCCAGCAAGAAAAAAAGGTTTAAAACTCACACCAAATGACATGCTTATATCCACTCTCTCTCTGGGCTTTTGCAGTTGTAGTCAGCATCGGCTGATCCGGAAATCACTGGATTAGGAGGGCTTTCCTTAGGTTCCCAGAGATTTTGCGAACATCTCTGGGACCACTGGAGTTTCCACCATGTCACTGTCTCTTCGGGACAACTTAGATTCAAAACGAATCGTCCAAAATAACCCTGGTATAGATGGTCTCTCAGGAACTGCCTGAAAATCCGTCTTCTCACTGCTAAGCCCCACCTTCTTCCCCAAAGTCACTCTTTTGAAGACTGATAAACCTCCAAGTGGCCTCAAGGATTTTCAGAAAGAATGCTAAGGACCAGATAACTGCAAGGAATATAAATTTTTCCATTCTCCACAATTCATTCAATCCTGAAAAAGCTTCTTTTGTTTTAATATTTTTAAACAAAGAAAGTCGAGTTGCCTTTTGAAAAGTACCTTTGGGACAACCATGGCCTGAATGACAGAAAATCTCCATAGACAGTTAATTTATTAAATCCTTCAAAATAATAAGTGTTACATGGAAAAATATTATTTGTTTTAGTTTAATTATTTGTTATATCTAAAATTTATCTGATTAGATTTGAAATATTTGTTATTATTTCTGGTAATCATTTTTATGGCTTGTATTTGATTGGTGACGCTTTGAGGATTTGTTCAAGAACATAAAGGAAGGAAATTATGGTAAGTGAGTTTACAATCGTTTATTATAGGTATTTGGGTATTTCTGGTAATCCTTAGTGGACCTTTCCCAGTTAGGGTAGATGATGAGAATTTATAGTTATATTTATAGAGACTAATGTGAGATATGAGTTAAGAGATTATTTGTTGTATTTCAAGAAATGGTAATAAATTGTATGTAATTTATATGAGAAAATTATTCTATTTCTCTTTTTTCATTTTTTTACTTTTTACTCCCCCTCCCTTTTTTTTGAACATGATCTACTGACAGTTGGGGTTAGATCAACTGAACTAGTCTTAGTGTATTAAGGGTATTTAAGAAAGAAGTGGGCTTGAATTATACTTTGGAAAATGTATAACCTTCTGAAAACATTCCAGGTAAATAAATGGAGGTAAATATACAGACTGCCTTAGTATACAGATGTTTGCAGAAAAGGAATAGGAGAAACTAGTACTTTGTTTCTTTCAATACAAAGGTCTTTAGTCAGAGGTGGTATTCAGCAGGTTCTGACCAGTTCTGGAGAACCAGTAGCAGAAATTTTGAGTAGTTCAGAGAACTGTTACACCTCTGAGTGACTCCGCCCACATCTATTCTCTGCCTCCTGAGTCCCAGGTGATCAGAGAAAATGGGGATTTTGCAATAACCTTCCCTGGAGTGGGGAGGGAATGGAGATTTACACAGTATCCTTCCCTTGCCAGGCCCACCAAGCCACACCCTCAGAATCAGCAGTAAAACATTTTGAATCCCACCACTGTCTTCAGTCCTAAATACAACAACAGGCAAGTAAATTATAGTCAAGCTTGCTTTCAGATGAGAAAATTTTCAGCAAATGGAACAATGACTCATTCTGGAAGTAAGCATAGCAAGAGTGAAGCTTTTGATAAAGTGATATTGTAAAGAAGAATCTCCCAATTGTGTGATTATATTGTTTTAGAGAGTTGAAAATCACAATGATGTATTTACTACATAGTGGTGAATTATAAGAAATGCCCTTTTTCTCCAAGAGATCCAAGGCAATACAATATGGAATCATATTGGATGATGGCACAGTGGTTAGAATGTGCTTGATTCTGACCAACTCAAGTTGCCTCAGCCTTTCATTCTTCCAAGGTCTGTAAAATGGGGACCCAGATTGTTGGGGGCAATATGCTGACTCTGTAAATTGCCCAGAGACTGCTGTAAAGCAGGGTGGGATAGTATATAAGTCTAAGTGCTAAGTGTTGTCTAGTTCTAGTTCTTCCTGGCAATTATGGATTTTGATTTGCAATATCTTGTCTAAGACTGTAACTGTTTTAAGCATTTTCCTGTAATTGGAAACAATGATAATCTATAGGTCTTTTTGGGTCCTAGGCATCTAATTGCAAAACTTTAGCAAACATAATTATTTCTACAAACATCCAAGATTGCTCTTCGGATTAGAAAAAAGCAAATACAAAGAAGAAATCAATGAAAAAAATAGTTTAAAGTGCTCTTGAGTAAAGGCATGATTTAAAGTGCCTTCTTGGCAATAAACTACTTATCCCTTTTATTTCTGCAGTACCAAAATAGTTCTATCTCTCCTACTGAATTTTTAATAGGTGCAAACAGAACAAATCCATGAAGATTTTGCTTGAAGTGGAAGAAAAATGTCTTTCAAATGATATCATGAAAAGTTATTTAAAAATTTAACTGGACCATGCCAACTGGAAAATGGATCTGACTAAAATGAGAGATAAGGGGGGAGGGGAGAGAAGAAAGGGAGAGGGAGAGGGAGAGAGGGAGAAAGAGAAAAGAAAAAGAAGAGGAGGAGGAAAGGAAGAAAATCAAAGCAGAGAAGAAAGAAAAAGAAAGAAACAAAGAAAGAAGGGAGGAAGAGTATTCATTCCCAGTATATACATTTTTAGAGTAACACGGTTCCTCCCTCTCTCTCTCTCTCTCTCTCTTTCTCCCCCTCCCTCCCTCTCTCTCCCTCTCACCCCCACTATCTTTGGAATTATAGCATTCAGATGACATAAAGCTTCAAACGATGAATATATATATATATATATATATATATATATATATATATATATATATATATATATATATATATATATATATATATATATATATATATATATATATATATATATTCGTTTGAAGCTTTATATATACATGCATGCATGCATACATCCATCCATCCATCCATACATACATACATACATACATACATATATAGATATAGATATAGATATAGATATAGTCATCGTTTGAGCTTTATGTCACCTGAATATATAGTAGCTACTCTGCTACTTTCTGTATATTATCTGTTGCCATGTGCTGAAAAGATCACAGGGTCACAAAAAAGAAGAGAAGATTAAAATGACCACTGCATGTTACTGAGTGAAATATCTATTTTCCTGATCAGAAATTATTTATGGAAAATTGTAAGCCGCCCTGAGTCCCCTCAGGGAAAAGGGCGGCCTATAAATAAACTTAAACAAACAAACAAACAAACAAACAAAATTGTTCCCAAGGGAGAGGAAGGAAACAAAGACCCAGAGCCAACCAGGGACGTGCAGTCAGGAGAGGCATCATGAAAATAAAATAAAAAATGTAAAAGGAAAAAGGCAAGAGCTGAGGTCAGGCTGAGCTAGTTGCTGCCAGAGTCACAGTGGCTGACTCTGCTTAGTGCTTAACTGTTTAAAAAAAGCCTCTAAAAAGCGCCCTCTACAGGAGAAGGCAGGAGAACGACGTGCCTCATCTAGTCTGACTTTAGGCATTTTATCATCACTCGAGCAGAGTTAAGCAAGGGTTAAAAGCCGAAAAATTCCTGACGTAGATAAGGCACATTGTTCTCCTGCCTCCTCCTGTAGAGGGTGCTTTTTTAAGGCCTTTTTTAAACAGTTAAGCAGAGTCATCCACGGTGATTCCAGCAGCAACTAGTTCAGCCTGACCTCAGCTCTTGCCTTTTTCATTTTACATTTTTTTTCTTTTCATGATGGCAGGCAAGAGCAGAGTTGAAATCCTCTCTGAAACAGCTGGAAAAGGTACGTGTGGATCGGAGGGAGGGGGAGGAATTCAAACTTCATCCTCCTGGTGCCGTGCTTTGGGCAAAGGCTGGAGGGAAGTGCTCTCCCTCCCCAAGTGTAGTTTGATTGCAGGCAGAGCCACATTGTCTTTTCAAACCTGTAATCCGTGAAGCTGGGCTGGATCCTTCTGGGGCTGGGGGAAAGTGTGTGTGCTCCAGTATGGCTCTTTGACTGGCTTCCTGCCTCATCCTGTGGTCTCCCTGACTCCTTCCAATCCAACTTTGTGTGTGTGTGTGTGTGTGTGTGTGTGTGTGTGTGTGTGTGTGTTTGAGAGAGGGGGAGGGAGGGAGAGAGGGAGGAAAGAGGAGAAGGGAGGAAAGAGGAGAAGGGAGAAGAAAAAGAAAAAGAAAGGAGTAAACTTATTTCACAAAGGAGAAAAACATATGCTGTCACTTTAAATCGGAACTGAGCATGCCTGGCTGTGGAATTCTGGGAGTTGAAGTCCACAAGTCTAAAAAAATTGTGTCAGTGCCTCACCAGCCATAAACCTCACCGCATGTCACTGATATGTATGTGTGTGTATGTGTGTGTGTATTTCTCTATAACATTGTTCAAATAATATATCTTACCACACTATAATTTTAATAGCTGTACAAAACTGCTGTTACGTGAATTCATACTTATATTGGTTTTCTTCTTAAACTAAAATAAAAAACCTTTCAATAGCATTCTGATAAGTACTGCAAATATTGCAATAACTGGAGCAGTAACTGGAGCAAATATTGGATTTTCTACAAAAGGATAAATCTCCCTCTGATTTTCAGTTCTATTACCAAACAATGAATCCTGGGGTGGTAACTAGAATCCACCTATGGCTACTTGAGGTGAATAAACAGCTGACATTTTCTATTTCCAAAATTTTGAAAAGTATCCTAACATTGGCTTCAGGGCAGTGGTGGGTTTCAAAAAAAATTTAGAACCTATTCTGTAGGTGTGGCCTGCTTTGTGGGTGTGGCTTGGCAGTCATGTGACTAGGTGGGAGTGGCTTAGCGGTTATGTGACTGGGTGGGAGTGGTTTAGCAGTCATGTGACTGGGTGGGAGTGGCCAAGTCGATGTCACTGAATTCTTTGCCCCAATGAATGATCTACAAAAAGAAGATATAAAAAATGAAATGTATTATTTTGTGCACTTACTACATCAATAAAATTAAAATAAGAACATATAACAAAAAGCCACTTAAAGAAGGAAGATGATTGTCCTTGCAAGTCTTCAATATTACTGACCACCTTCCTCCAGTGAATGGCCTGCACAAAGAAGAGACACAGAAATGAACTCTTCAATTGCATGCACTACTACATTAAGGATGAAACCAGGATAGAAAGCAATAAAACAGCTACTTACAGAGGAAAGATGACTGTCCTTGCCGGTCTTCTATATCACTGACCACACTTGCTCCAATGAATGGCCTGCACAAAGAAGAGACACGGAAAGAAAGACTTTACTTGCATGCACGTGCACAAGAATAACACAATGAAAGTGATACACTCAAGTACTTACTTGTGTTATTGGTTTTGTGGTTGAAGATATTTACAGATTGTTCTTAGGCTTCCAGACTTCTCAGTTGCACTCTTCTTGGTCTTTATTCATGGATCATCAGCCATGTGATGGTAAAAAATTCTAGATTATTGAATGTAGAAGATCATGATTTACTGTTGGGATGGCATGCTTTTTTATGGTATAAGGGAACTAAAGCACATGGTTATTTTAGAAGACATTATATAAGGGAGGCGTTGTTATTAAACTGGGAAAAGGTAAAAAGATTACACTACTTAAAAATTCCAGTCTGGATATCAACAATTGAAGCATTTTCATATCCAATAATATATAAAAAGGAACAAACAGTTAGATATATTGAATTATTGAATGCAGAGGGTGAACTCAGATCTATCCAAGACTTGAAACAAGAAGGAATAGAAATGAACTGGTATTCATATGTACGGATACAATCTAGATATAATGAAGATAGAAAATCCAAAGGTTTTTACAATAAAATGACTGAGTTAGATAAAATTTTAACAGGTATTGATGAAAAAGTAATTAAAAAACTATATGGATACTTATTGGAGGTTAAACTACAAGAAGAACAAGTCAAAGAAACTATGATAGCTTGGGGGAAAAATTTAGGTATGGGATTGATTTAGAGAAATGGCAGAAACTGTGGTCTCAAAATTATAAAATGACAATGTCTACTGCATATAGAGAAAATTTGTATAGGATGTTTTACAGGTGGCATCTACCCCCAACCAGAATTGCAAGAATGTCCAAGAATAAATCAGAAAAGTGTTAGAAAAGTGTTGGATTGATTATATACAAAATAAATACGGGACTAAGAAATTCCAGATAGCTTATGCTTAAGATCAGGAATGATTTAAATTGTTTAAAGTTAGTTTAACAAGGAGGAGCTAAGTTCAAGGTAAAGATGTTATCAATTTCTTATTCTTTTTTCCAATATATTTTAGACTGTTTTTGTTAAAAATCTATACTGTGTACGGGTTCTGGGAAGTTGGGGGGGGGAGATTTCTGTTTGAATGTATGATGTACAAGGATAATAATGAACATAAGCATACCTTAGTCGATTGGTGGAATTATACATAATTGAAAACAGTGATATACAAATATAAATGGTTGGTTAAAAAAAAAAAAATCTACCACATGGGATTATATAAATGTATACTGTCACCAAATAGATAACCAAAAATGTAAGGGGATCATGATTTTCTGGAAAAAAATAATACTAATGGTAACTGAATATATACTGTACAATGAAAGTGAGGTATTTAGTTATACTAGATGAAAAATCTGAGATGGTAAATATTATTCGAGAATATGGATGTTAAAACACCTGTAACCAAACGATATGCTGTATGTGATGATGTTCTTTTTTTTGTTTTTTTGTTTGTTTTTTTATTGTTGTGTATAGGTGTTGTCTATGTAATAAAAAAAAAATTCACACAAAAAAAGAAAAGGGGGTGAAGAAGGGGAAATATATAACAGAGAGATACAAAGTGTGTGTGGGGGGGGGAAATATAGTTAGAATAGATTAGCAAAGGTAAGGGAATAAGAAATGATACTAAATTATGTCTGGGTTGGCGGAAACACCATCCCAAGGAAACATAAACTGAGATTTAAAATAGACACACCAACAACAATAGAAAAATAAAGGGAGAGAGGAGGAGAGAATGAAAGGAAGACGGGGAAAGAAGAAAGAGGCAAGGAGAGGAGGATGGAAAGGAGAGAAAGAGGAGGAGAGAGGGTAGAAGGGGAAGAGGAAGAGCAGGAGTAGGAGAAAGGTACGGGAAGAAAGAAGGGGAAGGAGAGGAGGAAGGAGGAAAGTAAAGAAGGGAGGGAGGGAGAAAGGAAAGGGAAAGGAAAGGAGGATGGAAGGGAGAGAAAAGGAAGGAGAGAGGGTAGGAAGGGAAAGAGGAAGAGTAGGAGTAAGGGAGAGGTAAGGGAAGAAGGAAGGGGAAGGAGAGGAGGAAGGAAGGAAGTAGAGAAGGGAGAGAGGGTGAAAAGAAAGAGGTAAGGAGAGGAGGATGGAAAGGAGAAAAAGAGGAGGAGAGAGGGTAGGAAGGGGAAGAGGAAGAGCAGGAGTAGGAGAAAGGTACAGGAAGAAGGAAGGGAAAGGAGAGGAGGAAGGAAGAAAGTAGAGAAGGGAGGGAGGGAGAAAAGAAAGGGAAAATAAGGTGGTGTTACAACAGGAGGAAGGGATGTTAAACAAAGCAACCCAAACTGTATATTATAACCTATTAAATGAAATAATAAATGTATAAGAATGATAAATGTTAAAACACCTGTAACCCCCCCCCCAAAAAAAAAACCTGAGTGGCAGAGCTCAGGCAGCCATCTTCCTTGCGCATGCGTGGTTCCGTCTTCCAATTTGTAACCAGTGCCTTTACCAATTCACCAACAAGGCTTTCCAGCTACAAAGAAGATGTCCATTGTTTGGAACAATTAAGCAAGTTCTTTGCTCTGAACATAAGAGGTTCATTTTTGAGAACCCCCTTTCTGCCTCTGCTGAACTAACAGCAATTGTCCTGACAATATCTCTAGCTTTTTTTTGATACTGTCAGGAATTTTCTAGATCTTTGGATGTTTGATCACATTTTCCAAAAAATCCCTGTAATTGTTCAAATCAATTTCATAATTAAAAAATTTGCCAAGTTTAATCAATGCTGCCTTTGCTTCTGCCCATGGAATGACTACATCTTCAATGTTCCAGTAATCTGGCTCCATGTATGATAAAATGTAATTTGTTTGCATCTGGCAATTGGCTACCTGTTTTTAGATAGTCGCACTCCATCAGCCTTTTATTCAAATTGGTGATGATGCTTGCCAAAAGGTTTTCATGAGGAAGGGCAACAAATCATTTATTTGGAACTAATTTTATGTTTTTGAAGGCTTCTGAAGCTAGCATTGCATCAACCTTTTTTCATATGGGCCCTTTCCCCGTCTAAGCATTTCAAATTCTTTAATCAATTGCAATACTAATTTTTCAGCCTTGATGATATCTGTGTTTCTCCCCTGCAGGGCATTTGTCAGAAGAAAAATCTCATTTAGAATATCGATCATGAGGGCTAAATTGTTCAAAAAATTTAAATTTTCAAAACAGGAAACCATGCCTAGGAATCTTTCATTACCCAGAAAAAACTGATGTAGTGCTGGATAAGCACGCCACACAGCTATGGTTGACCTTAAACTACAGGCAGCCAAAACTCTGCTAATCTTCACAATTTCAATGCCCAGTTGTTCAGAGATTTGGAAAAGGTCATTCTGGCTCTTGCAGGATTTCTGGAAAGTGGTGTGTATCTTGTCAAGGACTATCTTGAAGTGGTTAATTTGTTTTATTTCTTTTATCACATCATCCAACAGAAGTTGGAGGCGGTGGTTCAAGCAGTGCCAGATTACAATGTTTGGGAAGTCTTGAGCTATTGTGGTGCTGACTCCAAATTTTCTCCCAAGCATAACTTTGGCACCATTGGAGCAGAAAGCTATTAAATTCTTCTGCAGATATTTAGTGGTAAACCCAATTTTATGTAAGCTTCCCATCGCTGCAGAACATATGGTCTCCGCATCTTGTTTCTCTAATTCCAACAGATCAACGAAAATGGTTTCTGGGCATTCTGAATCCTCAACTTTAACAAAAACTATCAGAACTGCTTTCATTGATAGCATTGAGGCTTCATCGATTATTAAACACACCTTTATATTCTTTGCAATAATCCTGGAAAACACAGTGATTTTAATTTTGTTTGCAATGAATTCAACTATTTTCACTTCTGTGAATGCAAGCCTACTCACACATCTACTCCAACCATAGTTAGCAAATTTACCTCCCTTCAATATCTGAGAATGGTTTGCATCTTTGTGCCAGATCTTAAACAGGAAAAAATATTTTGTTAGTACTCGATAAATGTTTCTCAGTTTATTTACCGTGTTTCCCTGAAAATACAACATGTCCTGATAATAAGACCATGCCACATTTTTCAGGTGGGCAAAAATATAAGCCCTCCTCCAAAAATAAGGCCCCTGGACACCCTCCCTCCATCCAGGCAGAGTGCCACTCACCAACCTAGAGGTATCCCAAAGGCACCAAGCCCCAGGAACAGGGGGGGGGAGGCTCACGTTGCTTGGCGCGTTCGGGATACCACTAGGTTGGTGAGCGGTGCTGTGCCCAACTGGAGAGGGGGGTTGCCAGGAGATTGCTCTCTTGTGAGCGGGCTCCCAAAGAGCCGGGAACAGCCTCAGGGTTGAACGGCTGTGTTGCACTATCGCAGTAGCACTACACAGCAGCCATGAGGTGACCACGCTCATGAGCAGCCACCTGGCAACCCCCCCTTTCCAGCCAGGCACAGTGCCATTCACTGACCTAGGGGTATCACCAAGCCACATGAGCGTCTGTTCACCACCCTCCGGCTCCTGTGGCTTTGCGGCTTCAGAATGCCCCCTAGGTCAGTGAATGGTGCTCTGCATGGCTGGAGAGGGGGTTGCACAAGCGGCTTCTCTGCTCCCCACTCGCGCACCTACCAGCCTCATGATGCCCTTACCTAACTCTCCCTGCAGAGCCAGAGCACCTCAAGCTGCCACCACCGCCTGCCACCACCACATGGCTTTTTCTGCAGCTTCCAAAGCACGGAGGTAGGATGCCAAATCTTCCGGAAGTTGCCACTCTGGAATACGCTCTATAGTTGTACACTCTGGAAGTACACTCTGCCTCAGCCATCCCACAATCATAGAGCATACTCCCAGAGTGGCCGCTGCAGGAAGACTCGGCTGTGGCACAGGTGGCACACTGGCCATGCAGGGAGAGCTGGGCCAGGGCATGGTGAGGTTGGGAGGCACACCAGCTGGGGATGGAACAGGCACTTGCACAACCTCCCTTTCCAGCCACACAGAGCGCCATGCACTGACCTAAAGGTATCCCAAATGTGTCAAGCCGTGGGAGCTGGGGGGAGGGCAGAGTACCACACGACTTAGCACCTTTGGAATATCACTGGGTCCGTGAGTGATGCTCTGCCCGGCTGGAAAGGGGGGTTGCCGGGTGGCTGCTCATGAGAGTGGTCACCTCATGGCTGGTATGTTGCACTGCTGCAACAGTGCAACACAGCTGTTTGCCTCTGAAGCTGTGCCTGGCTCTTTGGGTGCCTGAAGCTGTGCTTGGCTCTTGGGTGCCAAGAGCCAAGGTGGCGCAGTGGTTAAATGCAGCACTGCAGGCTACTGCTAGATCAGCAGTTCAGCGGTTCAAATCTCACCGGCTCAGGGTTGACTCAGTCTTCCATCCTTCCGAGGTGGGTAAAATGAGGACCCAGATTGTTGGGGGCAATATGCTGACTCTCTGTAAACCGCTTAGAGAGGCCTGAAAGGCCTATGAAGCGGTATATAAGTCTACTGCTATTGCTATAAAAAAAGTCTACTGCTATTGCTCGCAAGAGAGCAGCCACCCGGCAACCCCAAAACAATAAGCTCCCCCCCAATAATAAGACCAAATCAATATTTTAGGGGTCAAAAGAAAATAAGACCCTGTCTTATTTTGGGGAAAACATGGTATCTATGGATTTGGTTAAAGCATCCTGCTCCTGTTGTTTACTGTTCTCTCTACAAATAAGCTGATTCTCCTTAGTTGTCTCTGCAACCTCAACCTGGAAATTTTTCCACTCTCTAGAAACATGAATACCTTCCTCTAATGAGAACATGGGATTCTCACAGTACTCACAACCTAACTTTGTCAGATACTGCCAGTCCATCATATTTGTCCTGGAAGTTTCTGTATTGCTGCAAACTCCAGCAGCCAGGAAGTTTTGGAACTTCAGTGGAGAAAATGGACTTGCTGCTTTCTCCGACTTCAAATTGTGGAAGTGGTCATGCTGCTGATGCTGGTGCAGGCACTGGTGGTGCTGATGGTGTTGGTGTATAAGGAATTATTATTAGTACTTGCTCATTATTAATGTTTAGATAACTGTGGGACCTTACACACACACACACACACAAACTATGACAGCACCAGAAGAACTAATTTTGTTGCTTAATGGGTCAGAAGCAGAAGTGGGTTGCTCCTGGTTCGGCCTGGTTTGTCCAAACCTGTAGTAGAATTGTTGCCTGGGTCGCAGAACCAGCAATGATCCAGGCTAGCCATGCCCCCAAACCAGTTCCCCGTTCTCTTATGACTTTGATGGCATGTTTCTGTGCATGCGCAAAACATTTTTTCGTCAACTGCGCATGCACCGGCAACGTGCAGCCAGCACATGCAGGTATCAAGCACACGCATAGTGAACAAGCCCCAACCGATATAGGAACCCACCCCTGGTCAGAAGATTCTATTATGGCTGTGCTTTCTGTTATAAATCTTAGCATAATTCCTGCCAAAGGCCCTCCACTTTTTTGAGAATGGGAAGTATAGGTGCTAGGTGGTGGATAGATATCGATATAACTAATACAAATTGATCAAACTGATCTACACTATCCATCAGGCAAACTGGATTCAAATACATAATGAGTGACATCAAAAAGTCAAAGAGTTGGGAGTTGAAGCACAGTAGTTTCAAGAAATATCTCTTGCAAGCTGCAATTTTTTCAGTGCAAAAGTTCCTTTTCTCCTCTTTTTTTTTTTTTGCGATGAACACAAATGTCTGCTCTCCAAAATAAAATTAACATGTGTCACATTGCAGCAT
This sequence comes from Thamnophis sirtalis, assembly GCF_051295495.1. Classification (NCBI taxonomy): domain Eukaryota; kingdom Metazoa; phylum Chordata; class Lepidosauria; order Squamata; family Natricidae; genus Thamnophis; species Thamnophis sirtalis. Next base: position 45,556,343 of record NW_028261385.1, on the reverse strand, counting down.
TTTCTAGACTGTTTTTTCTCCATTTCTTTCCCTTTGCTTCTCTAGTTTCCCTGACAAGGATAAGTGAGCCCTGGAGTGCCACTTGCTTTGCATATTTATTTTTCCACATTACAGCAACTAGCAACATGAACATAGAATTTACTACAATAGGAAACAAGAGCACTAAGCATGTAGAAAAAAGCAGAAATGCCCCACAAATTCACATTTAAATAATGAAGAAGCTTCCATTACCAGAATTGGAAGGCCCTAACTAATCATTTACCGCTGTATGATTTTAAGCTCTGTCCCTTGATCTCACTCTGTCTCTCTCTTTTACATACATACACACAGAGAGAAAGAGTGACAGACAAATAGACAGACAAGGAGTGTGTTTTTCACTTGTATGATTACAGTCTTGTAGCTTATTGCCCTTAGGTCACTAAACAGTAGTCACCAAAGAAAACAGAGAAATAAAGGGAAAATGTGTGAAAGAAGAAACTGAATTAGCTGGGGTGTTGATTACTTCTTACCTTTTAAGCTGACATGTAGTGGAGAAGGGCAGAGATGGATGACACTGATGCAGAGATGACTATCTTATTAGGATTGCAATTTCTTACAGAAGAATAAAAAAGAGGGGGAAAAAGGTCTCTACAGAAGCCTGTTCTGATACAAATATGGATATTTGTATGTTTCAAAAGGTGGGTCAACTGGCTGCAACATACAATTTCAAGCAGATACAGTTAAGATATACTTCTTCTAATATAAGCACATGATTGAATCAGAAAGAAGAATTGGGAATTATAAAAAATCTTGGCAGAATAAGTGTTTTTTATTGTTCATCTGAAGCATAATGTAGGGTCTAAACCAGTGATGGCTAACCATTTTTTAAAGGCGTGCCAAAACTATGTGCTTAGGCGCTATCATTATTGCACGTGCGCATGTGCCCACCCACCTGCACCTGCACAAGTGACCCCACTTGTGGATCCGTGAGCGATCCCCACCATGCATACACGAGCAACCCCCGTGCGGGGGTTGGATTTCACCCTCCCCAGGCTTTGGAGGCCATCACGGGTCTAAACTAACTAGATAAGGGAAGGAGTTCTGTATCAACATCAGCTGAAATGCTCTTCTTGTTTTCCCACTCTCATTGTCTCTTTCCCCCCTATTGGTAGTCTGTAAAGTGTAAATGTATTTAGCATATGGAGGTTGGTATAACTGGACTCTCTGCTCTCATGTTTGTATAGATATGAAAAAAGGATGCTCACAGCTAAATCATGTTTTATTCATTCATTCGTTCGTTCGTTTGTTTAATTAACTAATTGGCTCCTGATCTTACAACTGAGTAACTCTGTTGGCAGCTTACAATATTAAAAGATAAAATTATAGCAAACCTATTGACAATACAAACATACAAATTCGCAACCCTAAGTAAAAGATAGGATGAGAGGGAGTAGGATAACCAGGGGGAGATGTGGAATCTGTTCTTAATCTGTCAACCATTCTCAATGTGGATCTTTCCCCCACCTCATTCGAAATCCTAATCAAGTGACAGAACCAGATTTTTTTAAGCCCTTGTGGAAGGTCAGGAGGCTGAAACAGATCTCACTCTGGGGAGCAAGAGGTTCCAAAGAGCAGGAGCAATGGCAGAAAAGGCCCTTCTCCTGGATGCTGCCAGTCAGAATATCTTGGTCAATGGGACTTGCAGCATGCCTGCTCTGCTAGCATGAGTGGGGCAGGCCTATCTCAGTGGGACAGGCAGTTCCTTAAGTAGCCTGGACCATGCCTTGCATGGCTTTAAATATATAAATGTATTTAGAGAAAACTATATCACGAAAGCTATATAGGTAAATTTCCTGTAAAGGGGATGGACCAAACCCTCTTTAAAAGCATTAAACATTTCCTGACTCTCCTCCTATGATTTCCCCACAAAACTACATTTCCCAAATCCCTGATTCCATTTTACATTTGTAAAACATTAGCACATTAAATGCAAAAAAAGTATTAAACCTCAGCATGATTTCTGATTAATATAATTCCCAAAGATTAGTAATTGTAAAATATTAAAATAAAATAACTTGAATGAATGAATGAATGAATCAATCAATCAATCAATCAATCAATCAATATATGGTTCTACCGGTTGTTAAGTCTATGCATACATTTGAATCCAACTCTTTGTTACATGGAACTTCAGAAGTGCATTCCCTGCTTCAGATGACTCATCTCTTCAAAATAGCACAATAGGAGTTATAATAATAGGTATGTATGGGTGATTTTCTATATTGCAGAAATAATCCTTCTACAAGGCAGCTCTTAGTCAGAAGGATCATAAAGAGCGGGAGGAAATAACTATGCTGCAGAGATTCTTCTGCATTTCTTAACCTAGTGGTTCCCTCCTCACATGGTGAAAAAAATCATATATGATGGGAAAAAGGCCATCTTGTTCTTCAATTCAAACAACAGGATACTGATGCAGAACCCAAATCTGAAATTCATTCCTTCCTTCCTTCCTTCCTTCCTCCCTCCCTCCCTCCCTCCCTTCCTTCCTTCCTTCCTTCCTTCCTTCCTTCCTTCCTTCCTTCCCTCCCTCCCTCCCTCCCTCCCTCCCTCTCTCTCTTCCATAGCCTTTCTTCTGCCTTTTCTGCAGAAATAGGACTATCAGTTATTGATTGCAAAAATCTAGATGATCATAATGTGGTGAGAACTCAACCTCCATGGGTCACTTTGATGCTATCTTTTTGCAGGCCAGATGTGGTAGCCGTGGCCAAACCAGATTAAATCAGGGGAGGGGGGAGAAGAAAATGTAAATTTCCTATATGGGAATTTTCTATATGGAAAGTTTCATGCGGAAAGTAGAAAATGAGGAAGATTAGATGAGCACTGGAGATAAGCCCAGTTAAGATCGATTAGCCTTGAGATAAGAAAGCAAAGAAGCAAAGCTTCTGTATCCTATTGGATTGATTTGACATAGTGACCCAGGTATTAGTTTTCAAAGTTTAATTATTTCATTTCACTTCAGTTCATGACTGCACATGTTTTGTGCATTTCTTAGCAAACTATAAAGTTTTATATATGAGAGGTCTTTTTCTGAAAGTGTGTTTTATGACACATGACTAAAAATAATTCCCAACCTAATTCCCACACACTTGAATAACTCTCCCCTATGATCTGACACATCTAGAGCTATAAACACATGGTACTTTATACTGCAAATTGAATAGAATTATTTCTAAACCTGAATTCCAGGTTGACCCAAATTGAAAAAAAAAAGGTTTTCTGTAATACCCAGTCACTTAAAAAAAAGCCACAAGAGAGACTTCTCTCTCTTCTATTAAAAACATGCAAATTGATGTTTCTTCCAAGCTAGCTGGTTTGGGAAATATAATTCTTACCTTTATGACCATATATATAAAATTTCAACACAACTGTTATTGTCACCCATACTCATGGTCATATTTGCTGCATAATAGAAATAAACTCTAGTTAATAATTTTGTAGCAATTTCTACAAAGAAGGGGTAATTGTGAAGATTTCAGTGAAGAGAAGTTGCCCTAGTCATATTTTACATGCTCCAACCTGGCATGCATTACTAAGACTGACTGTGTATGGAAGTTGTTCTTTCAAAAGTATAGCCATATAGGCTTCAGGTTTGGCCCCAGCTGCAACCCTAAAGCAGGGGCAACAGATTGACATCTGAGAAACTCCACTGGCTTTTAGAAGTGCTATCCTGCAGATAACTTGTGTTGAGACTCTGCTGGGTAGATGGGGTACCAGTTCAGAGATCAGATGGGAGTGCTGCTACTGGTACTTCTTGTTGAATAGTGACTTCCTTACATAAGAAGCTTAAAGCTGGGGTCAGGCTGGCAGTGGAATTTCCCAAAGTTATAGTTGTGTAAAACGTCTGTAAAACTAGTCTGCCTTCCTTAGATTCAATCCAGAGTGGTTTAAGCCACTTCATGGCACCCATGAACCTAACTATGGAAAACCTATCTTGCAGTGGAAGTCAAACATTGGTCCTGGCTTTAGTTTGGGGACAGCTTTAACGTGAGCTGGAATTAAGATAAATCCCTTGTTATGGTCAGCCCATTCTTTGTTAACCTTGTAGATATTTCATGATTCAGGAAAGAATCAATGTGCCCTGAGTGCTGGATGTGTGGTTTCAGAGGAAAATTGGGGGTTATTCCTGTGCTTTGAAGTATGGTTTCTCCAAAGGCTTTGTCACTGCCTTGAATTAGATACTGGCTAGAGCCTTGGATCAGATCATACACATCAGTGGTGGGATTAAAAAAAATACTACCAGTATTGTGAGCATGGCTTTGTGGGCATGGCAGGGGAAGGTTACTGCAAAATCCCCATTCCCTCCCTATCCCACTAACCTGCTTTCGCTCCGTCCTCCTGCTCATGGCAACAAAAGAAGATCAGCTGGGGGCAGGGACACTCTATTTGCCAGTTCTCCTAACTACTTAAAATTTCCACTATCAGTCCAGAACCTGTGACAACCAGCTGAATACCACCTCTGATGCACATGCATGTAATTCTAAGATCTCTCTTTTTTTCATTCCCTTTCAGGATATAAAGTGGAAGAAGAGATGCCCAGAGCACTGCTGGAGGAGAATAAAAACTAAATCTGACCAAACATGGGCAAAATATTTTATTAAGTTTCTGATTAGAGCAGCAAAATGTTATTTTTCCCATTCTAATTGTGTTTTGGGATAGCTGACTGATGGACCTGTTAAAGGTGACAAGGGTTTCCTGGGGAGGAAAAAACTGGCAAAATACATCCAAGACTATAGATTATTTTAAGCATCTATAGGATAATAACCTATTAGGATATGGTTGCTCAGTACCACCTTGAGATGGATTTTGGCTGTTCAAGGCCTTTTAAACAACTTAAGGTACAATCTATTTTAGATTCTGGGAAGAGTCAAAACCTGTTACCTACGATAAATGACTTCATCATAATGTGATAAGTCAAAGGTATATTTATATGATGAGATACAACAGCTAGCATCCAGTTGTTAAACCCAATAGTGGAATTTGGGTCTTTTATTATCAAAGACCACAAACTGGAAAAAAAATTAAGTAAATTAATTGCTCATCTTAATTTGAAACAACAAAACCTCACAGTTGCATTGAAATCTAGACTCATTAGACATTTACACTAGCAGATTTTAGAAACTTTTTGTTCACTTTGAGCTTCTCTTCCCATTAATCTTCTAAACAGATGGAGTGCAGGCTGCAGGGAAGTCTATTCTTCAAGAAATGTTTCATTACCATTCCATATTATAATCTAAATTCAATAATATAATGTGATTCTCGTGTTTGGCATATCATTCTTACCACTTGCCACTAAGAATTCAGAAAGGTAAGATCCACTCTCCTGTATTAACTTTCCCCAGGCTTAGAAAATTAGCAGTCTCTAGGCAGTGATCTAAATATAATGAAGGGTGACAGGAATAATTAATTCTGGGCCAAGATGCCCAGAATATCCATCAGGTTTCTCACTTGAGAACCACACCTTGCTTCATACTTTCAAGAAACTAAAATGTGTAGAGTAGAGTTATCAGTTATGGGCTGTAGAATCCATTCAACCCACTTAGTTGAACACAAACCGGTGCTTTCTGTATTTCTTCCCCCATGTCTACTGTTGGCCATATTTTTTTTCTTTCCAGATATAGTAGTCCAAGCACATGTCAGAATATAAGCCAATGCACACATAAAGAAAGAAGAGCAGCACATGAGAGCCACTTCTCCTCTGCTAGTGCATTTGCCTTAACTATTGCCTAAACATAGCTGTATGCATTGAAGCAAAGACTCTAATGGTTTCCCAAGCAATTGCTGCTGGCTGTTTCCTTCCTATCTCTCTTCTTTCTCTATGTTTGGGGAAACATGAAGAGGGAAAGAATAAGAAATACTTCATGTGTGCTTGAAAAAGTATCCAGAAGTCTGCTTAAATAAAAGACACACATCTAATTGCTCCACCTATGTCATTGCTTAATAGAATTTTAGGGTAGATTTTTTTCCCCTGCCATGCTATTTCCACACAAGATCTGAAGTGCCTTTTTAACAATACAGAGTATTTTTCTTTTTTGAATATTGTCATGCCACATCTCACTAAGGAAAGCAATTCAATTATTGATTTAATTTTAATTAATTTTTGAAGTAAAAATGGAATATATTACATAGTGTTAATGAAATCTCAATTGCTCCTAAAGGCATTCATTCTTCCCACCTCACTATCCAGAAACATAATTAGGCCTAGCTCTACTTCTACACCCCATAAATATACAATTTCAATGAAAAGCTACTAAATAAGTTTATTTGTTTGGCTAGTTCTCAAAAATCTTCTGCTTTTTTCAAATAGGGGAACACAGGATTACACTAGATTTTTGACATACCAGTTTTAACTTAAAATTATTGCTACTGAATGTCAAGCCAAGTTTTGAGTAATCCAGAATCTTTACAACTTATGTACCAATTAGCCAATTAACACTTTATCTATTGTTCATTTCTACATAATTTACATATTCTACATTATATACCATTATTCATAATATTTGCAAAGATAATTCAGAATTAAATATTATTTCTTTTTAAGTGTCAAATTTATCAATATTTTGCTGTGTGTGCTAAAGTAAATTGTTATTCCAAACAGAATAACAAGTTTTTCCAACATCATCCAAAACAACCAAAGTTCTGCCAACTTTCACTACTGTGCATTTAAAAATGAGTCCAGTATTTCCTAGAAGCTTTGGACCTCAAAAGTCCACTTAAGGCAAAGCCTTCTGCTATGGCTGGTAATGAGCAAGATGATTATGATAATGGAGAAGGAGACAGAAACAAGAATCTCAATGTGTGGAGAAGTCTTTCTTTTTTCTTTTTTTTTTCTTTTTTTTTATTAATTTTTTTTTAATTTTAATTTGAAACAAGTACAACATCTTTCTTTACATCTATAGAAAGTGTATCAGTTGATCACAAATAAACTTTGGTACATCCCCTCCACAGTCAACAAACATAACTCATATTAACTCAAGCATTTTAACTCAGATATTCATACATATCACCATCGTCATGTATCCATTTTCATTTGACTGTATTATTATTTAAAAATATTAATAAAGGTAATAATCTTGAACAATACATGCCCACACCAGTGGGAAAAGAAAAAAGAAAAAAGAAAAAAAAAGCAAAAATAAAACAAAAAAGACAAAAAGGACAAAAGACAAGGCAGGAAAGAAAAAACAAAAAACAAAAAAAAAGAAAAGAAAAAGGAACGCAGGTATCTATTATAAAAAAGAAAAAGTATATCAGCTCGTTACAACATGCTTTGGTGCATCTCTTCCATTAACTCATATTAATTCAAATATCTTAACTCAAATGTTTACCATATTAATATCATTATACCTCCACTTTTAGTTAACTATAGATATTTAAACATCCTTCATCCTTAACTATGCCAAAGAATTAATCCATAACACATGCTGACATTTCATTTACTTGTTTGTAAAATCCTCTATTAACATCAAATCCTCATATCCTATTTTAGCTTAACATCCATAATATTTAGTTATATCATATATCATAACATTTTCCCCATATTAATTAACATTTAACTGTATATATTTTATTTAGTTTTTTAATAGTGATAATTATTGTAATTAATGCCCTTTATATATAATCCAAAAATGTTTCCAACCTTCCTTTCTCATATCCAATTGTTATTTATCATATCAACTCCACATTATATACATTATTATAAATATCAATTATTATTCAGCTATATCTATTACAAATAAAAGTAGTTAGATTTAGCTAATTTTCAATTATATTCTTCAGTCTATCAGCCTATGTCTCTCCAATAGCAAAACTTCCTTAGTCCTCTTACTGGAGAAGTCTTTCTTGATGGAGTAATATTAAGTTCTGCTTGAAGTAAAACTTTGTAGATGTGTTACACCTGTTGGAGTTACTATTGATGTCCAGAAGTTGTCTAGAAAATAGTTTATCTGTTTCCAACTAATTTTCACATTTGGGGCAATTACAATAACTCACTGGTTTAGCTGAAGACTGTATCTGACTTTAGTAATATATTGAGTTGAGTGGCAAAAAAATGTTTTTTTATTTATTCTCCCCCTTTTTTTAAGATGGAAGTTTGTACTTAGTAGCTAACGCAAGAATATTGTGGCTATAAATATATCTGGCTTGTGGACTACCATGTGTATGCCTGATAAGAAAAACATTATATAAATCACTTTATTTAGAATCACATGACATTCCTCTTATTTTATGGTTTCTGGAGTAATCTGAGAGTTAGTTCAGTATAGCAGTTAAGGCATCAGGCTAGAAACCGAGAGACAGTGAATTTTAGTCCATCTTTAGGCATGAAGCAAGCTTCATTCCCTCCTTCCCTCTCAGCCCTAAATAGAAAGCTGTGGCAAACTACATCTGGAATCTTGCCTAGGAAACTTCAGGAACTAGTCCAGGTAGTCACCAAAAGTCAATACTGACTCAAAGGCATAAAAACAACACAGTACCCTACATCAAAGTGATAGTAGAATGGTGCAGTAGAGGAGTATTAAGTTTGAGGTGAAGTTTGAGGACTTCCAAAGAAAGGAAGTCTTTCTTCCTTTCTTTCACCGTCACAGGTCTCAGATTAAAAATAAATAAATGTTAAAAAAAAACATGAAGGGAGGCCCAATTTCTTGAGGACTAAATTAAGGGGAAACTATGGCCAACTGCAATGATTATGTTCATCATTGCACTTCTTTTTTTCTTTACAGTACATCATCTTTTTCTGCACTCATGATAAAAGAAGGAACCGAGAACTGTCATTCACCAAATTATATTATTAATAATGTCAATTTTCTTTTCTGGCAACTATACTCATTCGTTTTTGCATCCTGAGAAAATTCATCACATCCCCTATGTAGAAGGAGTAGAAGAAGATAATTGTAATCTACATTCATTGTATTTTAAAGTATACTTCTATCTTATCTAAATCCTACAGCTACAGCCCTTAGCTAAAGGTTTTTAGTGCCTTTTGTGAAGGTATTTTGGATAACTTTCAAATGGAACATTTATTACTAGTAAATAATATAACACAAATTATAATATTATTTAGTTTGTGATAATTTTTTTCTTGCTTACAGACACTATTGCTTGGAATGAATCAAAGTCTGGAGTAAAAGACATATAAACAGAAAGAATATAAATCCTATAATTATGTCAGCATGAGGAAGCTCTCACCTCACAAGTAATTTGGGGTGCCAAATATATTAGTTTGAAGGGAGGTTAATAAAACTTCCCCCCAAAAAAATTCTGCATGCTTGCAGGGAAAGTAGCAAAATGCACTCTTTTATCTTGATTAGATCATTCATTTTTAATTTCATTTGGAATAAAGCAAGCTTTTTTTTAGATGTTTAAATAAACAAATTAAGACATTTGCTGATAAAACCACATTCTGTATACATTCATCATCAGTTTACAAATATTATGAAACCACTGTGTGCATTTTGATTAATGTTCTGTCTGCCTTGTTGATAGTCACAAATGCAAACCAATTACCAAGAAGAAGAAAAAACCAAACCAAAAAACATAATCTATGTTCATGAACCACAGTTACATGCCACTAAAAAAAAGTCACATTTATAGCACACATTCTAATCAAGTCTGTGAAATAGGTTAGATTGATTTTAGCTATATTCTATTTGCCTCTGGGGCTGGATTTGTGAATAAAGAAAGAAAAAGTGAAGCTCCAAGCAAAAAGAGAATATTTTTGCTTTCCTGGTTAAGGCACCAGGAAACCATGAATTCAAGTCCTGCCTCAGCCATGAAAGCCAACTGGGTAACTGTTTGCCATAACCATATTCTCTCTCAGCCGAGCCTCACAGAGTAGTTGTGGGGAAAATAGGAGAAGGAAGATATGTTCCTCAGAGCCGCGGTGGCGCACTAGTTAGAGTGCAGTACTGCAGGCTACTTCAACTGAGTGCTAGCTGCAGTTCAGCAGTTCAAATCTCACCGGCTCAAGGTTGACTCAGCCTTCCATCCTTCCAAGGTGGGTAAAATGAGGACCCAGATTGTTGGAGGCAATATGCTGATTCTGTAAAACTGCTTAGAGAGGGCTGTAAAAACACTATGAATCGGAATATAAGTCTAAGTGCTATTGCTATGTTAGGTATGTTCACTGCGTTGAATAATTTACAAAAATAATAAAGGCGGGTAACAAATTAATTAATTAGATGAATATAACACTTGAATATGTTATTTCTGTGTGCATAACTGTCTATGAGATAGTAATATTTGTTAACTTTGTGACAGGGTAATTACACATATAACACTAAGCATCTGTCTATGAACTCAAATGCAAATAGATATATTTTGTTAATGTGGTATCACTATTCAGTGTAGACAGGATAATTACACATACAGTATAATGCTAAGCATCTATCCATGAACTCCGAAGCAACCTAGAGATATTTTGTTAATGTGATATCTCCATTCAAAATGATGGGAAAGGGCGAAGGGACAATTAGTTGACTCCCAAATTATTATTTAAATTATTTCATTTAACTTTATTAACTCAAAGGTTTTTTATTAACTTATATTATGACTGAGCTGTAACTAAACTTTTATAAGAAATAACACAATTTAGTACAGATAGTCCTTGACTTACAATAGTTCATTTAATAATCATTCAAAGTCACAACAGCATTAAAAAAAAGTTACTTATGATCTTTTTCAAACTTATGGCCCTTCCAGTCTCCCCATGATCATGTGATCAAAATTCAGGGGAGGGGATTCATGTGATCTCCTTTTGCAACTTTCTGACAAAGTCAATGAGGAAGCCAGATTCACTTAACAACCATGTTGCTAATTTAACAATGGCAGTCATTCACTTAACAACTATGGAACAACTGTCTTGATTAGCATCATAAATTTGGAGCTCAATAATGGTTGTAAGTTGAGGACTAACTGTAATACCATGTTTCCTCAAAAATAAAACCCTTGTCAGACCTGGAAGCCATCTTTTACATTGGGCCTTCAGGCCTGCCATATTTTCTACTGTGGGCAAATGGGAGGGGGGATTATATGGAGTATGGGAGATATATAAACTAAATAACATTCCTTTCTCAGATAATCAAGGCCATCTTACCCTCCATCTTGAGTGGTGTGACTGAGAGGGATCTCCAGTTTTGCCTGATTGGACCATATAATGGACATGAGGGTGCTGGGCAGGGGCTTGAACCGCCTCCTGCCGATTACCTCCCATAGACCGATCAGATCTCACAGGTTAGGTCTCCTCCGGATTCCATCTGCCAGCCAATGTCGGCTGGCAACTCCCCAGGGGAGAGCCTTCTCTGTTGCAGCTCCGGCCCTTTGGAACGACCTCCCCGTGGAGATCCGGACCCTCACTACCCTCCCAGCCTTCCGCAAAGCCACCAAATCCTGGCTGCTCCAGCAGGCCAGGGGGCTTGTGAAATATTCAGCCCCACGGAAATTGTGAATGTTGCGTATTTTTAAAGTGTTGTTTTGTCTATTTATCCCCCTCCCCTTGTTTATCGTGAACCGCCTGGAGTCCTCCAGGAGTGGGCGGCATACAAGACAAATAAACAAACAAACAACAAACAAACAAACATTTGGATGGGGAGAACCTGGAAACTTTCAGATTCGGGTTTTCCCAGATGTGCCAATATTACATCTCTAATAAAATGGAATTTTGAGAAAACTCAAGCCTCCGAGTCTTCTTTTGCTAGGGGTGTTACTTGGAATTCTGTCTTCTTTGTTTGCCACCAAAAAGGCACCATATCTTATTGGGGGTGGTGGTGTGTCATCCATGACTCACCTCACTTGTGCATGTCACCCCCCAGCCTCTTTTTCGTAATTAGAGGCATTCAGGAACTTCTTCATCTGGCAAGGCCAGCAAGGCTTTCCGATAACAGAGCTCCGGAGCTCTGTTATTGGCTACAGAAGCCTTCAGAAAAGCCTTGCAGGCTGCAGCAAATGAAATGGGGTGTATGGGGCCTGGCTGCAACTATCCAGGGGTAAGGAGTAAGGCAGCTCCACCCCACCCCTCCCTACCCTAGCTTAATTTTTACCTGTGCACTGCAGAGTGGTGCACAGGTAAAAATTAGGGCTTATTTTGGGGGGTAGGGCTTATTGGACACGTGTAAAAATCAAGCTACTTTCTGAATAGGTCGTATTTTTGGGAAATACGGTATCATTGTACAAAATGTTTATTAGCTCATGAAAACACATGTAATCTGAAAATTATTTTGACGTTGCTTATTTAATAAGTTGGAACTTTCTGCATAAGTTAGAAACTAACCTACTTTTCCCAATTAGATCTTCATCAATTTTAGGCATGATTTTGATAGCTTTTTTTCCAAACAATAGTAAATTCCTATGCACAGCTGGTGGTAGATTATTCTTCATTTGTTAAGTCATCTAGTAGAATGTTTTATCCTCAGTAAACCTTTAGATTTTTATTTTTTTTCCATTTGTTCAAGTATAATGGAAACTAGTTGTGCCAACTTTAGGCTGTTATTAAGCAGGAAGAAACTTTGGTTTGCTTCAGAAAATGAGGTTTTGAAATCACCAACCCAAAAATAGCCCATTTTTCTTTTGCCACATCTTCAGAATGGCCTATTTAGAGCTCATTATTGATGAGCTAAAAATGAAATGTCTTGGAAATTATTTCCATTTCCAGGAAAATGTATCTCTACTAGCAGAAATCCACCTCTGTTCCATATACATTGCTATGTGTCTATCAGAAATGCATATTGCTGACACAAAGTCACTGCATCAGTAAGATGGGCAGCATAGGGATTTAATAAATAAAAAATACATTTGTTCTTTCAATTAAGTTTGCCAAAATTTCCTGATAATGCATCTGCCTTAACACTTCAAGGAGAGACTCTTTGCCCCTCCAATATAGGAAGCAAAGTGCTTTTCCCAGCCTTATTAGCTGTCGTCCATTATCGGCTAATCTACAGATTTGATAACCTGCTGCTCCATGCCATGCCATTGTAACCTTATGGAAGGTTTTCTACTATTTGAACTGGCCCTAAGTGACAGTCTGCTTAATATGCAATTTGGCAACCTACTGTCATTAAATAAAATGATAGATATTAAACAGTCCAGATAGTGTGAAGCCCTAAAGGGCATTATATAAAAAGAGGCCACAAAAGAATATCAACTAAATCTCTTGGATAGGATGAAAGCAACCTTAAAAGGTTATGTGTGTGAATGAATGCTCGTGATTGCCTTGGGACTTCAAATGTGTAAATCATTGTCAAGTTTCATTGGTCTTCAATATCTCAGAGAATTTGTGCACATTGAACGCAGTACCTAAGCAGAGGTGAAGGCATGTTTATTTTTCAAAATTTGTGCATGTAGAAAGTGTTTGCTTGACAAAATTTATGATCATCACCACCATGCACTACCACTTTTACAATGTTTGCAGCCTTTCTGCAGATTTATGTATTTTATGTAAGTAACAAGCACCTGTTAACTTACTCTTTGGGAATGTTAGAAGGAAAATCTATCTGGTTCAGTTCCAAGCTGGGAGAAAGATGCTGGAAACAACATGGAGGGTGAAGGCCAGTGGTGCGTTGTTCCCAGTTCAGCCCAGTTGGGCCGAACCTGTAGTAGCACCCACCCGCCTAGATGCTTCTGTGCATTCACAGAAACTTCTGCACATACAGAGAAGCATTGCATGAGTGCAAGAGCACACATGGGAGCATGCCCGAACCGGTAGTAAAAATATTTGCAACCAACCCGTGGTGGAGGCTGATTGGAAAGAAGGTCCATTTATTAGTGAACAAAACCACCAGGGTTTGTGGTTCTGGGTCAGCTGAATAATTAGCTAGATGAATGCCAGGATTTTTATACATGTCCTGAAATGCTGCTTGTACGTCTGAAATGCCCTTAGGAAATTGTGCGATGTAGTGAGTTTTATGTTTTCTGCTAGGTCCTAAATGGTCATGTCCCATCACCCTGGAGCTGAAGGTTTTTTGTTTTGTAGATAGGCTGGCCCCATCTTTCTTAATAGGCACAAAATAGCTGTGGGGGAGAGGAGCATATTAAGAAAGTTTGAGTCTGCTTTCTGTCTTTAGCAACATGTTTCTCCATTTCTCCCTTTGGAGAAATATAATATTCTGCTTCTTTTAAATATGGGAACTTTGCACAGTAGTGTATATTTTTGTCTTTAATGCCGGACACAATAAAATTACTTATAAAGAAAACAAAATACATTTGTTTTAAATTCTTGTAAAGAACCTGCTTTTAATATCCAGAATATACCCTCCATTAAAAAAGTAGAACTTATTATTGTAAATAAAATATTTTGAGCCTCAATCACATACAGAATTAAAATCCATATTATAGCATTTTGCCTAAGAACTATATTGTATTTTAATTTAATTCTACAATATTTGGCGTATTTTGAAATAGCCATTACATCTCAAAATACACGTTTCCATTACAGGATTTCAGAAAGGGAAAAATGATGTATTGATCCAATTTAAATTGATTTCTTCGTTTCTGTAGTCCAATTTCATGTAATCCACATATATATTCAGTATACAGTATACAGTGTAGTTAAAAAAAAGTTAAGATGGCATTTGAAACTACAGCTCCTTCCCTTAGTCCGTATATGCATAGACAGGACTATCATCTTAGCTTTTGATTCATTCACCTCTGTGGATATTGTTATATGCATTTACTCACAAATAAACGTTCAGTAAGGTTTATTCTCTAAAAGGTTTGGTACTAGAACAGAGCAAATGGCAGTCAAATGCCTTAAATAAATTATAACAGTAAATAAAATATAGATTTACTGTTATAATTTAGATTCCAGGGAGCTATGCCACAGGGAATTTCATATGACAAAGTGTATCTTTTATTTACTAAATAACCTTGGGCTATATACTCCCCGAGCAATTGAACCATTATTTCTGCACTTGTTTTATTTATGTGGCTTCCAGAAAGCATTCGTGTTGTAAAAGTGCATTTTATGCTATATAGTTGAATGATGAAAGGTTCAGGAATGAAAAAAAGCATGCACTTCATCAATAATAACCATAATTCACATCTACATATCCTTCTTATTCAATTAATACCATAACCCTCTTTATGTTTATTCATAATTATTTATAAGGCTGATGTCCCAAACTTCAGAAGAGGAGCCAAATTATCTTCTCAAGAGTTTTATTTCCTTCATTGCATATTACAAAACTCACAACCTCAGAAAGAAGTTTGTCTTTATTACTAGCAGAGTTTATCTTTTGTAGTAGTGGTTCATGTCCTTTCTTTGCTAATGTCAACCCAGCAGGCATCCTGATGTACTGCAGAGAGATACTGTAAGTTTCCCCTGGAAAATAAAAATGTTGACCACTATTTCTTCATGGGAGTATGTTATACATAAAGCATTTTGGTATAAAATAACAAAAACAAAAACAAAGTTGTCCTATGTAAATCAAAAATATAAAAATATGCTTCAGTGCCTCAAAGTATTTTAAAAGTCAAAGGGAGTTGCAAGAAATGTAACATTTGCAATGTAGTTAAATCATTCGTAATATTTTTTGTAGGTCATCTAATTTGCCTACACCACTGAGCTTCAAGGGTAAATACTGAACTAGAAAACCAACTTCATTTGTGAATGAAGTCAACATCAAAATGAGGTGGTCCAACAGTTGTTTCTCTTTTAAGAATATGTCATTATTGCAACTCTGCATTGATGGCTTATATATTTTATATAATTGAAAAATGATTTCCTTATAGAGTGCAGAGGCAGATGCAACATCCCTTAGTACCAGTCGACTTTTTTCTGCAATTATTCCTAATTTACGTTGTTGAATGATATTTTATGGAATAACCACAGTCTTCTAGGTGATCTGGAGCATTGGAAGCATTTCTATTGGCATCCAATTACCCAACGTTCTTTTAGTTGAGGTTCTGGAGAAATTAGACTATAGGTTCAGAGGGTTTGGAGGAAATGGATTACAAAAATGTTTTGCAGCTGGATTTTAGGCAAGGGATACCACAAAAACAGTATCAATCAAGTCTATCAAGAGCCTGAATAGGAGTGATGCAACTGTTTTGGTTTTTCATAATTCATGATATTCTTCTGGCGTGGCCATAATGTCTGACAGTGGGAAGCATGGTGTTGTTATGGTTCCCCTCCTTTCTTCATGAGTGGTTTCATTTGATGTTGACAGATAAGGAGAGGTGCCACCTGAAATCCCTGGTGTACAGCCTGTCTCAGGGTTTGGTGCTTTTATCTTTGAATCATCTTCTGGATATCGGTTCCATCACCTATATTGACCATGCTGTCTTCCAATTACTGTAATATTTATTAACATTAATTAATATTTATTTACAATTTAAGTTTCTCCAATGTTGCATCTGAAGTTTAAACTCTTTCCTAACCCATGGTTTCTTTATCCTGGGTTTGTTGATAAACTAACATTGGCTAACACACTGTGCCAAAACTAAACAACATATATTATGTTAAGCATTAGGTCATCTTGTATTATTAGCATGTTGCATGAACCCAATTAAATAGTTACAGTTATGCATTTCTATAGCAGTATAGGTATGATGCACTATACTAGCATTTTCCTAATGTAGCCAGCTTAAAACATAGTGGTCATTCTCAAGTTGTTGACACCATAGTCCGCTTTTCTAATTAATATTTTTAAACTTCATACTTGATATAATAATTATTATTCAGTTTTGCTTTCCATAGCACAGCAGTTCTCTTTCTACAAATAAGGCATACTGGCTTGACTCTTATGTATACTTATCTTTGCACATGCTCACAATCAGTTGTTTAGACTGTTGTGGAAGTCAATTCCTTTTTAGTTTAAAAACAACAAAGGAAAAACAAATATACAGGAAGTTGACTGTATAATCCTATTTTAGGGTTATAATTCAGTTATTGCCAATATGTTTTATTATAATCAAGTGGAGATTCTCAGTTATCCAAGTCACAGTTGTCCCAAAGGTAGACAACATTTTTCAGAAGGCAAGTGGATTTTGTTTTGCTTCAAGACATTTCATTTCTCATCCAAGAAGCTTATTAGATGAACATCTTCAAGCAAAACAAAGTCCAATTGTCTTTCGAAGAAGCACCTTTGGGAAATGTATTTAATTTAGTTTTTTAAAAACATGTCTGTATATCTACAGTCCCACTGAATTCTGTTGAACTTATACGCCATATGACTACTATCCCAATTTCTAGGCAGCCCCCAGTTTGTTGACCAGCACCAGGCTGTGGAATGCCAGAAACCAAGTCGCACAAAAAAGCAAAACCCCATCCGTGGAATGCAGTAGCACCCTAAACCACATGCCTCTAGTCCACGGAAAAGCCTCTCTCCACAGAACTGATCCCTGGTGCCCAAAAGATTGGGATCCACTCAGTGGTGGGTTTCAAATTTTTTTAGAAACTATTCTGTAGGTGTTGCCTGTTTTGTGGGAGTGGCTTGGTGGTCATGTGACCAGGTAGGAGTGGCTTGGTAACCATGTGACTGGGTGGGAGTAGCATGGCAGTCATGTGACTGAGTGGGGAGTGGCTTGGCAGTTATGTGACCGGGTGGGAGCAGCTTGGCAGTCATGTGACTGGGTTGGAGTGGCCAAGTCGAGGTCACTGAATTCTTTGCCCCAAAGAATGACCTACAAAAAGAAGATACAAAAAAGGAAATTTATTATTTTGTGCACTTACTACTTAAATAAGAATAAAATAAGTACACAAAACAATAAAATAGCTACTTACAGAGGAAATATGGCTGTCCTTGACGGTCTTCAACATTACTTACCACCT
This sequence comes from Thamnophis sirtalis, assembly GCF_051295495.1. NCBI lineage: Eukaryota > Metazoa > Chordata > Lepidosauria > Squamata > Natricidae > Thamnophis > Thamnophis sirtalis. Next base: position 45,538,546 of record NW_028261385.1, on the reverse strand, counting down.
TACACACACATTCTTCCAGCCCCTCTGCCGCTTCCCTCTTCCTGGATTCACTCGAAGCTTTAAAAACTCACAGCCTGTGAACACGGACACACTCTTCTAGCAGCCCCTCTGCCTTTTCCCTCTTCCCCAACATCCTCCCCCACCCCCACCCCAGCCACTCACCAGTTCTTTCTTCTTCTGGTTCTTCTTTAGAGAACTTTTCAGCAGCATGATGAGGATGGGCAGGGAGAGTGAAAGAGCAAAGGAGGAGAGGAAGCATTCCGGTATGGGGCCTCCTGACCAATGGGTATGGGAAGGCACACTAAATTTCACCATCTGGTATGGCCGTACTGGTCCGTACCAGTTGAAACCCACCCCTGGAGCCACTGTTCTAAATTATAAATAATGATCAGACCCCTTTATTACCAAAAAATCGAAGCCACATATTACACATATACTTATCACCATTTGAATCAACAATGGGAACATAAAATGTCATGCCAATAAGGTTTTATATCAAATTAAAGTAGGTGGATAGCAGATGTTCTCAGCAGTAGGGAAAGTCCCTAAGACAAAGTAGATTATAGTTTAGGAATGACTGAGAATTAAATATCTGTATAAATAATATAATCAAGAAGAAGGTTAAATATCCGCACAAATAATCAGGAATAAATCATGTGCCATTATATCAAGCAAGACTCACATTAGCCCCTGAGAAACAACTGAGTGACACATAAATTGTACTTAAGATGACATTATGAAAATGTCACTATTCAGAAAAATACCAATTCAATTAAACTGAATTCTTGACTCACAATCCTTAACATTTGATAACAGCTAAACAAACCACGGAAGTAAAATTATTTAAAATTGTTTTATTCTTATGAAAGTTGATATTTTTGAATCATGTGTTCAATTTCTACTAGTCTCTTTTGTCCTTTAGGGCAGTGCATGTCTAGAAGGTGATTCAGAAGAGTGCAATGTCTGTTCATTAAAACAACTTATTTAATGTGAATCTTTAACACAGTAGAATTTATTTTGAAGTTTGTATGGGATGCTGAAAAAAAGAAATATATGTCATAGCCCCGTGTGTTTATTTAGAGTTCATCATACAAAATGACTGCAACACAGTCTTCTTTTCCAAGTTGAAGTCTCATTTCCCAGCTTAATTCCTGCTTCTTTTCCTTCGCCCTTGCCAAAAAGGTGTGTACTCTTCTCCTTTTAATGAGTAATTAGGATTAAATTTCACAATTTCTCCCTTTTTAGTTATAAGCTGCATGTAATCTATAAATATATAATAACATATAGAAATCAACTTTTTTTACTCTGGAATGTTGAAGAAACATACTTTGGCGATACTAACTTGCAAGCTAATCTAGTTTAACCTTATATCGTCAAGTTTCTGAGTTTCTCTATAAATATTGTAGATGCAAGTGTTTTTAATTGATGTGTCTTCATAGTACCTGACACCATTTCTGCATAGGGTCACTCCACAGACAGTTGCATGAATGCTGAAGCTAACTGAGCCTATAGTTTGAGCCTAGAGGAGATAGTCTGAGTGTTCCTACCTACGTGTACTATCTCATAACCAGCCGGACAGTTTAGTAGCTGGCAGTAATTTATTGTCTCCGGAATTCTTTAATAGGTCACTGTTCTGTAAAGTCATCAGTAGGCCCCGTAGTAGAATTTTTCATTAGTAGACCAAATGATAACCACACTGCTTTGCAATAGGGGCATTTTAATAGGCCCCAGCTGGTAAACCACTTGCTGCTATTAAACTTCATCCTAGGCCTCTGCTGCTGGGCAGCTTTTCTCCTCCTATTCTTGGCTGCTTTTTACCTCCCCTTCAGTGAGCCTTTTTGAAGGCCTATTGCTGCTGGTCCATCATAGGGCTGCTAGTGCACCATTTTCCCCCCTGGCTTTGAGAATGTCATATCTCTGCTCCTTCCGCTGCTGTAGCTTCAGGCATGGTTAGCTACTGCTGATTTTCCCTTGACTATTTTGCCATTCAGCTTCCACCTCTGTAGTTTAAAGGGGGAAGAAAAAAAATATCCAGTGTTCTCAACTAAAAACTTCAGCTTCTTTTCAACCAGCTCTAATCCAGTATAGGTTGGTGAGGCCATTTAAAATTAATAGCAAAAGGAAAGGACTGCAAGGCATTCCTTTCCAAGCTGTGCAAACTCAGTATTTTTAAAAATGCTACACGTTTAAAATAATGGATATAAATTATAAATTATGAACTTTACTAACATACTTCTATAGATACTCTAAAAATTACAGACATACTACCACACACCATCCAGATGTTACCAGCTGGTATGAAACTATCTGTCAATCACAGCATGATGTAATTGGTCGATGACTTTGACAGATGGCTGGACCTGCAGCTTTAGCAGTTTCAAAACTTGCTCCAGGCGTCAGCTCCTGTTTTGCTTAGGGAAGCTTGCTGCAGGCTTACCAAGGCAAAACAGGAGAACATTTTATCATTCAGAGTTTTGTTTTATATCTGAAAACTTTTTAAAACATTGAACCTTCATCCAAGTTATTTGTGATCCTCATAGTATCATGACCCATGGATTCACCATCCTATCTATTACATTAATGAAACTTTTAAAAGGTTCCCTTTTGTAATTTTAAGAGCAGAACTTCACCTCTGAGCAGCTTATAGATCTCCTGACAATACTGTAATTAATTTAAACCCTACAGCAGTGATGGCTAACCATTTTAGTCCTTACGTGCTGAAATCGCGCCCACACCCATAATGCAATGTGCCCCACCCCCTGTGCATATGGGCATGACCCCCTGCTCCCCCCATGCATGCACTTGAACCCCCCCATACCCCGGTTTGGGCCTATCAGGCATACCTGCATCCTCCTGGGACCAAAAACGGGTTGCTGGATAGGGTGCGGCACCCCCCATGCCCCATTTGGGCCGAGCAGGAGGCCTTCCTGAAGGCTCCTGGGACCAAAATGAGCTGTGGGGGGCATACTACAAACCCTGTGTTCTTCCCCACCCCCTGTGCATGTGTGCATGACCCCCACCCTCCACACATGTGTGCCATCTCCCACATGCGCAGCAGACACCCGAAAATCAGCTGGCCAGCGGGAAGTACACGTGCATGCACATTGGAATAATCTGGGTGATAGTTCGCATGTCCGCAGAGAGGGCTCTGCATGCCACCTGTGACACACATGCCATAGGCTTACCATCATGGCCCTACAGCAAAGAAAGCAAAGAAATAAGAAAAATAGACAATTGTAGTATAACCATCCACACAGCTATCTAGCACCTACAGAAACAAGTCACTCTTCTGCACCATCCCCAAAATCCTCTGAAAATGCCAGGTTTTGATAGACTTTTCACCATAGCATGGATGGGGAAACACTTATTACTGAGAGTATGGTGTTTCGGAGAAGGAATGCTGATAATAACCTAGGGATCAGAAACTTTTCTTGCTGGAAAAGCAGATTCTGTTTGAAAAGTGTTGCCCCAAAAATGCACACATCCTGAGCCATAAAAGGTTTGGGGGGAAAAGTAACCATGGTTTCTGTACACACCGCAACCTATTCAGCTTTTGTAGTAACAATGTAGCATGAACAAACCAGGCCAAACTTTTTATTGCTAAGGCTGCTATTTTTAGGATTAAGCGTAGCTCTCAGATTGTGTTCAAAGGCAAATGTAGAGCAAATTGTGGTAACCTAACCAGGATGTGACAGAGTGTGAGAGATCATCAACAAAGCTTTCTCATCCAAGAATGGATTAAAAAAACTGTACAAGATGAAACTGTATAACAATCCTTCTGGCCACAGCCTCTACCTGATTTTCCAGCAGGAAATACGAATCTAAATGGTTTCCCAAATTGCAGACTTATTCTGAAAAAGGCAGCATCTGAGATCAAAATATGGAATTCTATGGGAATTCATCAGCTTCAGAACCTACAGCCACTCTTGCTGGGTTTGACTCCAGGTCTGTTTTTCCCCATGCAGATCTTAAGCATCAGAACAGCAACTTGAAGACCACACACATCTGTGGTGGTGACAGGCAGTACGCTCCAGTACGGGCATACCGGTGCCTGCTGGGAGCACCAGGTACCTTTCCGGTACGTTGCTCCGGAGGGCCCACCCGCCTGAGCTCCTGACCTGTATTTGAGCTCTTTGACGCTTACACGCATAGAGTGTACAATGCCTGCACGCTGCTCCGCCGAGCAGCTGGAGCGTCACGGAAGAGTTGCTGAGTCATCATGGAAATAGGGTGTGCTGTGCATGTGCATGTGGGGGATGCCAGGCCCCATTGCACCGTACCAGTTGCAATGGGATCTGGAACCCACCACTGACACACATGAATATAAATAAGAGGGGGAGATATTAAGAGAGATTAAATAAGAGAAAAAAGTGAGTTGACCCCTGCATTATTATTGTGAAGAACCCAATTATTCCATTAATGGAATACAATAATTCCATTATTCCATCTCAAAATTTGATCTTAGGCTGGGCTATGCAATTCAAGGCAGTATTTTAATTCAGAAAATTGATTTGCTATGCTTCTACTTCTCTAGTAAGGTTGTCTGGCTACTTCTCTAAGATATTTCCATACTCTGAGCTACCTTTTATAAGTAGGTTTAGAAAACATGTTCTCTCTGTTGAAATGCTATATAAATCGAGAGTGTTGCTTTGATGCTTCAAGGAAACCCAATAGTCCTAAGTTCTACATAGCCCTTCTAAAACTATATTGTTGCCATTAATTAAATAGCCTGGTTCTTCATGAAAACTCTTTGAATATATTAAAGTACCAGTTATATGGTTTACTGTATTGCTAGAATATCCTCTAGACAAATAGATAAATTCAAACAAATAAACACCATGAGGGCATAAGCCAATAATAGTAAAAATTAACAACTAAAAACTAACAATAGTTAACAGTACACAAAACCAATAAGTCAATAAATACTATGTCATAGTCACAGTAAAAAGAACATTTGTGTAGCTGTAAACTCCTAAATCTGTAAAAGTGATAATCCTGCCAGCTAAATATTAAAGGACATAAAGGTTGAAAATTATAGTAATTAATTTATAATTGTTTATAATTGTAGCTCATGTCAATGTATCAATACGATACATCTTGATTTAGATAAGTTTCTCTTTTTCTTGTAAAAAAATAAATAGTGAAACAGCTGTGAGCTTATTTGAATAATCACACAAAGAATTAGCACATGATTGAGAAGAGAAGCTTGTTAGTCTCATTTTATAAGCATGTATGATTATATTGTCAAATTGAGTATTATTTTGACTGGCATCAGTGACTCATTTCTCCACTTTGGCAGACACACAAAAGTGATGTTTCATGTTGAAAGTAAAAATAATTTCACCAAGATTTCAGTTGCAGGTCATGTGCAAAAATTTATCTATACAAGGCTAAATAAAATAGTGAAATATTTATATATCTTTGTATACTTACTTTCAATAATACATTTATTTGAGATAGTCAATGTATTGAAATGTCCAGAAATAAGATTTTTTTCTCACTACATTTCTTAGTGAAATCTGAAATCTGTGCTGGGGCTCCAATTCCCACCAAATTAATAACTACCACGAATTTTAGTATTAGTATCCGTAACAAGCTCCAATTCTACCTTTATGTACATGTTAGATGTTTAGGATTATGTTTAAAAGATTTGTACGCACATAGAATCAGTGTCTGAAATTATGTTAATGCCTCCATAAATTTCACTGGATCAATAATTGCTTGTTCTGTCACTACATATTGCTCAAAAAGTCATTGTAAAATATGCTGGCAGCTTTCTTTTCTTTCAGAACATTTTATATCATTCCATTATCTTTTGGAATACATTAAATGCTTTATTCAGATGATTCTGCCTCTACTGGCTGACTCCAAAATAGATAATGAAAGGAATCCCAAATGGGAATTCATTTCCACTGCATTTGTTACAGAACAAATATAAATATAATCAAGTAAATCCAATCCAATAAATATTTTCATTTTTCCAGAAAGTTACTGTCTTTCCAACAGCATGAAAGACAAAAACCACACTAATGTTTTATTGGATTTTGTAGTCCTAACGATCGTAATTTTTGCTTTTAATAATTCATTACTAGTTACTTCCAATTTCTATGTCCCAACAACTGTTAGAATGAAATTTATTTTATCATAACGTTCCAAACATGAATTGGCAGAAATATCCTTTGACTGCTGTAATTTATAATCACAGTGGAGATTCATATAGCTTACACCAGGGGTGGGCTTCAAAAATTTTAGCAAGGGGTTCTCTGCCTGGTTGCTTGGTGGGCATGGCCATTGCGGCTAATTGATCTCCTGCACCATGGGGGGGGGATTTTTCCCTACCCGGGCTCCAGAGGTTTTCTTCGAGCCTCCAGGAGGGGAGAAATGGCTTCCCCGTGTTCTGGAGGCCCTCTGGAGGCCTGAAATGAGCCTGTTTCCAGCCTTCCCAAACTTCTGGTAGGCCCATTTTTCCCCCTCTCTGAACCTCTGTACATGCATCCAAAACAGGCCATGTGGGGAGTCCTGGGAGAGCGGGGTGGGTGGGGCCAGCTAGGAGTGGGATTTGGGGTTCTCTGAACTGCACAGAATCTTAGCTAGAGGTTCTCCCAAACACCTGCGAACCCCCAGCAGCCCAGTCTTGGCTTACACTTTTACATTCCAACATAAATATGATTTGATCTGCTGCCAAATTTTATTAGGAATGTCAAGCAGGATGAGTAGCTAGAGAATGAAGCCAAGGTGACAAAAACACAACATTGAGATAAAGACAAGTGTATGGTAGAATTAAAGACATATGTTGAAAGCTGCTTCATATCTCACAATTTATATTTATACTACAGGGACACAGAGACTTTCCAGGATTTGGATCCTGCAACATTATCCTGGGACACATATATTTGCCTTCATTCATGAGAGATTTTCCAGTCTAGTACTATAAGTATGTCTCCAGAATTAAACATTATAATGTCCAAATTCACACTGAGATATATAGAAATAGGGTTCTGTTCTTCCTCAATGCAAGAGAACATAAATGGCTGCTTTGAATCCAAAATATGAGAGTTGTCATTACGGAACAAAGCATCCAAGAGGATGTCACATATACTAGGACTGCATTATTCTTGTTAGGTTTAAAATAGCTTGAAAGAAACACTTCTGGGTTGGAGCTGGCAACAGTTGAATCTCCCAGTGATGGTTTGGCTTTGAAGGTGGTCAGTCAAATAGCTTAATGAAAGCAAAGCAGGAAACAGAACTGAGATATTACAGGTGAGCAATGAAGGAGAAGGGATTAGGAAAGACTCACATTTTTCAGGATAATGTGTTCCCCTTGCACATACGTGCTAGTCATTCACGACTCTAGGGGGCAGTGCTGATCTTCATTTCAAAGCCAAAGAACCAGCTCTGTCCGAAGACATCTCTGTGGTCATGTGGCCAGCATGACTAAATGCCCAAGGTGCATGGAATGCTGTTACCTTCCCACCAAAGGTGGTTCCTATTTTTTCTACTTGCCTTTTTACATGCTTTTGAACTGCTAGGTTGGCAGAAGCTGGAACAAGTAACAGGAGCTCACTCCATTACGCAGTATTAAGGATTTGAGCTGCCGAGCTGCCACCTGTTGTAGCCTCGTAAGTCCTCGGACTTACGAATGACAGCTTGGCAGCAGCCAGGCGCATCTTAGCCAATCAGACGCGCCTGCCGGTTGCCGGGCTGTCATACGCGAGTCTATTGGCTCAACCATCTGACAGCCGGGTATAAAAGGCTGTCAGACGGAGGAGAGGTGCCGGTTTACTCACAGTTGATGTTCGTTCTATCTTGCTTGTAATAAATCGTTGAAAGGTTACCTCAGACGCCTCCTCATCATTTCTGCCGCCGATCTAACACCACCCTTTCTGATCGACAAGCTCAGCATCTTAGCTACTGAGCCACCGTGTCCCTTTTTTCAGGACAGTTCATTGTAATAGTAAGTCAGCAAGCAACCAAGTGATCAACAAGCATGGGTTTGGGGGCAGAGGCATCTGTGTCTATCCCTCCATGTGTTCATGAAAATGTCTTTCATATGAGGATTATGCTTTTCAGAAATGGAGTTCTGTTCTTCCTGAATATAAGGTCAACCTAGTTTATAAAGATCTTCTTCTTTTTTTCTTCTATGCTTTCTTGTACTTTGTCTCTCCCCACCCCTAAAATAATACATGCTGGGTTATTATCTGTTCTGATTTTCAAATATATTGATAGCTTTTCTTGATTTCAAGGATGTCCTGCCCTAATCCATGTTTCTCATTTTCTGAAAGTTTCACTTTCCATGACTTTAGGAAGTCACATGCAGTCGTTTCAGGTAGGGATGCTGACATCAACCACAAATAAAACTTGGCAGCACTCAACACATTCATTCATATCTTCTTTTAGGCAATTTGTATTACAAAATAATAACTAAATAGAAAGTAGATTTTTTTTATTATGGAATAATATATATTGATGGGCATTGGTAAGTCTGTGTTTTATTTTATCTTTGAATTTTTAATAGGAACTCTAAGAATTTCATACTGAATTGAAAAGAATGTTAAGATGAAATAAAATGTTTCTGCAAATGATACATACCTACAAAGAAGTAAATTCCACAGAATTTAGTGGAGTTTGTATAGCAATAGCCTTATATACCACTCCATAGTGTTTTACAGCACTCTCTGAATGGTGTACAATATCAGCATATTGGCCCCAACAATCTGGACCCACATTTTACTGACCTGATTCAACATTGAGCTAGTCAGGATTGAACTGCTGGCATACTGCATTCTAACTACTGCACCACCATGTAATTAACTATTGACCATGTGTGAAGGTAAGTAAGTAGAAGAATATGCTGTGTTTCTCTAAATATATTAAACTAAATATAGTTGATAGTAACTTAATTAGTAGATCATGCAAAGTTGATATAGCAGGTCATATTTCCAAAAATGAATAGTCTGTTGATTGGGTGGGTGTGCAAAGTTAAATATATATATACAAATTAAGCCACTATGCTTCATTTGCAGTGAAATAACTTGTTATGTGAAGAAAGCAAAACTGGTTATACATTATAATACAGGAATAATATTTGAAACAATTTATGAAAAAGAAAGGAGACATGGCAACAAACTTAAAAGATGACCAGTGTGGTTTAACACACACTGAATAAGCTGTAAGGATGCAATGATTAGAATGCAACATTGCAGTTCTGCCCAAAACCAAGATTTTAAACTAAACCTTTCATCCTTTTGAAGTCAGTAAAATGAGGACCCAGATTTTGGGGGGCAATATGCTGACTCTGTAGAGAATGCTGTAAAGCACTATACAGCACTATATATGAGTCTAAGCGCTATTGCTTTTAAGTCATTAATTTTGGAAACTTAGTTGCATCATCTTTTTGTAGAAGTGTATAGCTACAAATTGTAGCCGGGCTGATGTGGCACACTAAGCCATGGTGTAGTTTGTTTAGATCTGGCATAAGTATGACATGAATTTAACTAATGTGATAGTAAACTATACTTTTTGCTTGATGTGTTTTCAAAATGAAGCCAGTTTTGGTTAATTCAATAAAACCAAGCATTGGTAGAAGAATGTACAGTATTTGTAATCTCTCTTGACATCAGAGAAGTGTATATTTCTCTGTAATATTAACTTAAGGATAGAATGAAGAAAATCGGAGCGCTTCCTCAAATTGTGTCCCACTAATACAAATACATAAACCCTGGCTCTGCCAATTAATAATAATAATTAATAATTATTATTTTATTGTCAGTACACAACATACATACAATGAGATTGGTTGAGTTCCCTCAGTGCACGCCCACAACACAATACAACTCACAGCGAAGACAAAAAAGATATCCCTAACCCAATAAATCATATTAATAAACACCCAGTCCCTTTATACCAGTGTGAACATGTTACACATTGCGCCAGCCTTGCAACTTCCTTGTACTACTTAGTTGTGATGTTATTTTGCATTCAGGAGTCTGACAGCCCATGGATAACATCTATTCTTTAGCCTGTTTATGCGGCTGCCTATACTTCTATATCTTCTTCCAATGGTAGGAGAGTAAAGAAGTGCTGACCAGGGTGTGACCCCCTAGCATGGGGGTCAAAGTGTTATACACCTCTGGGGATGGTTGGTGGTTTGAGGGCATTCCCTCCACCCTGTTTTAACCTTGTTAATGCCTTTTAAAAACTTTTTTTTACGTTTAACTTGTACATTTTTAATCTTGTTTTTGACTGTGTTTTAATTGTATTTTGGTCACGTTTTTATATAATTTGGGATGTTGTTTGTAAACTGCCCAGGGAGATTTAGGAGAGGTAAGCAGTGTAGAAATTTGATAAATAAATAGATGTTTATTAATGTGCTCCTTTTGATTGTTTTCATGTAACGTGGCATATAATCAGTAAGCAGTCATGCATGAAGCTAACTTTTCTCTTACAGTCTGTTAAATAACTGTCTGAATTGTATTGTTGGCAACCAGCTACATGGTATTAATTTAGACTGCAAAAGAAACTGCTCAGCATTTTTAGAGGAAAAAAACACATGCTCCCAACAGATTTCTGAAAATAGATATTGTTCTTTATAGGGGCTTATCATTAACAATAGAGCGGTGCTGATGTCTAGAGGGCATTTTCAGTAACTGTGAGTTAGTATAAACTGCTGTATATTTCTTTCTTATCAGATCCCTTTTAGAGATGAAATTGGGAAGAAGGGAGACTCAACCAGAGCACTGATGTGAAGCTGACCTTGAAACAAATCTAAAGCTGAAAGAAGATTCACTAGTTACTTATTAAATTTATCCTTTTAAAAAAAAATACCCGGAGGAGAACTTGCACTTTTTCTTTTCAGGAAAAAACAGAACTAAGTATAGCCATAAAACAGCACTGATGGTAAGAAGGAGGAGGAGGCAACCATTAGAAAGGTGATTATGGCCTTTCAGGAAAGGTTAAGAAGAAAGGGAAGCAATTAGGAGGACAACACACTTACTTTCAACTTTTCAACTTTTCCTTCTTATCCTCTTTTGGTGGGGATCCTCTTTTGGGGAAGGCAGAGACCACACGTGGCTTTTGAATAGCATGTCAGATGGTTGCATTCAAAAATGTCAAAAAAGCACGAAGGGCCAGGACATAAAATAATTTATGGTTTAACAAACTATGTTACCTAAACTGAATACAGTTACTTCTATGTTTCGTCTCTGAGCAGTTAATTTTCTTCTTTTGGACTGATTGAAAATTTTGATTCAATGGCAATTCTTGGGGAGATGCTGGTGCTGCAACAACACCCTTGAATTTTAGGATCTGCATGAAGTCTTGGAACTTCAGGTTCCTCTTTTAATCCTTTGCATCTTCCACTTGGTGTCTTATCCGCATGTGCTACTCAAGGATAGTATTCTATCCAGTTACAAATCAACATTATTCTGTTATACCATCAGATTTTGTTGCTAGTGCTGATTTTGGACAGCCCATATTTGTACATCTCTGCTACAACAACTATTCCTTTAACATAGTACAAATATTTCAAAATCTGTAGCAACTAGCATTTAAGCCTCTTACCATCTTCTTCTCTGCATTACCAACACAGACATAAAACAGAACATTCAAAAGTTTTGATTCTACTTTAAAGTCCAGGAACATTAATTATATCACCTAAGTCTGTTTATTTTATGAGCAAGAAACAAAGATGGGTAGGGTTTTTTTTCTTGCCAAATCCATGACATTTCTCTTAAAGCTCACCATCGTAGCCACAGTGATTTCCTTTCCACCTATTGTTAGCAATAGCACTTAGTGTTATATACCACTTCATAATGTTTTGTATCCCCCTCTAAGCAGCTTACAAAGTCAGCATATTGGCCCTAACAATCTGGCTCCTCATTTTACCCACCTCAGAAAGCTGGAAGGCTGAGTCAACTTTGAGCTAGTCAGGATCGAATTCCTGTCCGTAAGCAGAGTCAGCCTGAAATATTGCATTCTATCTACTGTGCCACCATAAATAGAAAAAAGCATACTTATAGGAAATAGAATGTTGCTTCCCAATCTTAATTTTTCCACATCTTAGCATTGAGGGTGGTAGTTTTGCACTCAAACAGAAAACAATGTGAACTAGCTTTCTGGCACAATTAATTATCCTCTTGAAGGCTGGGCTAAGAAAAAGCACCTCTCTGTGTGCAGAATCCCTCATACAAACACAACAACAAATTGACCAATCCCAAATTAAGAGGTCCTGTTGCTAGAATAGTGACTTATCTTCTGGGAAAGCATACCATGATGTTTTAAAAACTTTCTACCAATAAAAATATTGACTATATTTATATGGCAAGATCTTTAAAAATGGCATGGGATTTTCCAGTTCTTAAAAGAAAATAAAGTTTTATGATAAAAGCAGAATGCAGATGGGAGGTTGTCCACAGTGCAATACTTTTCCTCTGGCCATAGTATATATATTTCCATGTTTGAACAGTAAAAATGTTCAACTGGCTATGCTAGTGAAGTTTGCAATTCCTCCAGCAGCTACCTGGAGATTTGAAACCTGTTGGCCAGATAGAAGATGGGAGTCCTGAAGCTGACCAATTGTGTCCAGAAGTTTCTTAACCTCCAAAGTGATGAAGAATGTCCAGATGGGATATTTCCTTCTGGAACTCAGTGGAAAACATGAGTTTCATGCCAGAATGCTTCAGCCAACTTTAGCCACTTCAGAAGGGGACCAGCAATGAGAGGGAGGCTTCATTGCAAAGATGTGACTTTTGCAAATGCTAGTAAGATATCTTCATGCCGTGACAATACAGACTTCTGGAAGAGGCCATAATAAGAATATTTGTGCTATTCACCACTTTCTAAGCTAAAAAAAACCATATTACCCCAGATTAAGATTTCAAATATATTTTCTTTCTTTCAAATATATAAAAAAACTTTCCTCTGGTGCAGCATAAGGTAAGCAATTTGCTTAATGTAAGCTCCATGTGTCCAATGTATTTTTTTTTCTTTGATGACTGTGGAAAGGAGCAGTTTTGGGTATCAATCATCTGTAGAATAGCAAAAGAGAAGAAAAGGGCCAAAAGTCCCTTGGAGAACTGAGCATATTCAATATCTCCAGTATATAGCTAATGCAAGAATGTGGAGTCAAGAATGAAATGAGAGGTATCATGCTAAAAGTCAATGTTTTAAGCAGCAACATTTCATTAAAGATCCCTCCACACAGTTTTTTTTTTAAAAAAACTTGACTTTCTTTAAATATATATCAGATATTGATAGAATCTGAAAGGATCCTTTAAATCAGTGGTGAAATCTAATGTCCCCCCACCAGTTCTGTGGGCCTGGCTTGGTTGGGGGTGTCAGGTGGCCAACTTTTTTTTCACTTTCAGCTATTTCTTTTTAGCTTTTTAAAGCATTTTTCCTTGCCAGTTTGCCCAAACCAGCAGGGAAAAAATGCTTTAAAAGGCTTTTTAAAAAAGCTTCCGACGATCGCGTGGTTCAGCCGTGACCTCGGAAGTTGTTGGGGTTTTTTTTACTACCAGTTCGCAGAACCAAGGACAATCATCCCTACCAGTTCAGTCGAACCGGGCCAAACCGGGAGGATTTCACCTCTTCTTTAAATGATAATTCAATATATTTTACCATCAAACTCTAGTATACTATTAATAATGGGCTTTTTTCCCTAGAAGTATTTTTTTCCTCTCTCTCTCTCCATCATTTTCTGAATATTGTTTTTAGATTGACCTGGAGCATTTTCATTTTGTCAGAGTGTATTAACGTGCAAAGAGGCTCATTCATATGTGATTATTAAAATGGGATTGGTAAAAACAAAGGGCACAGAACATTTTCAACTCAATCTGTGGACTGAGGGATAAGATGCAACATTGGCTCATTTTCATTATAGCAAGAGAGAACATAATTTTCTGTTCTCTCTGCAAAATCCTGTATTATCCACAGGGGAGCTGTTATTATCTACATAATGTACTGAGGCATCTGCAATTAAGCTTACTATTCATATTAGTCTCCCTTGGTTTAAAGTCACTTTCACTTAAATCAATACAATTAAATTAGCCCTTTCTTCCAGACCACAAAGATTTTTTTTCTTCTAATTATGTTTAGAAGTTTAGTATTTTTTATAGTCCAGTGTCCAACATTTTACCAGTAAAGGAGAGCTAGCTGAAATGCTGGTGAATCAGATCCAATGGCATAATCACACAGCAAGACTTATTTCAAGGTCATTTATCTAAAGCGATTCAAGTGAAAACATTCTGTTTTCATCTAGATGCATTTTTGCATACTTTCTAATTCTAATTGCATATTATGATTTCTGCACTGCCTATTTCATTCAGTTTGATTGGGAGAAAAGGATAGGAAAGTATTAATGGCTCTATACCTCACTGACAGATGGTGTTCATGCAAAATAACAATAAAAATAGAAGTAAAATAAAAAGCACAATTAGAACACTATTTATAATGTTATAGGAAAGATTATAGTGAAATACTGAGTCAAGTTACCATCAGTCCTATACTGAAGTCCAGTGTTCCCCAATCAAGTTTCAGATAATAATGAATACAAAATGCCTACAACACTAGTTACATTCCCAGCCTGGGGAACTGGTTCACCAGCTCAGGAAATACTGCTACATTCATGTCCCTCTCATTTTAGCTTTGTAGAAATGAGTCATCACAGGAGCAATAGTAATTGCACTTAGATTTAGATATCGCTTCATAGTGCTTTATAGCCCTCTCTAAGTGGTTTACAGACTCAGCATATTGACCCAACAATCTGGGTCCTCATTTTACCGACCTTGGAAGGATGGAAGGATGAGTCAACCTTGAGTCTGTGAAAATCGAACTGCTGGTAGTCAACTGAATTAGCCTGCAATACTGCTTTCTAATCATTGTGCCCTCACAATATGAGCAATCTATGGTGAGTATTCTGCATGCAATTTCCAGACCTCTTTTTTTGTGCTAATCTACCCTTAATTACATCACTGAAAGTTAATGGGAAACAGAGAAATCATATTTCCCAGGTATTTTTTCAGAAATGAAGAAAAGGAAAAGGGGAAGGTTTAGTTTCAGAAATGTTTCATGTATTTATAAAAATGTCTATCAAATTATTATACTCCACCAAACTGAAAATTCCTATTTTCACGTTCTTCTGGCAACATTATTGTACACCCCCCCCCTTCCCTGCAGAGCGGCTGCCTTAAAAAAAGTGGAGTCTATGACTCCTGAAAAGTTATTGAACTTTTTAAGAACAAAACTTCCTCAAGTTCTGCATAACTGCGGATCTTTAACAGTTAACCTATCTCCATAGATTATAATGATTGTGGTGCTATGAATTTCAAATTCCCATTTGATTATAAAGTAGAACTCACTGGGTGACCCAAAGGGTTTCTTTCTCTCAGCCAAATTTATCCTTCAGGATCAGTCTTGTAAAGATTAGATGAGGTGAGTCCCTGATTCCATATTTCTTAAATTCTGTGAAAGATTTAAACAAAAATGCAATATACAGATAATGGTATCAGGTGAATTAGAACCAATTAGAACTCACTTGGAGATTTCTAGAGTCCTAATATGGCTTATTTAAAACTGGATTGATTTTGCTAAAGTTACCTGCTCATTGGTTTATGTGACTTTAATTAAAAAAAAAAAACCAAAAAGGCTTTATAGGACTTTTGTAATTCCATAGCTACAGAAGACATTTCTATTATGTGAGGAAGCTTGGAAGATCCAAGGGTTTACCTTTGCCATCTCAACTAGAAATGTCAGATTGGAGCACTTTGCTTTGCATGCTGGAGGACCTGAATGGTCCAAGTTGAGAAAGCTATGAAAAACAAAGGGGCATCATGACATCTAGGTCGAATGCCTAGATTCCCCAGAAATATAAAATATTGATTAAAATCTCCTGATGTTAAAAATATTGTCCAGCTTTGTAGCCTAGTGAGACAACAGCTTACATTTTATGCTATTAACATGCTATCAATAACTATAAAGCATACCTGAAAAGCTAGCAGCCTCATAAATCTTCAGGTAATATATAATTTAATTAGGTTATTCCTGCTATGTTGCTGTCTTCTAGTCATGACTCAATTATATAGAAGAAACAAAACCAAAAAGTGTAAATGAAGGCATCATAAAAATGGACTGTCACACAAAACAGTAAACATATCTGAGAAGAACATTTTCCATAAATTACTATGCTCTAGTAATTTGCTCTAGCAATACTTAATTCACGTTCAGTGTAACTTCACCATAGCACAGTGATGGTGAACCTTTTTGGCACCAAGTGCTGAAAAGAGAGCACCTGCATGCATGCTTCACGCACCTGTCGAGGCCACAACCCAGAAGAGGAGCAGCCCAGGGGGCATGCGCATACCAGAAAATTAACTTCCAGTTTCTGGTGCACATGTGCACACCATCCAGCTACTCTTCCAGTTAGTGACACACAGGCATGCATGACAATCAGCTGACTGACATGCATGCTCATGCCGGAAAACAGAAGACCAGCTCTTCCAGTTTCCGGCACTGCTGCACACACGCACGTCATCATGCACGTGTCAGCTCCAGCCAACCCAGAGGGGAGAAGACTGGGCCAGCTGCCGAGACTCACCATCCCACCTCCACAAGCTGAAGAAAACTCCTGCTAACAATCCATGATTAATTTCCAGGTGGTTTTCGCTCTGGGTCACAAGGTGATGGGTGTGCACACGCACGTGGTGTGGATTATCTTAATTACCAATGTAACTATAAAAGGTGGTGGGAAGCACAGGGTGGCAGTTCTGACAATTTATTCATTGCCTTAGTGCTTTGTTGGTCAGTTTGTGACGAAGGAAGAATACAAACTGCATTTACAAACTGTTTCTGTGTTTGGCTGGTTTCATTAACCCTTCGGAACCTGGCAGCACACATGCATACCCGAAACCTGGAAGAGGAACAGATGATGCCATGCATGCCAGGCGACATGGCTCCATGTGACATTTCAGGCACGTGTGCCATAGGTTTTCCATCATGGCCATAGGACATCAGATGCAGTACTCAGGATCACTTCAACTAGTATCTTCAAATTTAATTCATTTTAATGCAACAGTACTCCCTTGACTAGCTGGAATAGTTTAGAAGACTAAAGTATGTCATACATAGGCAAATTTGTTTTATTACTAATGTCAGCATTCCGATTATTGCACCCATTGAAAGTAGAACTCTGAGACATGTAGATTCGTCAAAGAATAGGATTATTGGATACATATATCGCCACAGCTGGTGAAAACCAACTGGAAATTCCCACAGTTTTCACTTAGTTAAAAATTCAAAGTTTACTCCTTCCCCAGGTCATTGGTCATATTGTCCAATGGAGGTGCTAGCCGGTTGCTTGGTTACTTCACTCCTCCCCTCTCAGCCATTTGTTGAAATGACCTTGGTTCCAGCAGGAAATTTTTTGTTTTGATGGCCAAGCCAGGCTATCTGCTTCCCGCTCTCCCCCCTACTCCCCATTCTGCCTTGTAGAAACCATGAAGCAGCAAAAGATGGCTCAAGCCAGGTTCGGTTCAGAGTTGACAACTAACTGCATTCATATTTCATAACATCTTGTGGTAAAACAAGTGCCCTGTTCACTTTTCATTCATGTGCAATTTTCCATTAATGTGGAATGAAAAAGTAGAATCATGTCTTCTGAGTAAACTTCTCATATCAGTAACCGATCAGTTTCCATTCTTGTTTATGAATGATCAATGAATTGTCTGAAGAATGAAGACCATTCTATGCAAATTTCCTCCCCCCTCCTTTGAGATGGAATTTAGTGCAATTAGGGGCTCTATATCCATTAATCACATTATACTTATCTAAAAGACTTCCTTTTTCAGAGTAGCAATAGCAATAGCAATAGCAATAGCAATAGCAATAGCAATAGCAATAGCAATAGCAATAGCAATAGCAATAGCAATAGCAATATAGCAATAGCAATAGCAATAGCAGTAGACTTATATACCGCTTCATAGGCCTTTCAGGCCTCTCTAAGCGGTTTACAGAGAGTCAGCATATTGCCCCCAACAATCTGGGTCCTCATTTTACCCACCTCAGAAGGATGGAAGGCTGAGTCAACCCTGAGCCGGTGAGATTTGAACCGCTGACCTGCTGATCTAGCAGTAGCCTGCAGTGCTGCATTTAACCACTGCGCCACCTTGGCTCTTCTTCAGAGTATCACTCCGAATCCCATGGTGGATAAATGGTGGATTTAAAAACTACCATTTATCTGAGATTCATATACACTACTATCATTAAAAAGGAACCACAGGTTGTTCCAATTCACATTGATTTTTCCAAGTCATTATTATGAATCAAATGCATAACACATCATTAAGTCATATGGTGGTAATATCAACCAGCCAGTTATATCAACCAAGGGAAAAAAAGTTGCTGAAATATAAAATTCATCACATGCTAAATCCATGATGTCCAGCTTTGGGCCTTATTCTAGTGTAAGTGTAAGAGAGGAGAATGCCCTTTTGAATGGCTTTTGAAGCCAATGGAGTTGTTTTTTTAATGTCCTGCATTGCAGGGAAGATTTGCAAAACAGGTTAGATTGTGTAGTGGTCATTTGTCAGATCATTTTATTAAAACGTGTTTATTAAAAAAACAAATACAAGCTAATATTATGTAAGAAAAAGATGTATGAATGTATCAGAGGTGGGTTGCTCTCAGTTCGGCCCAGATCAGCCAAATTCGTAGTAGCAGTGGCAAGAGGCTCCACCCACCCACCAAGACACTTATGCGCATGCACAAAAGTGTCACGCGAGCACAGAAGTGTCATGTGAGTGTGGGAGCGCATGCAGGAGCACGCCGAACCAGTAGTAAAAATAATTAACAACCTACCACTGATATTTATGTATGTATTTGTTTGTTTGTTTATTTATTTGTCTGAGTTTCTGGGAACTAATGAAAGATCCACACCTGTGAATACATTTCACTATTTGAAAAAAACTGTTTTAACCAAGACTAAAAGTGAGTGGAATCACACATTATCTTTTCAACATCTTTCCATTCACCCGGTATCTCTTGCTTTTCCTTATTGCACCTTTAGGTGATTTTTTTTCAGAATCATACAGTAAACACAAAGAATTTTCTGTTATATGAAATATTTCCATTGTTTGGGGAGTGCGTGCACAGTAAGCTAAATTGGCTGTTATTTGTTTCTTCTATGAAGACTGATATTTATCTGTCAATACCAATTGGACTAAATATTCACCCCCACAGAATTTTTTAAGACAACATTTGAAGCAGCAGATTCCCAAGCAGATAACAGCAGAAATGCATCCAAGCCCTAGGTGGAGAAATACATTAGCAATGGAGGGAGTTTCTCAGAGTAGGGTCCTTAAATTTAAATTGGACAGCTTCTAATACATGGGAATCTTTATAGGTACAACACTGTACAACAAAAGACTTCATGCTGCCTTTACACATAGTTGTTGTCCCTATGAGTTGTGTATCTAATGATTCATTAGAAGACTTTTGGATAGCAAAGAAAGATTTGAAGAGTGGAGTTTGAATGAAGATGTCTAGGAAGCTATGACTAAACATTTAAAAGTCTTCACCTACTCAGTTTGTGTTGTGGCCCAACAGGAGCCATTGGAGCTGCCACCAGACTCCGGCAGCGAGGGGGCCCTATGAGTCGGCTCTGGAAGATGTGGGGGACCCTGGACAGGGTTCCGACTCCGAGCAGGGTGCAGAGAGGCTGGTTGGCCACCAGGAGGCGCCTGAAGCCTGGAGCAGTGGTGAGAGCCAAAGTGAGCATGCTCCCGAAGTCAAGCCTTGGAGCATGGAGAGGAGACAAGGGAGTGTGATCCTGATGCCATGCATTGGAGCAGTGGGGAGGAGACAAGGGAGTTGGTCCTGGATGCCCGGCAATGGAGGGCTAATAGGCGTAAAGAACAGTTACACAGTTACAGGAGATAATTGAACTCAGCTGGTGGTAATTAGGCTCCTCTCAAGACTATAAAAGGAATGGCTTTCCACAAGCTTGTCGCAGGAATCAACGTATTTACTAGAGCTGGAGAAGCTATTGTGGCTATCTTGGCAGGCTGGATTGCTGCCAAGGTCTAGTCGGTGCTGGATTGCTGCCAAGGTCTAGTCTGTGCTGGATTGCTGCCAAAGTCTAGTCTGTGTGTTAATAAATCCTTGAAGTATCTTTGTCTCGGCGTGCTTTGGTGTATGAAGAGGGGGGGGGTCAGAACAGTTTGATAGCTGTCAGTTTTCCAAATGTGGGAGTGATTAGCATGCAACCACCTTGGTTTTCACATGGTTGATTTCCAGCATTTTGGATTGACAGCCAGATATTAGTGCATGGAGGGCTCATACACAGTTCCACTTGGAATATAGAGAGAATAACAGCATTATCCACATATAAAAAATGGATTTTGGTTTGCTAGCTGGAGAAGTAGGGGTGAAGGATGAAATACAGTTCTAGTAAGAACCTGGACAATAGAGCTGAATTTTCCCTCTTATATAAAATAGAGTTGGAAAAACTGGAGTGGGTTCAATGGAGATCTGGTTTTATGAGGAACTGTTAAAGTAGCTGAGCATACAGTATTTATTATTTCAAACAACTCTGAGCAATTCACAGAATAAAACATACAATGTATTCAAAAATAGTAAAGCATAATAATACTTAAATATTTAATACCCTTAAAACATTCTGGCCTGAATATAGTGCCCAGGACAAGAATATTCATTTATAAAGAGAAGGTCCTAAAGAAAGTTGAGAACCAAGGCATATAAAGTTTCACAGATTAAAAGTGGTTTTTAAAAATTGTACCCAAAAGGCTATGTGTAATAGTGCAGATTCACCAGCAAAAGATGGACAAAGATTCTCTACCTGGGATTCTAGAGGAGCTATGGACCCGTAAGAATTCCCAAGTCATATGCCTGCTCTTTAGGATTAAGTGCAATCCTGTCCATAGACAATGTAAGAAAGCAAATAATTTGGAGATACATGGTATCTTTATTTTATTAGGAGATTCAGGTTGACAACTAGGAAAGACTAGCAACTGTAGAGTAAAAGCATGGACTCATCCTTATCAGAGGCTTTCCAGTAGGGACAAGTCATGGCCATGGGTTGCAAGCCATGTGGTAGATTCCTATACTGAATAGGAGATTAGATGGCCTATAAAGTTTCTTCCAAGTTATAGATTTTATGTGTCTGCTATTATATGTGCTGCCTATTGACTTGAAAGATGTAGTGTAAACACACTAATTAATGTAATCTCAGACAAAAAAACCTACTGTAGTGGACAGAATATAAAATTGCTTCATTGATTAGACATATTTTCTAATATTGCTTGACAGGGTTTAATGTATTTATTTTTTCCTTTCTGAATCGATAGGGATTTAATCTCCCATTAACTAGTCAGTCTTATATTCTCCAGCAGCCTTGTATGTTAGATCTTTTTTTCCCTTTATTCCCATTCTTCACCTATTGCTTAGAATCTCTTAATAACCCACTATCCATCATAATAGATCCCAATTTATCCCTTTGAAGTCTCTTGGCTTTTATAATCACAGGGAGATTGTGATGGGTTCTCTTATTTTATAGCAACCTGCTCTTGTAGAAAGGAAATCTTGTCAGGACATGTCATTCAGCTAATGAACTGTGACTGCTGACTTCTTCCTATCAGTGTAGCTGCAGTGTTGCCAAAGGTTGAAGCAGTTTGGGGTCTAGACAGTTTGGTGACATATCTCTTAGAGGGACTGACATACTGACATGTGTTTAGGATTCACACATCCTCAAAGTAGCCAATTTAAACCTAAATATATTTAGTATAACTGCCCATTTTAATCTGCTTTAGACATCCTACTGGATAAAGGTCAGATGAAGACTAAAAGAGAAATACTCTATATTCAAACTATTTTTTTAAACAAACTCAACAATTAGAATTGTCATTCCTGTCCTCACCTGGTATTTATAATAACTTGCTAGAACTATTGTAAGTTAAAGTCCTGATGGGTGTTTATTCTGCTTTGTTTAGGAATATTTTTCCTTTAACAGTTTCAGAATTTTAAGAAAATTGGAACTATGGATATCTATATAAATAAAAATGTAATGGTTGTTTATTCAAAATTGCTAATCTCCAAAAGTTCTTCACTGATTGCTTTGAAATTTTGACACAACGTTGCATTCAAATACGTGAATGTTTCTATATATGTATATTATATAGATGACACACTTGTGACAGGTAAAAACATGATTTTTGTAAAAACATGCTTTTTTGAAAACCAGCTCCATCTGGTGGACGTAAAAGCAACACACGCTATACTAAATATTTCATGATTCCATTTCAATGTTTCTAGAGCCATCTGGTGGATGTAAAAGCAACACACGCTATACTAAATATTTCATGATTCCATTTCAATGTTTACAGCGCCATCTGGTGGACATAAAAGCAACACATGCTATACTAAATATTTCATGATTCCATTTCAATGTTTCCTATTGCATTGTTATATTGAATTTTCATAGATTTTCATTTTGATTTAATTATTTAGTGGGACATTGTGTTGGAATTGAGCTGTGTCATTTACCATAGTGTTCATTTAGTGAATATAGTATATTCAGAACTGTTCAGCCTCTCTCCAGCTTCGTCCCGACAGTCCCTTTATATGTGTGGCTGGGCTGCGGCCACACCCTTTCCCCTTTGTGCCCCTCCTCTGACAAGCTTCGGCCATTTCCGCCAAAAGAAGACAAAGTCCTTTGGCCTCCTCTTCCCCTCTCTCCCCTCCCCTCCAACTGGGCCTTTGTTGTCTGTGGCGGGGCACCACCTGCGCCATCCCTTGGCTGCCTCCCCCTGCCCTTAAGCCGTCCTACCCCCAGCCAGCCCAGCGGAGCTCCAGAGAAGGTGGACGTGGAATGTCTCCTCAACCCGGCCGGCCACGTGCCTTCTCCACACACCTCCTTACAGAGAGCCAGCTATGGCTTTGCCAAGGTGGCTCCAACATGGCAGCGGCAGCGGTGTCAACCTGAGGTGCATCGGGGCTGGGGAGGCCCCTGGGTGCCCCTTGAGGCAGCATACTGAGGACTTCTCCTCCTCTGAGATCCTGGACATCTCACTTTCCCAGGCCACCGACTTGGGGGAGCCGAGCGCAGTTCCTCCAAGGAGATGCTCAACAACTTCCACGAGGCCGACAGCCCCAGTGCCATCTCCCACAACCAGCCTCACCCGGCCCAACAGCCCCCGAGTCCTGACCAATGGCAGCACCCACCTGCTGCCCCACTATGCCCAGACTGGGCCACAGGAACGCATGGCCGGGTACAGCTAGTTATGAATAAGAATAGGAAAGCAATCTGTCCCTGTCTCTAATGTTATTCCCCAGCCAAATAATAATAATATTGATAGATTATATTGCAGAAATGAAGACAGGGGTTTACTTCAAGTTAAACAAACTTTTAAAGAAGGAAAGCATGCATGAGCTGATTATATAAAAACAGTCAAGAAAAAGCATTGATGCAAGTTGAAATTTGGAACTTAATGAATGTGGAGGAAACGAAAGATAAGTATCAAAATAACATAAAAAATGCTAATAGAATGCAGGCAAGGAAAAGCAATAGATGGTCAATTTCTACGAAGATTGGAGAGAAAGGGAATAAAGATAATGCTGCCAATGACTCACAATTGGAACATTTGAAAAAAGAAACCAAGGGCTTGATTTTGATGGCTCAATTGAAACTAACAGAGCTAATACATTCAAGGGCAGAACTGAGAAATCATCACATGAGTCAAAGTGAAGATTGTGCAAAAAGCAGAAGAAACTGTAGGTAGGTCATATACTCATGCAAGAAACTGCATAAACTGATTTAAACAACATACACAACTCCAAAATGATTCACTGGAACATCTATAGTGAAAAATTTGTGGGAACCTAGAGTTTAAAAAAAAGTTGCAAATCAGCAGGCTAAAAAAAGTTGTAGCTTTTCCAAAAACAGATTGATAAAATCTTGGTTTATAACAAACCAGATTTAAATGTGGTTTAAAATAAGAAAATGTGGATAACTGATGTGGCAATACCAGGGGATAAAATAGAAGACAAAGGGTTAGAAAAGATCACAAAGTATCAAACTCTAAAAATTAAAGTTGAAAGATTTTGGCAGAAACCAGCCAAGATAGTCTTAGTACCATAGCATAAATCTTCAGTTGCACTTTTTCCAAATTTCCATGTCTTGATTACAGAATATCACATTACTTGTCTCTGCCCATATACTATCCTGATACATTAATACATCTTTAATTTGGATAAAACAATGGCTAAATATCACTTTTCTACATTATGTATGTATGTATGTATGTATTTATTTATTTATTTAGTGTTACAACCCCTGGTATGCCCAAATATGGGAGGAAGCAGACTGCTTCTATTCTCTGTCAATCGGCTCGTCACAAGAGACCATCCAGACAGAAACCCAATATTTTTACTGTTGCCTTTGTTACATTTGTGTTATTTATCAGCACAAATACAACATATATATATATATATATATAATATATATATGTGTGTGTGTGTGTATGTGTGTGTGTGTGTATATATATACATATATATATATATATATATATATATATATATATATATATATATGTTGTATTTGTGCTAATAAAAGCACAAATAAAAAAACAAATATGTGTGTGTGTGTGTGTGTGTGTGTGTGTATACATACATACATACATACAAAAGCAAACCTAAATCAAATAATTCAGCTAAAAAAATGAAGTCAAGCAAATTAAATATTAGTTGGAAACATTTATGCACACTTGGCGAGAAAGTCATAAGATTTTTTTTTTCATTTGAAGAAAAGATGAAATAAAGAAACAAAATACATGACCTCTCCTATAAAATCAGTTTTCATTTTTTTTTATCATATTGTATACAGAATTGCTCAATGCAATAAATCTCGTGCAGCTGAGAATATTAAGACTTACTTATTGATAGAGTTAAAACTGCATCATGGGAGTCCTTGCCTAAACAATGCCTTTGTCTAGCAATGCTATTTCCTGCCAAATCACAGATTTAGCAGATAATATTATTGAAAAGTTAGAAAGCCATCCATTTGCCATTCAGATAGATGAGGCAATAAAGATACACATTTGAAAACATGTTATATATTTTATCAGAGAAACATAAATAAAGATTTTCCTTTCGGTAAATAGATTACACAGACAGATAAAACTAAATTACTGATAGCATGTGAATAGTGCTTTCTTAACATGGTCAAATTCCATGTGCTTATATGATGGAGCACATTGTGTATTAGGCTGACAAAAAAGTCTTCAGGCTTTAATAAGCCAAAAATCTACTGGTGCTGTTTGGGCACACTATACAGTAAGACCCACAGGCCAGCTTTTGCTTTGAAAAATTTTGAGTTCCAGTTTTTAGAAGGTTGTCTGAACAATTATCAATGATACGAACTGCATAAAAACCAGTCCTGTAAAGAAACAATGTCTGCAAGATTTTGTGAATATATGGGGTCTGAATACATACGTCTTTGTAATTTTACTGGGAGATGGCTGTCTCAGGAAATATTTCAACATGTGTTTTTTGAACTAAGAAATACATTTTATCAGTATTTAACTATGGAGATATATAATACTGCACATATATTTAATGACTATGACTTCAATGTGCTGTGAACATATTTAAGTAGCATTTTTGATAAACTGGATATTTTTATGCTCTCTCTGCAATTGCAGAACTGTAAAATGGAAAATGAGATTTTAGACATATTCCCTATGTTAAAACAATTTATTGAAAGCAATAGCAAAAAGGCTAATGAAGATGTGAAGATTGCACTTTACATCTCTGGAATCACAGTGGATGGGAAAATTTGATTAGATAAGGAACCCATCCTAATGCTAAACTGAAAACTGACACATTCATTACTGCCAAGTAGAAGCAATTCACTGACGTCTCTTCTGCCACTTCTTTGAAAATAAAATTCCTGACAGTATCTCTCCCTGAATGGATCAGTGTGCAAAATGAGGACCAAGAATTAAGTGAAAAGACAGTAAGCATTTTGATTCCATTTGCTGCATATTATTTGTGATTTTCTGGGATTTTCTGTAGCTGCTACTGGTACTACAAATAGCAAATTCTGATGGAAAATAGGTATAGTACGGTAAGAGAAATGAAATTGACAGTCTCAAAAATAAAATCAGATTTCTATGAGTAGGCAAACTAAGCAAAGTCATTCTTTGGGTTAAAAGTATGGTTTTAAATGTTACTGTTTTATTGTTTGTTTCCAATGAATAGGTTTTATTTTTACCTATCTGCAAACTTCTATAACCTAGATACAGACACACTAACATTAAGCAGTGCATTTTTATTATCTATCCTTAAGCCCAATGAAATCATTTGTTTTATGCATGTGGAACACACAAATTCATTTATCATTTTAAGGGATATAGCACTGCAAAGTTGTAGAAACTCTATCATAGCCATTGAACTTCTGGTGCAGTGAATATTTTCAAGCTATAATCCTGATCTTTCAAAGAAATCTTAATGCCTGAAATAATAGTCCAAATCTCAAGGTGTGATTGTTTTACTGACCAGAACACTCATTTCAGAAATCATGGAATTTATGGATTATCCAAAGCATAATCAAAACCAGGCAATCTTCAGAAATGTACTAACTACATTCTTCAAAATAAGTGACAAAGAACAATGGAGCAAAATACATATACTGCCAGCATGAATAGTATTTCTCTTCCATGTATGCTGATGCCCTTTCTCAGATTTACTCACAATTGTTTCATAGTCCTATTGATTTGTTATGCCTTCATAAAATTAGCACTGCTCAAAGAGAGCAGAACATTACTTACGGGCTGTATCACAATTTTCACATTCTTCTTAATAATAACAGAATAACAGAGTTGGAAAGGACCTTGGAGGTCTTCTAGCCCAACCCCCTGCTCAGACAGGAAACCCTATGCCATTAGATTGTCCAATCTATTCTTAAAAGCTTCCAGTGTTTGAGTATTCACAACTTCTGGAGGCAAGTCCACTGAGTAATTGTTCTAGCTGGCAGGAAATTTCTCCTTAGTTCTAAATTGCTTCTCTACTTGATGAGTTTCCATTCATTGTTTCATGTCCTGCCTTCTAGTGCTTTAGAGAATAGGTTGACTCCCTCTTGTTTTTGGCAAACCCTGAGATATTGGAATACTGCTATCATGTCATTAAACTGTCCTTTTCATTAAACTAGGCATACCCAATTCCAGTAATTTTGAGAAGCTTCTTTACTAAGCTTTAATTTGCTAAGATAATTTTAAAACTATATTTTTAAGTAGCAAGAAATATCTCAAAATTGCCATTTTCTCTTAATTTATAGTTTTAAAAACAAGAAATATATGCTTGATTAAGAATTCTCATACACTTACATGCACATCCATACAATGTATTTACAACAGATGGTCCTTCCTATAGGAGAAAGGAAATCCATGTTTTATGACAATTCTTGTCAACTGCAGACTGAGTAAATTGCTTGCATTCAAAATAACACACCTTTCTAGTCAATCAAAATTGATTGATCGGTCGATTAAACACTGTGGCTTAAAGTAAGTTGATTGCCTTGGTGTGCAACAAACAACTCAAAGATTCAGAAGACTGCAACCATAGTGATTAGTCGAGCAAGTGAACCATCAACAGTACTTTTCATCTATTTTCACCCAGAAGACCCAATCTATCTTTGCGGCATAACATAACTCATTTATATATGATATGCACCTGAGGAACTACTCAGTGCACAATCTAAAAATAGTTATGCTATGAAACATCAAGATTGATGCATTTCACAGATCAGTAAATACCTTACTATCCATCCTGAGACAAAGCAAAAAGTGTAGTGTTTCCAAAATGTTAATCTGAAAGTCAGAAATATACTGTATGTAAATCATCAATTAAAGTAATTTTATTGAGCATGACAATTAAAATTGTAATAACTAATACAAGCTAAAAGAAATATGAAGAAAAAATGGAAAGTACACAAAAGAAAGGAAAAATGGAAATAAAGGAAAATTGAAAGAAAGAGAGAGAGAAGGAAAAAGAAAGGAAGGAAGGAAGGAAGGAAGGAAGGAAGAAAGAATGAAAGAAAGAAAGAAAGAAAGAAAGAAAGAAAGAAAACACATGTTCATAACAAATATAACCAATTTTAGTAACTTATTACCTTACCTTGACAAAAAAAAGCTTTATAGCTTCATTGGTCAGTCCTAGATAGCAAGTCCATTAAAAGTCACCTGAAATATATTTACTATATTTCAGCCTTAATCAAATAAACAAAAATCATATTCTTTTTTTTTCCCTTTTCAAATCTTGATTTTTTTTTAATTTTATTCATTGACTTTTGACGATCTTGATCCCTAATTCCCTCAAATTCTTGGACATGCTTTTTTTCTCATTTTTTTCCTTTGTCCCTTATCAGCAAATTATTCACAAATTTAATCAGTCTCTTTTATAAATGCATTATAAGAAAGTCATGCAGCATCTCCTTCCACGTTATTCCCACAGCTCCTATTTTTAGATCCACTTTGAAATCAGACACACTGCTATCCAATAAAGCTTGCTCATATCATCTTTAAAACACAGTCTGCTTATAACAACAGACATTTTTAAAATTAACTTCTGAGTCCATTGTTCACAAATATCCTTCAATATACCAAATGAGAAAGTATTTTGCCACATTCTGTATAAATAAATTAAACTGAAGTATTCTTGTTGTTTAGTTGTAATCTTTAATCCTTTTATTCCACTATTCCTCTAGTGTTCAAAACCTGTAGTTTTGTTACTTGCTTTGCAGGATCCCAGTTTTTCATAATGTGATCGTACAAACCATCAGCTCCTGGAAGAACAGGGGACATAATCATCTGAAATGTTTTCACTCTGAAAATTGAAACTATTGATGATTTACAATGCTCACAGCTTAAAATGGAGCTGAATCATTTTGCAGTGATTCACCACAAAGCTTCCTGGTGAAACAGTTATTCTGGTACCTTATTGTTACACTATAGATTTGAAGCTAGATCAATAGAATTATAACTTTTTATATATATATCCAAGAGCTGCTATGTTAGATTAGTGGCTTAAACAACACACTTGAGTGACAGTTTAACAGAAGAAAAATACAATATCTATAGAATACTCTTAAGGGAAATTCTCCTCTTCTAATATTAATAATAGACACAAACCTAGGGCCCCATATCTTTCTCCTGCATAGCATATTATTAAATATATATTTAATGAAAGTCTATCCTAATGGTACAGAGGATGTTACATTTAATGGAGATAAATGGACTTTAATATCATAAAGATTGCACAGGAACAATTTATCTGCATTGTGCCTTTCCATTTACTTGTAAAAGCTTTTCTGAGCTAATAACCCATCATGTTATTTATTTTATATATTTACTGGGGCTTTTATGCTGACCCAATTCAGCAGTGATCAATGACTGGCTATTATTCTGGCAAGGATGTGGGGAGTGTCCCATCTCATTTATTTTTCTCTGCCCTAATTTTTTTAGAATGGAGAAAGGGAAAAGGAGAGGTATTTATTACTCCTACATGTAATAAATCTTCCTTGTGAATATTACTTTGAAAGAAACAACGTGGCAGCCAACTGGAGCACCTGATAGAACAGAATTCAGTTTTCTAGGATAGTCCATATGGAAATCTGGACTTGTGAAACTTCTTGGCTTAGATTAGGGGTGTCAAACTGATGACCCCCAGGCCAGATGTGACACATGCAGGCCATACCCACCCTGGCTCCACAAAGGCAAAAATATCATGCTATATCACATGACATGATCAAGTTTAAAACCCGTGGCTTAGATGAACCAATAACCAGGGTCAATTTAATTAAAGTGACAATAAATTAACAACAGGCATTTTTCCCCATCTAGATAGCAATATACATAGCTGGAATAAATTTGATTTATGCTGCTATTCTTGTGCATCAAATACATATGCACTGTCCTATTCTTCTATCCTAAGCATTGGATCATGGCAGGAAAGAAAGAAACAAAAGAGAGGTCAATTCATACTTGCTGTGAGTTTCAATCTTTAACAAAATAAAAATGAGATCTTTCAAGGCTCTGTCGTTGGAATGGTCAGACATGATGTTGTTTCCAGTATCTTCAAATAATCAGCATAGTACAAAATTAACTACAAAAACAAAGTGGCATATTTGGAGTGTTGATTGAATTTATAGTGTTTATAACAGAACAATCAGAATATCTTTCATATGAGTTGTTACTGAAATATGATTTAGAAAGTGAACAAGGCAAAGGTTGTTATATTACTCCAAGGTTGATTGCCAGAATGGATAACACATAGACTGCTGGTGATGTAATAATCAGGTTAGATTGATGTTCCATATCTCATGGCAATGTCCCAGCTCTAGGAATTTGAAAGATAATGCATCACAGGATGTTTTACATATTCATTTTCCTTTTCTATCAGTTGTTTTGTGTGTGTGTGTAAAAAGTTTTATTTTTTTCTTTCCATATACATTCACAAATATATAATCTCATAGGTACTATTAATATTTATCTGTTGACTTAGCAAACATAATCATTCTGGATAGCCATGTTCACTAGCATTTCCTTTCTGAAGGATAGTCAGGTTTGCTAATTTTCTCCTTCTAAAGGCGCATTTAATAGCTTTTTGTTTCTGAAAGCTAGTCGTGTTTGGTAGCTTTCTCTTTCTGAAGGCTAGTCAGTTTCACTAGCCTTTCTGGAGTTTCTGGATAGAAGTTAATGAAGACAATCGTTCTCTAGGCTAGTCTCATTCATTAGCTTTCCAACCAGTAAGACAATGGATATAATATGCCATTTGATAAAACCTCCCAGGGTACTCTAAAAAAGAAGTTGACCAAATATGGATGCATGGGCGCATATGCTGCTATTAGATGACACAAAGCTAATTGAACAGTTTGCATTTCACTAGACAACATTGAACTGGAGGGAAACATTAAACATACTATAGGTAAAGGTAAAGGTTGCCCTCGCACATATGTGCTAGTTATTCCCGAGTAGGGGAATGGTGCTCATCTTCATTTTAAAGCCAAAGAGCCAGCGCTGTCCAAAAATGTCTCCAAGGCCATGTGGCCAGCATAACTAAATGTCGAAGGAACATGGAATGCAGTTACCGTCCCCCCAAAGGTGATCCCTATTTTTCTACTTGCATTTTTATGTTTTCAAACTGTTAGGTTGGCAGAAGCAGGGAAAAGTAATGGGAACTCATTCCGTTATGCAGCATTAGGGATTCAAACCGTCCAACTGCCAACCTTTCTGATCAACAAGCTGAGCATCTTAGCCACCGAGCCACCACATTCCCAAGCATACTATAAAGCTCCATAATAGGCCCTGTACTGGTCTACATATTTATAACTTGGATGAGGGGTTAGAAAACAACTACTAAGCTTGCAGTTGACTCAAAGATAGGGGAGAGAATGCATACCATAAATACCATGATTTAAGACAAACTTAATAACTGGGAACAATACCAAGATGCTTTTTAACTTGAAAGTCATACATTTGGATAGAAAATGTCAAAGACATGAATATATGAATGGGACCATACTAGGCAGAAATAGATGTCCAAAAGATAAGAGTGTCTTTAGTGGACCATAAACTGAACTTCGGCCAACAGTTTGATGTACTGTAACTATAAACAAAATGCAGCCTGTATCTGCATCAACAGAACTATAGTATCAAGGTCAAGAGAAGCTATTCATTGATCAGACTATATACCTATGAAGTATTTAAATAGAGGCTTTACACTTATGTAATAGTGGGTTCTTCTTACACCGGGCAGGGGCTGCTTTATAAGATTTCCAAGGACACTTTCAACTGTACATGCTATGATTCTACTTTTTACATGCTGCCAGTATTTCAGTGATCCAATGTATCATCTTATAGTACTATTTGTACTATAAGATGATACTATAGGGTTGCAAACTTGTAGTACTATAGTACTACAAGTTTACAACCCTGGACAAGTATAGCTTTCCTCTCATTCTCTTTTCTTGACTTTTGTCCCTTATGGCTTCTTAGAGATAGTCATAGGAAACTAATCAGCTGTGGAATGGAATCTTGTCTGTATCCTTACATGAGGAAAGCTCCACAACAATCTGAAGGAGTCTGTATGATAATTCTTGGGGAAAAAAAGATATGGAGAAGTAGAGAAAGGTTAGGAAGAGCTATATCTTCATTTTGAATCCTTCATTCATTCAACTAAACCCTGGAACAAAACTACGATACTGAGTTTGTTTTAAATCAGTTTGCCATCTGATAATATTCCAGAATAATTAAACCTTCTCTACAATATTTAGAATTAGAATTCTACTGGTAGTTTGTTTTTTAAAGAACTGTTTTAAATAAAAAACCTCTCTGACACAACTGTACAAATAGATGCTGTCTAGGATCATCAAAGTATATTCTTGACTTAATCTAATACAAAATGAGAGGAGGGAAATCATACATGGCTAAATAACAGTTTGCTGCTTCCTGATTATATCTGACATTGCTTGTCAACCAAGCACAATTTCATTTTATTTCTCAATAGAAGAGATAATTATTTTGGAGCAGCACAGATGATCCAGAGAACTAATAATACAAAATTCTTTCAACTTTTATTTAGAAACTCATTGTTTACATATATGAATTGTCAAATGCCTAGAAAACATGCTTGTCTTTAGGGATTTGTAAGCTGTGGTTAAGAGCTTCAATATTCTATTGAATTAAATTATTTGAATAAAAGTTTTTGTAAAGAATTTTTTTAACAAAAACCATGGAAAGAAT
This sequence comes from Thamnophis sirtalis, assembly GCF_051295495.1. NCBI lineage: Eukaryota > Metazoa > Chordata > Lepidosauria > Squamata > Natricidae > Thamnophis > Thamnophis sirtalis. The sequence continues at coordinate 45,505,742 of NW_028261385.1, read as the reverse complement.
ACATTAAGAATAAAGATCCATATGGCAAAGTTAAAAATGCAATAATTTAATGTATCAATTGATCGTTTGCATTTTTTTTTCTTTTTGCTCCCCGATGGACCTTTGGTACTTTTGCATTTTGGAAAACTATTTAAAAATGCATTTTGAATAATTCAAGATTTAATTCTATGCACATCTTATACATTTTGCTGAATAGTAGGTATAATTCATTGAAGAGATTCTTAGTTTCAGCAGTTTGCATTTACTGGATTATAAATGGCTTATATTTAAACCATAATCCTTTAAAGCTATCTCAAATGGGATTTCTGAAACTGTTGAAATCTGTTAGGGATGAGACTTGCTTAGTCTCAAGAGGTCCAATTTTATAGTGTGGTCAGGCTACGAGAAATGTCTTTTTGCTGTTTTAAATGATAGAGCTCTGTCTAGCATGGAAAAGAGAAGTACTACTTCCCTTCAGTAAAATCAGCTATGTGTGGGGGAGAAATGTGTGAACTGCTTGTTTACTTTCTGTAGTCAGACTTGACTGACACTTTTAATAAGCTGTTGTTAAATCATTCACCAGCCACCCAACAATCACAGCCTGCCAGGGCACACACAGCTACCCACCAGCCTTGCTTTCCAGAAACATCTCAGTGGTGTAACCAGGGCAGCTGATGCTTATTGACAGTTTGATCAGTGGCAGGGATGAAACCAAGCAAACTGTGTACACACATTCAAGTGGATACCGAAAACCAAACAAGAGTTCCTTTTCCAATAAATCCCTTCCAGTCTCAATGTACTACAGTTTAATAAGCACTTTCCTTTTCAGTGGACAATGAATTTTTTTGTGCACAGTTCAGTTTCAACCAGTGACTTTGATCTGGGTACCTTGTGTGCATCAGCTCTAAACTAAAATGCAGAATTCACAAAATTTGCACACCTACTCAAAACTGCAGAACTTGCCAACATTTGGAATAAGGACTCCTTCTTTATATAAACATCCATGTCTAGTTAGGTAACATTAATCTAATTTTGGATCAAATAAAGTTACACAGACCTTACATAGAATATTGATCAAATGCAATATGAGGGCATGCTGCTTGTACTTTCAGAAACCCCAGAATTCAGAGAGAAATGCTTTATGGATGATTCAAGGATTCAAGATAACAAAAAGAAAAACACCAGTATCATTCAAGGTGTGAAGACACTAGAGGCACATTCTTTGAAATGTAACATAACAACTTTGATATAGGAAGGGTGCCAAATCTATAATTACTATTTTAACAAACTGAATCTGTTCCTTAGTGCAGAAGTAGAAAAGCAGAAAGGGGAGGAACCAAAATTTTTATAAGCCTTTAAGTTCACTGCGAGTGGAGTGATACTATTTGTAAAATTATACATATTTAAATATGTAAATAAAACAATACACATTAGTGTGAATAGAAATACGCAAATAAAATGGAACCACAATAGCTGAAATATGTGAATTGAAACATTGTTACAATCAAAGAAACCTGCACAATGGATGGATGGATGGATGGATGGATGGATGGATGGATGGATGGATGGATTCATCCATCCATCCATCCATCCATCCATTAATTCATTCATATGACTGACCCACTCACAAATGCAACTCAGGTAATTTCAGGTGAAAACATATTTAAAAACCTGCTCAAAACAGAAATAAAAACATAGGGCAAGATGGGTAGCTGATAGATAGATAGATAGATAGATAGATAGATAGATAGATAGATAGATAGATAGATAGATAGATAGATAGATAGATAGATAGATAGATAGATAGATAGATAGATTACATCTAAAGTCAATCTCAATCTCAATCCCAATTCTGTGTCTACTAATGATGGGTCATCTAGTAACCTGGCCCCATACCCACGGCAAGAATAAAGTTTTTAGCACTTTACAAATATCTAGCAAAGTTGGGGTTAGGGTTTTCCTCAGCCAGGTGCTGCAACAGAGAAGAATTCTCTCCTAGGTCCCATCAGTTGGCACTCAAAGCATGTTCCTCCTGTTGGGCTTTGTGAGATTAGCAGATATAAATGAAGATGTCTAGCCTAGCCTTCTGTCATGAAGAGCTTCATAAATAATAACCAGAGTTTGAATTGCACCTAAAGGATTCTAAAAGCCAGTGCATCTTGCAAAGAATCAGTACCCAGCCACTGCAGGCTAAATCAGCTGTAGCTTCCAAGTGACAGCCTGACTTTAATAGCAGACCAGGAAGATTGAATTGCATTAGCTATGTCAAGTTATGAGCACAGCAATTCATTACAGAATTAGATAGACAGAAGGAAACACATTTAGTATTGAATAGCCAATAGAGGCAGCAAATGAGGATACAGAAAACAGAGATCATATATTTAAATTTCCCCTGTGGCTATAATGGTGGGAACGTCTTCTAAAATAAAGGACATTATAAGGATTGTAGTAGTTCTCTGAGATCTCACTCTCATGCTATTCTAAAAATTGCCTTTGTACGATGCTGATGATATCAGGAAATTTGGCAACCTTGATAAATTCCCAAACCTTACAAAATAGTAGTCCCTGGGTGAAAATGCTGAGGCTCAAATATTATATGTCCTCAAAGCTTCATTTGTACTTTCTCCAAATTTTGCTAGCAAACTCTTAATGTGTAACATAGGAAGAATGGAAATTCATTAAATCTGTGGGGGAGAGGAATCATATACAGTCAATATGAAAGGTACCTTTTCAACCATAACCTGCATGACTGAAAATCTCTACAGACATATACAGTAAATGGTGCTTAATTCAATTGTTTTAATTAAAAAATAATTATATTGAAATGTAAAAATAAATCAAATTTAGAAGGGTGTTTTTGTTTTACTTTGTTTTTTGTTGCATCCATTTGTTTAACCTGGCATGTCTACTTTTGGAGAGCAAGCTTACCACTTGAAGGATGCATGCAGCCATGCAACTGTCATCATCCCCAAGGATTCTCAAGCAATTTCTGGCTTCCTCTTCTCCTCCTTTCTTGCAATCAGGTCAACTACTACTCTATCCCCACAAAATTGCTCTTTCCTTCCCAATGCATGTTTCCTCTGGTGGCTCCTAAATCCTAACTCAGAATCCTGTTGCTATTCACTTTCTCATCACACTTGCCTGCCTTCATTCTCTCTCTGTAAATCAGGCATATTTTATTTCTTGATGAAAGAAAATATGCCTTGATGCATTATCTTATGGGTTCCCTTTTGAACCCATAAGATAATGCAAGAAGGGTAAGACTGATGCTGTTGCTAACAAAAAATGCTGCCAGCCCTTTCTTCTGCTAACCTCGGAGATGGCATGAAACTTGTCCATTTCATTATATAATAATAGAAAAAAGCATTTCTTTATTCTAAACTCAACCTCCCATCATACAATAAATCCTTTGCAGTTCAGTCCCTACTTGAAAGGAAAGTATTATTTTCATAAAAAGGCTTTTTAAAAAGAGAAAAAGAAATTGGATTAGGTTTGAATAACATAAGACGAGAGGAGTTGCTATGCTTCAGATAATCTCTGCATCATTTGCAGCAGCTTTGAGCAATTTTCAGTTATTCTATGTGATAAGACAGTAAAGCTAATGTGATCTCATAAAAGCCCCCATGTATAATGAATGATCAAAAACCCTGAAGTATTGCCATTGCATTCTAAAGGCTTCATTTTACCTCTCATTTATATTTATTAATGAGGTGTGAAAAGTCTTCTTGGTTGACTAAAAAAAAAACCTAGCAAAATGCAGCTTATCCTGTTTCTGTGCAATTTAACACAAAACAGCTAAGATTCAGTCTGCAATTAATTTCAGAATTCAGATGAAAATATCCTACACAGGATGAGATACCAAGCAATTCAGCAGAGATTTCCATGTAATTATGCCTAGAAACCTATGTTTCTGTTGACAGTATTACCTTCACAAACACCCATACCCTCTGGAGAGCTTTCCTTTGAACTATTGATTCAAATGAAGAATTAATTCCCATTGTGTATTAACTTCTGCACTCACCATGTGTTGGTAATCAAATGCTACTGGCTTGACTAATAGACCTCAGTAGAAAATAAGCTTCTTCATGCCCAAAGCCTCTGAAAACTAAACTCATCCAAGAAGCATTCTTCTCAGTTCTGTGCCTAATTGGATAAATAAAACCAGGGTATAGAGTATTTGGACATAACTGCTATTCACTTTATCTTTTCCAGTAATTAGGAATAATGGGAGTCAGAATCCAGCAATATCTAGTAGGGTTTATCATTGCTGAAGTAACTATCTCTAATTTCCCATTAGAGACCATGCTGCTGTTCCATCCAAAATGCTACACGAATTATATCATCCTTAGTGAACTGAGATAACAAACATGTAGAGCTCATACATATCACTAGGTCATAATGTGGTTTGCCCCATTTTGGGTTGAACTCAGTATTGCCATTTGTCATGATCTGCCAACACAAGTAGTGTGGAGTATTCAATAGCAATAGCAATAGCAATAGTAGTTAGACTTATATACCGCTTCATAGGGCTTTCAGCCGTCTCTAAGCAGTTTACAGAGTCAGCATATTGCCCCCAACAACAATCTGGGTCCTCATCCTTCCAGGATGGAAGGCTGAGTCAACCCTGAGCCGGTGAGATTTGAACAGCCGAACTGCAGAACTGCAGTCAGCTGAAGTAGCCTGCAGTGCTGCATTTAACCACTGTGCCACCTCGGCTCCATTCAATAAATCATGGTTTCATAAATAATGGTTCAGTGCAATGTATGAACCCAGTCTCATTCTTCATCTGAATCCTCTGAAAATAAAAGTATTGCTAATGTCTACTTGTACTTGAGTGGCATGTTGGCCTAGTGGTGAAGAGTCTCACCTGCCATTTAGAAGATTGAGAGTTCATCTCAGGTAGCAGCAGATATATATCTCTCTTAGGAGCAAAGGAAAAAGAATCTGCTGCACACTCCATGTAGGCGTCAGGAAGGGCCTCCAGCCAGTAAATGCTCAGCTCCATCAAGAAATATTTAATCCCCGAATAGGGATTACATGGTTGTAAAAAGAGAGTTAATGTGTACTTTTGCCTGATATTTACAGCAGTTTGGCAGAGACGCAGGGTGCACAGTAGGTAAAGAATATCCCAAATGTCAAGACACCTTAATACAAATGATAATTTGGATAAAGATGGCATGATAGCAATAGCACATAGACTTATATATACTGCTTCACAATGCTGTACAGCCCTCTCTGAGCTGTTTATAGAGTCAGAATATTGTCCCCAATAATCTGGGTCCTCATTTTACTGACCTCAGAAGGATGGAAGGCTGAGTCAATCTTGAGCCGGTGAGAAGTGAACTGCCATACTACTGGCAGCCAGCAGAAGCAGCCTGCAGTACTGCATTCTATCCACTGTGCCACCGTGGCTCAATGAGATCCATGATGTTATCTTAGCTTTTATAAGATGGCTATGAGTAGAGTCCTATGTATCAGAGTGTATTATCAGACAAACTGCCAGACTCATACTCTGATCCCCTGCAAAGAAAAAGCTAGAGGCAAGCAATCCTTCCTATTTTGGCCCAATTTGAATACCAAAGGTGCATCTTTCAATTTATTGTGATTCCAATAAAGAAGAACAGATATATAAATCAATTTGAAGCCTCTATCAGGCAATAACATTTTTCAGTACATAAGCACTGAAAATAAGTGCTATTTCTTGTTATTCTTCAATCTCTTTATCCAAATAACCTCTACCAGACGATATATTTAAGCAAAATGGAAACATTTCCAAGTGTAGTAAGACCTAGAACTAGTATAACTTTACACCACTTCCTCAAAATTCATTCAAGCAGTTACTGTTGAATATTACTGCCTATATTAGCAATTGATGGAATTGTCAGAGTAGTTAATGTTATAAATTCCCAAACCAAGAAGCAAATATTTCTTACACAATGGAGAACTATGCTTTTTCTCTTCTTTGAGCTAAAACTGAAATTTTGATTACCCAAGATTATGGTAGTTGATCTGAATATAATAGAAAAAGAAACATGCTGACCTGTAGGAAGATAAGACATTCAAGATACCTGGAAAAATATTTTTTCTCATTTAAGCTCTAAGCAGACGTTAATACATTTTAAATATTATGCCATGGCAATTAGTATCAGAAGCAACCATTGCTATAATTGTTCCCTCTAGTCTGTGACTTTCATGCTGTGACATTTTATAATAAATCCTTCATCTCTCTTAATATAAAATATATCTCTTGTTTTTTGGGGCAGAGAATCACAATGCATCTTTTCACTCTTATTTTATTTTTTAGCCCATAGGTACATGATTGATTGTCCTAACCAAATCTTTTCTCTTTTCCCTAGTTGAAATGTATATTGAAGACAGAGATAGTGTGGAATTAATACAGCAAATTTCATGTTCTCTAGCAAAGAGTTAGCTAGAGAAATTGTGCTGAATCAGTGAAAGAAAATCCCTTTTCCAACATAAAAATAAATTCTCTCAATACCAAAAGGAACTGACAAGAAGCAGAAAGAAACAGCAATTTTGTTTCATTTTTCTTTTTACGGATAGCAAGTAAGGAAAATGAATTTTAAAAGTGGGAGGACTGAAAGGTGAAGAACTGAAAACTGAACACAGAGACTGACAAAATGACAGAACGGACAAAAATTTTGAACATTAAGAAAGACTGAGGTTAAAAATGTATGGACTTGGTTTGAAGTAAAGAATCACACAAGAGAACAAAACAGTTAAAAAATAACTGCAGAATAACATTTGTTTTTCTCTCTCTCTGCGTAAATGCCCCTTAATTAATTCAAAAAATAGAGTAATATGCAAAGAAAGGAAATCACTCCCCAATTAGTCTGCTAGGCAGGATGAGAAAATGAAACCCTCTAGACATCTCTTCTCCCATTTCAATTCTTTCAGCTCTTTCATAAAAACAAGCAGTGATAGAATCCATATGAGATTCAAATAATTTAACAACCAGTTCTCTGTCCTAATGACCAGCTGCGTAGGCGGGGCTCGGTGTTCATGTGACTGGGTGGGTGTGGCCAACTCAACATCACTCACATCGATGGGAGCTTCACCTTAGCTGTTACAATGTAATAAAGGTTAACTGGAGAGGCAGTTTCTGCAAGCAGGACAATAAAGATTAAGCTAGAAACAACAGCAGAATGTTTCCTTCCTGCCTTCCTTACCAGATTAACTCTATAAAGTGGGAAAAACAAAATAAGATTTCTTCCAACAACCGGTTCTCCGAACTACTTACAAAATTAACAGCCTGTTCTCCCAAAGAGGTGTGAACTGGCTGAATCCCACCACTAGGGTACAATCCAATCCAACGCCTCATCTTTATTTGCAATTAAGATTTTGGATTGACTTGCAGCAGACCAATAGGGACAACCCCCAAGTCCATCTAAAACCCTTCAGGTCTATCACTCACCCAGCTCTAACCTCCTGGCAATTGTCAGTGGTGCTAGACAATCCCATAGATATCAAGGCATGATCTGACCATGACAAAGAGAACACTGAAAGCTCCCAATCTCAGATTATATTGCCACTTCTCCAATAAGAATAGCAAATCTGGAGGGTGTCCACTATCCTGAATTGGGTTCTAGATGTCCTAGAAGTCATTAACTTCTGAGTTACCTCAGAGATATTAAAGTTCCCCAGAGCTATAAGTCTGGGAAACACCACTATCAACCCGCAAATAGAGTCAATGAGCTCAGGGAGGAAGGTTGCTATGGAACAGGGAAGTTTATACAACAGTAACAACCCCAATTGGTCTCTAGAACCAAATTTAATGAGCATGAGAAGGTCCCTGAAAACTGTAAGAGATTATCATTAGCTCATTTCTATCCCTGCCTTTTCAATCTCAGACAATGCCCATTCAAAAATCAAAAAAAATAATCAGAAAGGGCAACCCACCCTCCCTTCAGCCTGGGCTAAGTAATGTCAGGTGTCCCTTTCCCCCTTTCAAAATTCATTTGTGCTGACTGACACTTGAGGATAGAGAGACATGTAACAGATGAACTCAAACTATATATAAACCCTCAGACAGATAATTTTTCTTACAACTGAGAGGGAGCAAATGAAGTGAGAAAATAATTAAACTTGTAAAAATTATCTCCCAGTCTGTGATTAGAAAATGAAAAAGTCTGAATGTGAAAGTCACTCTGATATGAAAGTAGATATTTCACTCATTGACTCCAATGTCCTTCCTTCCTCTTCTCCTAGCTACAGGTGTCTCGTTTTAAAAAGGAAATAATTTAATCCTCCTCCTTTTTGATGTGGCAATTGCCCTTGCTTTTTTAAATATGCCAAAACTTCAAAGAAACAGTGGGTTTTAAATCTGAAGAATTCAAACTGCCCAAAGAGCTGCTCATTCAGTTCTACAGAGGAATTATTGAGTCTGTCATCTGCACCTCCATAACTGTCTGGTTGAGCTCTGCAACCAACCAAAACAAACAGAGTTCAACGAATAATTAGAACTACAGAAAAAACAATTGCTACCAATCTGCCTTCCACTGAGGACCTGTATGCTGCGCAAGTCAAAAAGAGGGCTGTGAAAATATCTACAGAGTTCTCACATCCTAGATATAATTTGTTTCAACTTCTACCCTCAAAACGATGTTATAGGGCACTGCACACCAGAACAACTAGACAAAAGGACAATTTTTTCCCGAGTGTCATCACTCTGCTTAACAACTAATTCCCACAACACTGTCAATAATTTACTAAGAATGCATTACAATTATTCTTCTCCTTCTTCCTGGTATCTATCTCTCCCCACTTATGACTGTAACCATGTTGCTTGTATCTTTCAATTTATATTGTTTTTATTGTTTCCTAGTATGATTTGATAGCTTATTAGTAACCTTGACTATCACTAAGTGAGGTATCTTTTTATTCTTGATGAATGTATTTTATTCTCCTTATGTACACTGAGAGCATCTGCACCAAAGACAAAGTCCTTGTGTGTCCAGTCACACTTGGCCAATAAAGAATTCTGTTCTATAAAGAATTCTATTTTAAAAACATGAAACCCACCTGTTCTCCTACAGTATGGTACAATTCTATTCCAAGTTATTTGATATGTGGAGTCTTGGGTGCTCTCTGAGCTTGGTTGCTTTTTTGCAGACATTTCATTACCCAGCTAGGTAACATCATCACTTTTTATACTTGTTCTGTCAGTGTTGGTAGGAGCATTTTTGGTTGTCGTTGATTAGACTATAGTTAACTGTTTGATTACTTGTCTGAATTAATAATTCCTTGATTGGAATACTTTTTACTGCTTGATTGTTGGTCTAATGTTAATCTTGGCATACTTTAAGTATCATTTTTCATTTTGGTTTACTACTTCAAGTACCTTTAAGTATCCTCTGCAGAGCTGCCTACTAAAACTGACCCTGTGCTTTTAAAAAAATCACTTGCATCTAATATGGAATAAACAATTCTTTTTTCAGCAGTACATATTTATTAACTAATTGAGAATTCCTGCACATTTGTCTATTTGTTCCATTTAGATCTTACCTTTCTGTCAAAGAACTCAGAACAATATGTAGAAATTATTCATGTGATCTTCAGTCCAGGCATTGATCAATCCAACATTTGTTGTATCATGTACCTTCAAACTAAGCTCAGGTAGTATAAAAGACAGGAGAATGGATAACTTTTGGTAACAGCATAAAGTTGATTAAATAAAATATATTTTTAAAATGAAATTCAAATACTCTTTAAATTTAGCTTCATCTTTCATCTTGGAAAGGGCAGCAATTTTCCATTTGAGATTTTTGTGCAATCCAAGGGTCAACTTGGATTCCCATCTCCTGTTCAAAGAGCAGATGAGAGCTATGGCCAAGAGAACTTTGAAATTCTATTTTTCTTTTATCTATTAAATTTATATATACCAAATGAATGACTCATTGGGATCCCCATATCAAAACAACTTACCTTATACTGGCCAGAAACGGAAAATAACATTGAACACAGTACAGCACTTAAACAAAATGTTCTAGTTGAGATCTGCATATGTGGGACTGATTGGGGTAGATTGCAGGGGTGACACTGAAACTTTATCATATTTTATCTATATCTTAAATTATTGTATTCTCTTCAATTTCATTTTAGACTGTATTTTATTCCAATTCCATTTTAAATTGTATTTTATCAAATTCCATTTTAAATTGCTTTTATCAATTTTAGTAATAATTTGTTTCTGGAACTTTGCACTTTGATACAGCCCAAGGGCTAATCAATAAAGACTCAATGTCAATATTAAATGTATATGCCATCCATCTTCCCAATAAGGCAAATCTACTTTACATCCAACTAAGGGATCAATTGCACATATTCGTATGTTATATTAGGAGGCTCTTCAGACAGTCTCTATTTTGCTAGTCACCTTATAAATAAATTATTGCAGATTACATGGAGCTGCAAATTAAGACCACTCAGAAAATATGCTTGGTCCAAAATGTGATGGCACAGACAACAGGTTTTTTTTATTAGTTCTTACATTATTCTAGGGTCATTGTAAAATGTAAAATTAAATATTTACAAACAGCTAAAGCATGGAAGCATTCAAATTTTAAGGTAATATATGAGAAGGATGTGGTGCCACAGTCTAAGAAAGACAGTTACCTCCAGCTTTGATGGCATTTGTCACATTCCATTGCTTTTCAGGAAATGGAATAAATAGGGTGGTAGGTTTGGAAATTTCTCTGTCAATCTTCATGTTCTTTCTCTTCTACAATTAGCTTGCTTTTTCCACTCTGGTTTCCATCTAGTGAGCTGATAAATTAAGGATGCAATTAACAAAGACCATGACAGGGAGACAAAGTAAAAAATTCAGCTTCTAATTATCAGGCATCACTTTTTGAAGGTTTTTTTTTTTACTATACTTAGAAAAAAAAGTATGGAAAAACCATTCCTTTTTAAAATTCAGATATTGTTACCGTATTTTCACGACCAAAAGCCGCACCGGATTATAAGCCGCAGTATCAGTTAACGTTAATTTTTCAAACTTTTTTCATATATAAAGCGCACCGGGTTATAAGCCGCACGTTTTTTTTGCAACATCTGCCACTCCTCGCACTCCGCACTACGTGATACACCCCCCCCCGCACCGTTCGTCCAGTAAGGTCGGGGAGGCGTTGGGCAGAATTGGGAGGGAGATTTTCAAAGAAGCGCACCAAATATCTCCCGCGAACTGAATCTGAATCTCCCTCTTGATTTTACGCTCAAACTGGAAGCTCTCCCACACGTCCCTCTGGTCTCTCCCTCTCAATTTTACGCTCAAACTGGAAGCTCTCCCACACGTCCCTCGGGTCTCTCCCTCTCAATTTTACGCTCAAACTGGAAGCTCTCCCACACGTCCCTCTGGTCTCTCCCTCTCAATTTTACGCTCAAACTGGAAGCTCTCCCACACGTCCCTCGGGTCTCTCCCTCTCAATTTTACGCTCAAACTGGAAGCTCTCCCACACGTCCCTCTGGTCTCTCCCTCTCAATTTTACGCTCAAACTGGAAGCTCTCGTACACGTCCCTCTGGTCTCTCCCTCTCAATTTTACGCTCAAACTGGAAGCTCTCCCACACGAGGGACCTGTGCGTGCCTGCGCACGGTCATTTGCTTGCGAGCTTCCAGTTTGAGCATAAAATTGAGAGGGAGAGACCCGAGGGACGTGTGGGAGAGCTTCCAGTTTGAGCGTAAAATTGAGAGGGAGAGACCCGAGGGACGTGTGCGAGAGCTTCCAGTTTGAGCGTAAAATTGAGAGGGAGAGACCCGAGGGACGTGTGGGAGAGCTTCCAGTTTGAGCGTAAAATTGAGAGGGAGAGACCCGAGGGACGTGTGCGAGAGCTTCCAGTTTGAGCGTAAAATTGAGAGGGAGAGACCCGAGGGACGTGTGGGAGAGCTTCCAGTTTGAGCGTAAAATTGAGAGGGAGAGACCCGAGGGACGTGTGCGAGAGCTTCCAGTTTGAGCGTAAAATTGAGAGGGAGAGACCCGAGGGACGTGTGCGAGAGCTTCCAGTTTGAGCGTAAAATTGAGAGGGAGAGACCCGAGGGACGTGTGCGAGAGCTTCCAGTTTGAGCGTAAAATTGAGAGGGAGAGACCAGAGGGATGTGTGGGAGAGCTTCCAGTTTGAGCGTAAAATTGAGAGGGAGAGACCCAAGGGACGTGTGGGAGAGCTTCCAGTTTGAGCGTAAAATTGAGAGGGAGAGACCAGAGGGACGTGTGCGAGAGCTTCCAGTTTGAGCGTAAAATTGAGAGGGAGAGACCAGAGGGACGTGTGCGAGAGCTTCCAGTTTGAGCGTAAAATTGAGAGGGAGAGACCAGAGGGACGTGTGCGAGAGCTTCCAGTTTGAGCGTAAAATTGAGAGGGAGAGACCAGAGGGACGTGTGCGAGAGCTTCCAGTTTGAGCGTAAAATTGAGAGGGAGAGACCAGAGGGACGTGTGCGAGAGCTTCCAGTTTGAGCGTAAAGTTGAGAGGGAGAGACCCGAGGGACGTGTGCGTTCCTGCGCGCGGTCATTCGCTTGCGAGCTTCAAGTTTGAGTGTAAAATCGGGAGGGAGAGATTTTCGATCTTTTTCCATACATAAAGCGCACCGGGTTATAAGCCGCACTGCTGGTTTTTGATCAAATTTTAGGATTTTCAGTGCGGCTTATAGTCGTGAAAATACGGTAAAACTATCTACTTTAGTAACCAGTGAAGAGTCTTTTTCTTAATCTCTTAGATTTAGAAATGAAGCATTTAGTTATGTCACGTTACCTACTAAACATAAAACATACTATTTCTCTCTTTCTATGATATAATTAAGAAGATAGATTCTGAAGAAATTTGATAGAGAATTGACCACACAATTCACATTAAGATACAAATGCTCTCCTCATCAGCCACTGACCCCACCAGCCATTTCCCACCATTATTTTAGCAATGTATTAATAAGAGCTAGAGTTCTTTTTAAGAAGAACTCTAATAGTGAATAGTGAAAATAGTAAATGCTTTTTTAAAAATCCAGGTGAAACTGACAAAGGTTTTGCTACTTTACCCTCCTAATCCTGTTTAGTAATTGGAGGCCAGGTACCATGATCACTATGATCAGGCAGAACTTTAAGATGCTTCATAACTGAAGCAAAGGAGTTGAAACTCTGAAAGGAATTTCTTGAGTCAGCTTCATTTCCAGCTTGTTGTTGTTGTTGTTGTTAATCATCGCACAGCCGCTATATGTTCAGACTGGGCTTGGCATTTTCATCTACCTATCAAATCCTTACCAGATATCGTCATTACAGATATCGTCGCAGGATGGAAGCTGTCCCCAGTAAAGCCGCCTTTTGCAATTGATTGATTTGTCAATGCCAATGGTATTCAAGTGGTACTCCAATTGTTCTGGGATTGCACCTAAGGGCCCTATTGCTATTGGTACTATCCTTGCTTGCTTTTGCCACAGTCATTCTATTTCTATTTGTAGGTCTTCGTATTTTGGTATCTTCTCTTCTCCTGTCTCTGGGTACTGCCACATTCACTATTCAGACTTTTTTGTCTTTCATATTGACAATTGTTAAATTCAGGAGGTTATGTGGCAGGTGCTTGTCTGTTTGAATTCTAAAGTCTCAGAGTAATTTAACGTCTTCATTCTATGGGCGTGATGAACCGGGGCCTTGAGGCTGTTAAAGACTGGATGAGAGCTAACAAACTGGTACTCAACCCGGAAAAGACCGAATGGCTGTTGTGTTTCCCTCCCAAAAATTTGGTTAACGTTCCATCAATCAGGCTGGGGGGGCAAAATTTATCCCCCTCAGATAGGGTCCGCAACTTGGGAGTCCTCCTGGACCCACAGCTGAGTTTTGACCACCATTTGTCGGCTGTGACCAGGGGGGCATTTGCCCAGGTTCGCCTGGTGCGCCAGTTGCGGCCCTACCTGAACCGGGAGGCTCTCACAACAGTCACTCGAGCCCTTGTGATCTCTAGGCTGGAATACTGCAATGTGCTCTACATGGGGCTGCCCTTGAAGAGCATCCGGCGACTTCAGCTAGTCCAGAACGCGGCCGCGCGAGTGATCATGGGCGCACCACGGTTCGCCCATATAACACCAATCCTCCGTGAGCTGCGCTGGCTACCTGTTGATCGTCGGGTGCACTTCAAGGTCTTACTCACCACCTATAAAGCGCTCCATGGTAGTGGATCTGACTATTTGAGAGACCGCCTCCTGCCAATTACCTCCCTGCGTCCCATCAGATCGCACAGAGTAGGCCTCCTCCGAATTCCATCCGCCAGTCAGTGCCGACTGGCGACTACGCGGAGGAGAGCCTTCTCAGTTGCAGCTCCGACATTATGGAACAACCTCCCCGTGGAGATCCGTACCCTCACCACAGTCCAGGCCTTCCGCACAGCCCTCAAGAACTGGCTATCCCGTCAGGCCTGGGGATAGGATTACTCTCACCCCGCCCGAATGTTGAGTGAATGTTGTGTTTTTATGACCAATTTCCTTTAATCACGTTTCTTTTCTTTTTAAGTCTTGTCTTGCACTCCCTTCCCTTTATTGTTGTAAGCCGCCCTGAGTCCCCTCAGGGAAAAGGGCGGCATATAAATTTGCAATAAAACTAAAAAAAAAAAAAAAAACTAAACTATATGACTTTGTCTACATTATGATACCAGCAGTTTTTGTTTGCAGGCAAATGATAGTTCTTACAGATATTCCAATGCACTATTGTTGTGACTGTCATGCTGCTGTCTGGGCAATCATCTTCTTGCAGCAGCTTACCAGCTTCTTTGCATAGGCGGCACTTACTGAATGTTCCTGTCTTCTCAATTCTGGCTTTGTATACATTTGTCCTTAAGGTTTAGTCTTGTGTTGCCAGAATTACTCCCTCAGTCTCTTTCTTTAACTTTCCTGCTCTTAGACATGGCCAGGTCTTGTTATGATCTGCTTTCCCTGCTATTTTTTTTAATGTACTGGCCATGTAGTATTTTGTCTTCCCATGCCTCCATTCTGTTCTTCATTTGGTGTTTCTCGTAGTTTGGTCTCTCCAGTAGTCAGTAAGCCTTCTGATGCACTAACTTCAGTACATCTTCATCACTGTCCTTCAGATATTCTTGATCTGTAATAATATATCATTATTTCTTTTCTTGTTTTCAATCACTGTATATTTGCGATGGGAAAACACCTATTTTTCCAGTAGTTCTGCAGTTTCTAGGTCTGGTTGCTCAGCCAACAGTCCTGAATCCTGTAGCCCATTTTTCATCAGATATCTAGGAACTCCAACATCCAGCATGGACCTTGTTAACCTGAGTGACATCCAAGCTAGTATGGCTTTCTGAAATTTACATCTCACTATATTTTTAATGAGAGAGATTCTCCGCTTATGAGACCTGTTCAGTATGGTTGAACCTGTGGCACAGCTCTCTTCTTCCTTAGAGCACATGAGCCCCACAGCCACATCAAGGTAGTGCCTCACTGGGGGATCATGATTATGGTTATTATGATGATGATGATTGCTGTTGTTATTGTTATTATTATATAGCATTTTTACATGAGCCAGGAGACCACAATGCTATAGCAGAGTAGTAGTTTGGCTGCCAATTTACCAGTTCTGTTGCAGACACGTTTGTGTGTTTCCTAAGTTACACCACAGGAGAGCAAGCTCACTTCACACCAGAAATAAAGATGAGTGGCTCATCTCATCATCCTAGGCTTTCTCCCTTCCCCAGGCCACCTCTAATTGAATGCTGCAATTGGGAAGATTCAGAGCTGGAAGAATATGACTGATTGTCTAGAGCACCAATATCAATTCTCAAACATCCCTGGCCTGCTCTCGATTTGCCATAGACAAAAGGGATGAGAACAAACTTTGCAGCTGCAGCGAGGGAATTGCATTTCAGTCAAACAAAAGCACATTCCAGTCATCTCTCTGTCAAGGCCATCTCTATGGTTACCCACAGTGGCTGGAAGGGAGTGATCTCTACAACACACAAAATTGCTTCATTGAAGAATGTGACTGATGACACACCTTGGAGAGAGGGGGGAAACAGGGTCAGAGCTAGGACATATATTAAGTGAGGTCAGAGTTGGTTTCACTTGGAATGTGCCAATGTGAAGCTCCTAATAAACAACTGGATTTCTTTTGAGGCTTAGCTCGAAGCTCATGATTTAATTAGGGCCTCGGTTGGAACCCTGACAACCAACTTGTCTCCCACCAGTAGTCATAAATGTGTTTTTTTTTCAAAAGACAGATGGACTTTCTTTGTTTTTCCTTGAAGACTTTTCACTTTTCAACCAAGAAGTTTCTTCAGGACTGGGTGAGAAGCAAAATATCTTCAAGGAAAAGTAAATAAAGTGCTTTTCCTTTTGAAAAAGGACCTTTGGGACAACCATGACCTGGATGGGTAAGAATCTCCATAAGCAACAGAGTGGTGCCTATTTATCTACTACTATAGAACATGCTTTTCAACTATTAGGTAGACAGAAGCTGAGGTGAGTGACGTGAACTCACCCTGCCACACTGTGCTAGGACTCAAACTGCTGGAACAGAGACCATCTCCAGTGTCATTAAGCCACTGAACCACTGTGCCTCTATTTCCAGCTGTTTTATGTATAGAAGACAAGCAGTTTCAGGGTCTATTGCAGGAGATCTCTTACTTATTTAACTGTAGAGTTGTATCTTTCCAAATGATCATATGATTGCACACTCTATTTTTTTTAAAATAATTATAGAGAAAACAAAATTAAAGAAATGTCTGTGTTGCAGACTTGAACTTTATTGTAAATCTCACATCTGTAAATCTTGAAGACAGACTGGGAGACTTTCTAATCATTCCCAATACTGAATTAGTTCTGTTCATCTATGATTACTAGGAGGTATTTCCACTTGGTTCAAGCACACTCTTCATAGGTTTCTTCACTATAACAGTATAGTATCAGTAAATGAAGCTCTTTGTTGCAAGAAAGAAAAAAAAGATAATATTTCTTAGAACTGTTTGGTTGATAGATGAATTGCCTACATTAAAAGTGATTTATGTGATGTATTAATCTTTATCTGTCTGTTCTGGATTTTCACAGCCTTGTCTATTTAACCATGTGAGGTACTTATAACAAGGTGTAAAAGTAGTTGGGGATTTAAGAGTGTAGGATAAATAATTGCAATGAAATGACAAATTAATAAAAAATGAAAAAAAATTATAGAAAGGAAGATACAGTTAAAGTATTTCATGAAGTTGCATTAGCATAAACCTAACATAGTTTAATAAAGAATTACCATATTTTTGGACTATAAGATGCACTTTTCCCCCCTAAAAGAGGCTGAAAATTTGAGTGTCTCTTTTATTCCACTTTTTTTGAAGCTTTTTCCAGACTTAATGAGGCGCTAACGAGTGAAGTGATCTTCCATGCTTTGCCTGCTTTTCTCATTGCTTCTGTCCGATGATCACCTGTGCTTTAGAAGCTGTTTTTTATCCCAACAAGGGATAAAAACTGTGCATGCCTGCATGCTCAAAACCAGCAAACTAATGTGCTGAAGCTGACCATAATAAAGACAACAGTCAGATGAATACCTGGTAGGCAGAAACTTTTTTCCTATTTTCCTTCCCAAAAACTAAAGTGCATCTTATACTACAGTGCGTCTTATATCTGAAAAATATGGTAAATCACAGTTCGTTTCTCAACCATCTAGAGTGCTGCCGTTCTTTTTAACTTCAATAGTTTTGTGTCAAAAGCATTTTGATGCCACAATCCCAGTCCATGTCATGTGTATTCATCATCTGGATATGGACTCCATTAAAGTCTCTACTGGAAAGAGTGAAAATGTAATCCTTTCATTGTTCTATATTTCTTCATTGTATGGTGCTGGGGAAAAAATTCTCATTAATAAAAATTGCAATTATATGTGATTTGTTAAACATTTTAAAATCCTGTCTTAACACCCCTCTCCAGTCTAGTTGAAGATTCCACCACACTTTAACACAATCAGACAGCAATATCTGCCTATTCTAGATCCTTGTGAAGGCCTTGATAGGTCTTCAGAACTGAGGAAACTTCTTTGAGGAGGAGCTAAATGTCTTCAAAAAAACAAAGTCCAGTTGCCTTTTGAAAAACGACCTTTGGGGCAACTATGACCTGGACGAGTAAGAATTTCTATAGACATTGAGACTTCATAGGTGAATAAAAATCCAAATCCATTCTAAACATTTGGCTGTGAGATGATGATGGTGATGGTGATGATGATGATGATGACGACGACAATGACGATGACCTAGCCATCAAAACTACTATGGATTAAACATGTAACAGTGATACCCATTGTCATCGGGGCACTTGGTACCATGTTGAAGAATTGTATAAGATACATCAACAAATTGCAACTTCTCGCAGTAACCCCAGTGGAACTGCAAAAAAAACAACACCTGTGCTACTTGGAATATTATATATTTTAAGAAGGTACTTGGTTGATACCTAGAACATTGGCAGAAACCCATATCAACCATTAGTACCAGTCAATGGTATTTGTGATGCATTTTTGAATGGTCAGTTGACTGAGTTTCATGTTTAATGAATAAAATATACTAATAATAACAACAATAACAATAACAACAATAACAACAACAATAATAATAGTGAAGAACCAATGACTAAAGAAGTAAATAAAGGAGGCCTTTTAAAGACAACTAAGTCAAAAGCTGAATATAAGAAAGAAGTAATTGAGAAGCAAACTGAAAATTGGAAAAACAAAGCTATGTATAGCCAATACTTGAAAGGTATTGAAGGCAAAGCTGACCAAAAGCTAACTTGGAACTGGTTAAGATCAGGAGCACTGAAAAAAGAAACAGAAGGCTTTATTTTGGCAGCTCAGAACAAGCCTTAGCCCACAAACTGCATGAAGGCAAAAATTCAACATGTGACCACCAACAGCAAATGTCACCTCAGTAACAAGAAAGACAAGATAGTCAACCACTTGATCAGTGGGTGCAGCAAAATTTCACTAACTGACTACCTACAATGCCATGACCGCGTTGCTAAGATCATTCACTGGAAATTGTGCCAAAAGTTTGGATTTGAGTACAGCAAAAACCACTGGGAACATCAGATTCAGAAGATTTTAGAGAATGAGAAAGTCAAGAACTTGAGGGACTTCAGAATTCAGACTGACAGGCACTTGGCCCACAACACACCTGACATAACAATAGCTGAAAAGAAAAAAAGTATGGTTCATTGACATTGCAATACCTGGAGATACACGAATTGAAGATAAACATCAAGAAAAAAATCACAAAGTACCGGGACTTGCAAATTGAAGTTGAGCGACTATGGGAAAAGAATGATGATGATGATGATGATAATAATGGTGGTGGTGGTGGTAGTGGTGATAATAATAATAATAGAACATCTATTAAACGAAATAAAGAATAAAAATCTACTGAAGGTCCAACAGGCGAAACAAGAATACAGAAAAGATGTGAGAGTTGGCAGAATAAAGCATTGCATGGCCAATTTCTGGGAAAAATAAAAGATAAAGTGGACAGTGAAAAAACTTGATTATGGTTAACAACAGGTACATTAAAGAAAGAAACAGAGTCACTAATCGTGGCTGCGCAAGAACAAGCTATCCACACAAATGCCATTAAGACCAAAATCAAAAAATCCTCTGATGATGCCAAATGCAGACTTTGCAAAGAAGTTGATGAAATTGTTGATCACATACTCAGCTGCTGTTAAAATAAAAAGGGGGAAATGATTATAAATTGCAGCACAATTAAGTAGCACAAAGGATCCACTGGAATTTGTGCAAAAATTATAATATTAAAACAACAACAAACTGGTGGGAACATAAGCCTGAAAAAGTGACCAAAAATCAGATGGTCAAGATCTTGTGGGATTTTCCTATACAAACGGACAAAATACTGGCACATAATACACACTGGTTGAGAAAAATAAGGTTACAATCATAGACATCGCAATACCAGGTGATAACAGGGTTGATGAGAAGGAACATGAAAAAATCACGAAATACCAGGATTTAAAAATCGAAATTCAATGATTATGGCACAAACCAGCAGTGAATATTCCAATGGTAATCAGCATACTGGGTGCTATTCCAAAAGCACTGGAATTACATTTAAAACAGTTAAAAATTGTCAAAATCACCATCAGTCAAATGCAAAAAGCCGCACTGCTTGGATCCGCACACATATTACGAAAATCCACTGACAATCCAAACTGCTGACTTTGCAACAATAAAGTTGAAACTGTTTCACATTTAATATGTGAATGCAGCAAAATTGAACAAACTGATTACAAAGCTAGACACAACCAAGTTGCTAAATTAATCCACTGGTCATTATGTAAAAAATTCGACTCACCTGTATCCAAACAGTCATGGGAACACAAAGTTGAAAAAGATACCGAAAATGAGAAGGTGAAGATCTTGTGGGACTTTCGAATACAGATGGATTGTCATTTAGAACACAACATGCCAGAAAAACTGCTTTACTAGGAACATTGTATATTTTAAGAAGGTACTTGGTTGATACCTAGGAAGCTGGCAGCAACCGGTATCAACCATTAGCACCAGTCAATGGTATTTATGACACATATTTAAATGTTCACTTGATTGTGTTTCATGTTTAATGAATAAAAGAAATAATAATAATAATTTGTTGAAATACATATGTGTGGCAGCCAGTTTTATCATACCGTTAAATAAACGCCAATGTGTCTTTCATTCAGTGAACTGGAGATTAAACAACTGTGAGATAAATACCATTGCAATTGTTCTACTCTATGCAGCATTGCTCAGCATCTGGAATACTGCATCCAGTTCCGACTCCTACAATACAAGAAGGATTCCAAGGAATTGAAAAAAGTGTAGAGAACAGGGATGAAAATGGTGAAGGTTCGAAGTTATATCCTAGGAAAAATAAATTATCTAAGTAAAATTAGAAATTCCTGTGGACAGATAGACAAGTGATCAGGTTTGTTCTGAATTTCATTCTGCAGGCATGTAATGCAAAAAGCATAATTTACCATGGTTAGAGTGTGTGTGTGTGTGTGTGTGTGTGTGTGTGTTTTCTAATTTTCTCATATTGTTAAACAAAATAGAAGAAAACAGCAGTAACTTGCCATGTAAATGACTAAGAGAATCTTCTCTCAATCCCTCACTCTCCCTCATTACACCTAACAATGGCAGCAGAGATGTGTGATCCTACTATTGTACTAGCTAATCTTGGAAAACATATAGAAAGAAAATCCAGGCACAAAACAACAATTCTATCACAATGATCAGATCATCACCCCAAATTAACCAAGTTTTGTTTTTAAGCATTTGAGTATCAGAAAATTTCATGGTTAAAAATGTTGCCTATTGCTGTTATACTCATTTGAGGACTGTAGTCTCTGGTGTGAAAAGGAGAAAAATGTTTCCTTCCTCCATGGATAATTGTATATTTCTTTGTTCATGCTTCTCTTTACTCACACTGCAGAATCAACAGATCTGACAGAATAAAATAGAAGGTATTTAGGGCATAAAGAGTTTTAGAACATTTTTATGGAAACTGATCCAGTTCACAAACGTCCAACATTACTTTCTTTGTATTGTGTGTATATGTTTGTTCTATCATTATGGCCGTTACAGCCTTCAATACACTTGCTATAATACTATGTCCTTGGGTATTTATATGGAAACCACTTAGACTCTGCCTGCTAGGTAAATTATTATGCAATGAAAAAAATCAGGCACCATTCTATTTTGGTATTGCAGTATTAAAATGCATAAGGCACACAAATTGCTTCCCCTGCTTGAAATTGGCATCATTTAAGGCTGGAATGAAAACAAAATAAAGCCAAGATTTATAGTCCTTGCAAAGAACTAAGGTCACTTGTTACACTGAAGCCTGCTGAATTATGCGAAGTAGAAAAGTTGTAGAACTTATCCCGGTGTTCTTAGCTTAATGCAAGGCAAGCTGCTGTACATGTTTTAGCTTCATCTGCTGTGATGTTATGTGGGTAGATAATTGTTTCTGACTTTTTAGAAATCTTTCTTTCATGGCTGATTACAAATTGCAGCTACATTAATTGAAAACCCAGTCTATTGCATAAGAAAGCGGTTTGGCAACTAGACTTGTGTCCTTTGACTTTCATTCCAGATTACTGTTTCTGTTTCATGCCTAGTTTGTTGCCTGTTTCTATTTGATCGATCTTTGGTTTTGATCTAATTGTAGGTTTTAAAAATAAGTCTGCTGCCAAAGAGAAAGAGTGTGTTGTGTGCTCAACAAAGATCATTCTTTTTGTATCAATTAAAATGCAATGTTGGGTTTGTCTGGAAAGGAGTTGAGAGAAGAGAATAGCCATTAGGGCTATTTTAGTGTGAATTATCCAGATTCTCATCAGGATGTCTTTGTGGATGGGTAAACACATTGTCCTAATTAATATTCTCCAGAATGTAGGGATTTGGAAACAGCCTTCACTGGTTGTTCCAACAAAGATATTGCTATTTTTTACTGGACAAAGAGTATATGAAATTCTGATCAGTTTTTTTTAATCCTATATCTCTGGAAGGAAACAGCAATTAAATTGAAACAGCTTGTGCTCTGTTAGAGCAATATACATCATTTAATACTTTGAAAATCAAAGTTATGAAAAAGATCTCAAATTTTCTTTACCATATTCATATATCTAGCAGTCAAAAAATAAAAATAGATGCTGGATAACCACTGCTTCATTAGTCTTATAAAATGGTACGGGTTAGGGAATATTCTTTTTCTCTTGCAGCTTCATAATCAAATGCCATTCTCTGGCCATTTAACTTGTCAAATGTCTGCTACTGTGTAAGTCTTCCTCTCAGTCTGGCATAAGTAGAAGAGTGATAAATGAATGCCAACACACCATATGCTACAATAGCAGATTAGGACTGCTACAATTCAGGAAGACTTTTCATTACCCTTATGTGACATCTTTTGGCTTAAGCTGTCACCTCTCCCCTCTTCCCTTCCCACCCCAACACATATACACACCTTTTAATATATTTCCATTTATCACTGGTAGGTCTTTAATTCTGAGTTACAATTCAAAACAATAATTATTTCCCAGAGAGAATAAGGAGCAATCTTGAAATTTCAGTTCATCTTTGATAATAATAGGATGTTGGGGGATCTAAATATAAATTCTAGTTTCTTGAGTTTGTTGACCTATCAACAAGTATCTATACAAAGCCTATAACAAATGATTTTTCGAATTGCAGCAAGTCCTTCCTGGTATTATTTTAAGTGCTCTCAAACCTAAATGAGGGGTGAATAAGTACATTCAGTTAAATGTTATACAGTAACTGTCCCTTCCACAAAATGATTGTGGGAATAAAAGTCCAGGCAAATACCCTTTGACTTACATTTCAGAAGGGTCAACCAAGTTCAGTTAATGATGAATTATATCCAGATAACTATGTCTTTGATTAATTTTTTAACATCTTTGCAATTCAGGCACCTCTGAAGTTCCACACTTTGTTAGGTGAATAAGATCATTTCTCAATCTGGCAAAAAAAAAAAAACACAACAACTCCAGTTTCAAGTTAAGCACATTAAAGAATGAGATAAAATAAAGCAGAGAAAGGTCCAGAAGTAGCTCTTTTAAAAATAGAAATGGAACTTCGATGAAATTTATTCAATATATCAAGCACCCAAATTCCTGTGAATATTTTATCAACTCATTTTACAGGAGCATTTCTAAGTCCTGTGTTTTGGAAAGGAGCCCTGGTGGCACAGTGTTTAGAAAGCAGTATTGCGGGCAAACTCTGCCCCCTGCCTGGAGTTTGATCCTGATGAGCTCAAAGTTGACTCAGTCTTCTATCCATCTTAGGTTGGTAAAATGAGGAGCCACGTTGTTTGGGGCAATATGTTGACTCTGTGAACCACTCAGAGAGTGCTGTAAAGCACTTTGGAGAAGTATATAGGTCTTATTGCTATTGCTATTTGATGTATTCTTTTAACCAGGCATTTGAAAATAAAAAGCTTTTATGGTGACAATAATTCCCCAAGAGATAGTATCTGGCATAAAATGATCTGATAATTTATGTTAATAATATAAGATTAGACTTAACTGGAGCAACCTAAGCCTGTCTTAAAACATTACTGGTGGTCAGTGTGATGCATTTGGGGTGATTGCAAGTAGATGATAGAGACACATCTCTTTCTTGCCTTTGCCCCACTGTACTGATACAAGGAAACATCTAATTGAATCTAATCCAGAGACAACATTGAGTCCAAGGTTAACAGTCCTCAACAGATCTGTTGATGATAGATTTCTTTTGACACCATCTCACTTAGTAGTCATAACTTCAGCTTTTAGTAAATATTTCTGTGTTAATTGCATGCTCCGTGAAGATTTTATTTTGTCTGCTCCAAATTAATTCCACAAAGTAATTATGAGCTGTGTGAAGGATTTCATATTCTCTGTTCTGAATCTCCTTCCAATCACCTTCATCGGATGGCCCTCTTGGGTCCTTGTGTTTTGAGAGATGGAGGAAAACTTAGCTCTATCCACTTTCATCATGCCATGCTTGATTTTATGCACTTTGATCATGTTCTCTCTCAGTTATTTTTTCCTAAGATAAACAGTCCCAAATATTCTAGCTTTTTATTGAAAATATTTAAGACTCCTAATCATTTGGGCCCTCTCTTCAGCACTTTTCCCAGCTCTGTTATATCCTTTTTGCAAAAATGGCAATCAAAGCTGTACAGTGTACACAATATTCAAGATTTGACTACACCATGTATATAGAAGAATTACAGTGTTGGCAGATTAATTTTTCAATGCTATTCTAATGATTTCTAGACTGGAGTGTTACTTTTTCACAGTTGCTACAAATTGACAACTTTATTGAATACCCTAATATACTTTTTCTATTTATTCTGAATCATTTATTGCAAAATGTGTGAACTTACAGAAGTTGTCTCAGTGAAAATCATGCTATCTTCAATGTCAATAAAAGTAAAAGGTAAAGGTTCCCCTCATATGTATGTGCTAGTTGTTCTTGACTCTAGGGGGCAGTGCTCATTTCCGTTTCAAAGCCGAAGAGCCAGCGCTGTCTGAAGATGTCTCCATGGTCAAGTGGCTGGCATGACTAAATGCCAAAGGCACACAGAATTCTCTTACCTTCCCACCAAAGGTGGTTCCTATTTTTCTATTTGCATTTTTACATGCTTTCGAACTGCTAGGTTGGCAGAAGTTGGAACAAGTAACGGGAGCTCACTCAGTTATGCGGCACTAGGCATTCGAACCACTGACTGCTGATCTTTCTAATCGACAATATCAGCATCTTAGCCTCTGAGCCACTGCATCAATAGAACTTTGTATATGTTGCAATTCATTGAGTGTAAAGGATAATTCTTAGCATTGTGTTTGTGCTTTACTCCCTTCAATATTGCATCATCTACAAACATGACCAGCTCCCTGTTCATCCACACATATCATTCCTTTATGAATGAGTAAAAAATACATATACGTGTACTGTGTTTCCCCGAAAATAAGACAGGGTCTTATTTTTGGGGAAACACAGTACACATATATGACAGTCTTATTTTCTTTTGACATCTGAAATAAGCACTTGACCTTATTTTTGGGAGGTCTTATTATTTTTGAGGTGCAGGAGGCAGTGAGCATAGTCACCTCATGGCTGCTGCTGCTGGGTTGCAATATTTTTGGGGAGGACTTATTTTAGCACATGTGCTCAAAAGCCCAATTGGGGAGGTCTTATTTTTGGGGAAACAGGGTAGATTTTAATTGGACCATTTTCTCTGTTCAGATACATGCTTGGGGTTCGAAAAGTGAAACTGGGTATGTTCCCATGAGACAGCAAGCAAGTGAATCTTTCCGAAAAGGGAAAATCAAGGTAACAATTCTAGCTTCTATTTTCCTGCACTCGTACTTTGACTCCCCCTAATTTTTATTCCAATTTGACATAATAAGGGGTATCCATGTTTAGGGTATGTGGGCTACTCTGAAAAATTTTTGTATCTATAAAAAAAGAAATACATGTAAGACTGAAGTAAATGGACCATTGGAATTAGTGAGTCCTCTTCTAAATGAGTTTGTGACTAAAGAAATGCATGTATAATCATTTACTGTATGGTATTGTATGAGTCTTGGTGGTGCCATGGTTAGAATGTAGTTTTGCATGCTAACTCAACTCACTGCCAAATGCTTGATCCGGACCAGCTTAAAATTGACTCAGCTTTTCATCCTTCCAAAGTCAGTAAAATAAGGATCCAGTTTGTTGGGGCAATGCTGACTCTGTCAACCACTTAGAGAGTGCTGTAAAGCACTGTGAAGCAGTATATAAGTCTAAGGGCTATTGCTACTGCTATTTTACAATTACAATTCATGAAGCAGATATCCAAATTCCAATGAAAAATGAAAAAAAAAATCCTTCTGTGCCCAGTAGCATAAACCTACCTTTACACTTTCATACGCACACTAATTGTAAACCTGGGTATAAAATATCATTTATCAAAATCACTTCACTTGTTGTACAGAAAGCAGTTGAACAATTATTTGTCCACCATTAAAACATTCATTATTCTGCTTCTTTCCTATGCAATTTGGTGCCTATAAAAGTTACACTAGAAAGTATTTATCATGACATTTATTTTTGATAATTCTTCATCTACAAATGGTACTTTAGCACATTCCTGTCTTGTTGTAATTTTTGTTTCTATATACCTGTTTCAAATCTTAACAATTTTCCATCAAAAATAAACATATTTTCTAAGATGACTTTTTATAACAAAAAAGTGTGCAAAATCCTTAAAAGATATAGCTGTATATTATCTGAAAATGAATTGCACCAGTTCAACCATATACATCATAACCACAGAGCAGTCTTTTAAATGCAGTTCTTTGATAAATATATACTACTCTCAATTTATCTTGCTTCAGTGTGATTTTTATTGTAAGGCTTTCAAAATACTCTACAGATGTATTGTGGAGCACAGACATAAATTTCCTTCCAGGGATTTCTAATACAGGAACAGGAATCAAGGCTGGTATTTCAAGATTTGGTGGTCAGTGAGTTAAAAATAAGGAGTGATAGCATTTGCAATGTGATCTTTTTATATCTATTGCATTATATGTCAGAAATTCAGAATATCACAAGAAATAAGAGAAATTCCCATTTTTGGGGACCTCTTTATCAGTATTAATAGAACTGTATATATTCTTGTCCAATCTTTTAGCTTGCCTGGGCTTCACTGAGTGAAGAAGAATTGTCTTGGGCAGCATATAAAATATATAATATAATTAATGTACATAAATCATATAATAATGTTAAAAGTTTATGATCTGGTGCAGCTACATTACTAGCTGTCCAAGATTGCATGTGGCCCACAGGCTGCAAGTTGGACATGTTCTAAAATTTATGTGGTGTGGACCACCAGTTTAATTTTCACAATATTTACAAGGCAGCAACACTGAAGGACATTATGAAACATATATACATTATAACATTCAGAGAGGGCTGGGAAGAGTATCACACATCATTCCTGATAAAGTATAGTATTGTGTATCATTGTGGAATAATTAAAAACAGCAGGCCAACTTCCCCAGTGGGCACTGTTCATGAGTATCCTAGTACTCAGTAGCAAAGAGAAAAGATTATTATTTTGTAGACACCCTTGTTCAATAGAACAACATTTCTTTTTATATGAAGTGCTCAAAAAAACCCCTCTTTAAAAATGGGCTAGAAGCCAACAAAGTGACACAGGCGTTTAAGAAAAATGAACCATGCACACAGAGTGTAGGCACGTGGGGCATAAGCTTAGCAAGCCAACCAGCAGAAAGTGATTTGCATAATGTCTCCATTCACATAGGGGCACAAGAGAATACAATGCCCTGTTAATTGTGAAGCTTTCACTGTATGTTTGGAGATAACACATTTGCTGCAAAGGCACTCTAAATCTAAACCTCAACAAGAATCAATAACATTTGCACAGGGCACACAAATCTAAGCTTAGTGGGCCAAATGGTACAGAACCTTTCTGAAATTGTAAATGTATTTAGAAAGCTCCATAGACAAAAAGGTATAAAAGAATGCAGTGCAGTGTACAGAGTGCACAAGGATGAATAAACAATGAAATCAGTCAAAAATTCCAACAACAACCAAGGTTACTTTTTGCTTTTCAAAAGCACTCAGTCAAAAACTCTAAAAGAATCAGCCATGCTAAAAACAAGCCATCAGCACATAATTTATGGGGAAAAATAATGACTAAACTACTATGCTGATTATGGTTTGCTGAGTTTAACTGTGCATATGCACCATATGCATATTTTTTGATTCTTATTGATTGTGGAGTGCCTTTGAAGATTAAAATATTCACAGCATATATAAAGATATCCTGAATCTAAGCATCAGTAGCAATCAAGACCATGCACTGAGCACTGCACATCTAAACAACAGAGAAACCATCCCATATGTATAAGTACTTCTTAAATTCACAATACTTTTGATACTACCTCCAGCTTCTCTTTTTCAGATTACATACCCCCACATGAAGTTCACTTAGTCCAGAAGAATATTTACAAAAAGACATGTTTGTATGCTCTGATAGCATGTGGTCTCATAGCAGTACATCCTATTAACTATTGACCATGTGCGAAGGTAAATAACCATAACAGTGGGTCTCAGCGTGAGATACAAACTGGATATGAAACCCAGTCTAACTCAGATATTGAGAGAATTACATCCGTCTACAGGAAGTTTCTTCTTGTGTGATCCTCACTTAATAATATAACTTGACTAAGAAGACAAATTATAGAGAGCCACTTGATTTTCCTCCAGTATGAGGCTCAGCACTTGCTACAAGGACTGAAAAAGATAGCCAGGTAAACGAAGTAAAGTTTTTCCCACAGGTAAGTTGCAAATCCCAGTGCTACTTGTTCGATCATGCTCATGTTCGCATACATGAACACATGCACAGAAACATCCAGGAGGGTGGATAGAGCCTCCCGCCATCATCACTACTGGTTCGCCTGATCTGGGCTGAACTGGGAGCAATCCACCTCTGGTTCTTCCCCTTGGTAGTAAAAGGCCCTCTGCTTTGCTCCAAATGATTCCCCTCCCCTTTTTTTCTTTCCTAGTGTCTTTCCACAAGTGCAAAGTCAATGTTTAGCCACAACAGCTAGAACAGAATGGAACATCTAGAACATTTTGTTCTGTCTGGAAGGACCATATTCAGGATTCCATCTGGAATAAAAGAATTGCATTCCAAATTCTGTAGGGACTAAACCATCTGGATAGGTGTGTTCTATTTTATGGATGGTGCCATCTTAAACTGGCCTATTCCACACCCAGAATGTTTCACGCATGCTGAATACTTTTACTGTTACCTCTGCAAAATAAACCTAACAGGGAAGCCCAGTTGCTTAAAAAAGAAAAAAAAGCAGAATTAAAAGTTTCCCCAAACCTGAAATTGGCTGTACTTAGTTCAAGGTATGTAATTACTGGATATTGCAAATGTGCTCAATTTAAAAGTGCTAAAAAATGAAAAGATTATCAATTAAAATTGTAGCCCTTAGGTGTACATAATAGAGAATGAAACATTTGAGCTGAACAGGCTTTAGCAAGGACCTTATTTGACATATGCTCAAATGAACTGCTTTGTTTTTAGCTTCACACAGTGGGTGGGCTTGAAGAAGGGGAGAAAGGACAGTGGCTAGCGATTCAAAATGACAGCAGCAGTTAGTTTCCAAGAACATGGCAAGGAAAGGTTGCTTTACAGAAAAGGCACAGAAATACTATAAATCACAGGGTTTGAAATAATAGGTTTCAGATAGCTAAATGTCTAAATGGCACATTTGTGCCTGCTGTTTCTTGCTTCCATAAATGAATTTACATGGAGCTGGAATGGCTTCAGATATCATTCATTTGTAAATTATTCTCCAAAGTTCCCTTTAAAGCAATTTTTCTAGGTTGAAATTTTTCTACATTTTTTATCTGGGAGGAGGCAACACTTGAGGGTTTTTTCCTTTCCATACCTAATATCAGGTGTGTTTCTTGTTTCTTTTTGTTCTGCTTTGTTTCTTATTCTTATTTCTTTTAAACATGGCATTATATTATGTTCATACCAGTGATGGGTTCCTACAGGTTTGAACCTGTTCGGTTGAATCGGTAGTGGTTTGGTGGCATGGGTTGCTGAACCCGGCAGTGACCCAGGCCTGCCATGCCCTTGAACCAGTTCTCCGGGTGGCACCATCGGTGCTGCCATCTTGTTTTTTGCTTCTGCGTATGAGCAGAACATTTTTATTGCACTGTGCATGCGCACCCATGAACAAACCAGCAATAGTGACTTTCGGAACCCACCCCTGATTCATACAGTAACATTAATGCCAAGCCAATCATATTTGATTTTGTTATTTATTTACTCATTTACTGACACATGTTCAGGCATTACAAAAAAAATAAAAGTAATGAAAACTAACAAAGAAAAAACAATCATATG
The DNA here is from genome assembly GCF_051295495.1 of Thamnophis sirtalis. Taxonomy (NCBI): domain Eukaryota; kingdom Metazoa; phylum Chordata; class Lepidosauria; order Squamata; family Natricidae; genus Thamnophis; species Thamnophis sirtalis. The sequence goes on along the minus strand of NW_028261385.1, from coordinate 45,475,299 downwards.
TATCACATATAGATGAAAAATGATCTGTTTTAGGATGACAAAAATAATTATGTGTGTTAAATCAGAATATTAATATTATTTAATGCTATGTCTGTTAAATCAGAATAGATGTTCAAGACCTAAATTACCACAACCTGTTTCAGGATCTGCTGTAACTGTTTACGACTTTATGAAAACCCAACAGGTTCATGGCTATATGAAGCTCAGAGGGATTATTCCATAGGGAAGACATGCTTCAAAGAAAGCCTGCCCCCTCAATCTTACAATTTGGAAATATTTTGCAACTGACAACACCAAAAAGTTGCAGTATACCAACTCTTTCAGATATTACACCTCAAGCAGAAATGACAGGAGAAAGATGGCTCCTTAAGTACCATAAGTCATGAAGGTTTTTATCAGTAAATATCAACATCTTGAATTGCATCCAAGTTAGTTGTGGGACCATCTTCCTTTGAGATATGCTCATCCACTGGTTCAGGCAGAGCAGGCAGATTCTGGGTCTATTCTTTCATATGTTGATATCTTGTAGGACCTAGGAAGTGTCCTTTTCCCATAAGGACCCCAGTCCTATGGAACGCCTTCCCCCCCCCATGAGTTGTGGCAAGTCCTTACCCTTTTAGCTTTCAAGTAAACTGTTAAGAGCTAGCTTTTCCCTCAAGCCTTAACTAAATTGGAACCCATTGAACTGTACAATTGGATAGTAATTTTGAGATTTTTCTTGCTTGTTTGTTAGACAGTTCCACATTATTGCTGTTAGCCATCCAGATATTTCCATCCAAAGTGGTTGAGACATATAAATATTTTAAACAAATAACTAAGCAAAACATGATTACTCATATGTCTGTATTGTAGACTAATTGTAGTTCTAAGGGGACTTCAAGAGTAATTTCAAATAGAATCTATTGCAGTAATTCAAGTAGGAGATGAGTAGACTAGATATGACTTTGACATGCATATCAATTAACAAAATATGATTGCAATGTTTTAACGCAGTTTCTATTGTTATGCTCTTGTAGGCTATCTGGTGGTGAAAATACAAACGACAGTACCTGCATTCTGATTCCATGAATTTTGTTATTTTGGCTCATTCTGATTAGAAACAAGCACCTATAATTTCTAAGAGTTCATCACAAACACTGAAAAAAAGAGCAGGAAGGCAGGGAGGGGGAAAGGAAGGAAGGAAAGAAGATTGGTTTATTAAACTTGCATGCCATCAGACTCTCAATGACTCTGGATGACACATAATATTAAATAAAAATAGACCTTTCTTTCAAAGTATGTCCAATCTTTATCTTCTTGAAATAGTACAATGAGGTCTGAAAGCATAGTAGGAAGAAAATGCAATAAGGTTAGGGTATGGAAGACTGGAAGAAATCATATTGGTACAGGTTATGAATGGGAAGTTGAAACAAGCACTCTGAAAGAAGAAAACAGTAAACTGCAATATTACACAGAAAATTGAATGGATATGTTTGTGTGGCCACTAGGAGATGAACATATCTCATGAGCATTTCTATTGGACTATAGCGCTGAAGCCTCAGCAAGATTCTCAGCCTTTTCTATAGCTGTACCTCTCCTGCCACATAAAGTTGCAAAACATTTGGTTAAAATGTAAAACTATGAAATAATCAAAAGATGCTTTGAGCCCTGAATAATTCAAGTTAGGTAAAATGTGAAGGGGATTTGAGCTTGTGGTAATGACTAGAAGAGGTCAAATGGTTGTGGCAATGTTCTCCTAACCTACTATTTAAAAAATAGAATGAGTCAAGTACTCTGCCATTCACAGTTTCTACACAGCCTAGACTACTTTAGAAAAATATTCTCGGGTCATCTCACAGTAGTTTTTCCTGAGATCATCGTTTTTGTTTATAGTGTGCTAAGATACACAGATGGTCTGTTGGAAAAATTCCCAGAAATGACTCTTGGGGAGCAGGCAAAGTAATAAGATCTATAAGAGTAGAACAAAATATAACCCCTCTTTGTTATTTTCTAAAGAAAAGTTTGACCAGCCAAGCATGATAGTCCAAAAGTCTGTGTTGAATCCTATCATTCAAGTCCATGGCAAAGGCAGCAGCCTACATTCCCATGGATATCTGAGCTTGGTAGACTGTTTCTTAGCAATATTATTTATCAGAACCAATGAAGCATAACTGATGCCATTATTCCTTGGTTTAGGGAAGAAAAGGATTACATTTCTTTACAGATCATGATTTAACCGTTCCTTTAACAAATTGGCAGTGAAGTCGAACAACGTCACTTGCATTCCCTTATCTTATATTTATTGCAATTGTTTATTTTGAAATTTAGAATTGATTTTCATAGTCTCTTTTGTATTCCCGCTAATCAGGAAACATTTCTTATTAAGGGAATGTTGACAGATTAACCAAGTTAGAATGAATGATTTCTTGTGAGTAGAAAACAGTTGGATCAGAGCTATATTTTGCAGTGACTTACATAAGACCTAACTTAACTTCATAAACATGAGAGGAACAAGTTTATAGCTTCCAACTGAGCAGTTGGAGGCAGTCCATATGGTGTGCACATATGTGAGCTCAGTGACACTGAACATGTGGCCTCCAGCTGTATAGATGGCATGTGCATCAATATGAAGAGTACTTGATCAGCAGGCAGTGGGAATTGGAGAAGGAATAAATGACAGTTCTTCTCCAGACCTGTCAGTAGGACCTTATGGACATTCAAAAAAGTCAAGACAGTAGATAGGATCACACAATGGAACCCCAACCCATTAAGGCTGTCAAATTCTGGAGACAAGAACCTTCTTAGTTTTAGGAAGGCTTTTTGAGTAGTATAATCTAACAAGAACTTGAAAGCCTGAAAAATAATTCCACAAATCAATTTATACCTAGAATAATTACGGTAAGGTGGAGTTACGCTGAGTTTCTGTATCTTTTCTATAATTGTTCTCCTCCTGCCTGATCTTTTCCAGGGTCTGCTAAATATTTCCACACATTGGTTTTGAAATGTAGAACTCAGAATAAAAGTACTCCAACTAATACTGTGATGTGAGGACTCTATAGTGATATTATTTGTTTAAATTACATCCAATTCCTGCTAGTGTTGTTGTTGCCTACTGTTGTAAGTAAATGGAAACCTGTAGACAAATTCGAAATAGGGGTTCATCTTTGGGGTTTATATTTTATTTGATTGGTTGTAGTGCTTTAAATGAAAAGTTCACAATTTTAATTAATTTAAATGAGGTTCTGCCCACTTCATGATGGGGCCTAAAATAAACACACACACACCTTTGAACACACACACGGGGAGGGGAGCTTTGAGAACAACAAATACACAGACTATTGCATTTCTCCCTTTCAATGTAGGAAAGACTGTGCAAGGATTAGTAAGAGAAATCCATGATTAAATCTCCTGAAAATGTTGGTTTAAAAAATGAGCTGCCCAGCTGCGATGCTGGGAAAAGATGGAATGCCATTCACCATGCCATTTCCTCTGTTAAAGAGCTCCTTAGCCCCAGATTATTTTTAGTTATAGAAGGGAAAATATAGCTTTGTCCAAATAATTCATGATTGAAGATCAATATCATATTAAGCTTGACCTTGAGAAAAATTACCTAGCATTGTTACCATTCTGAACACAGCCACCTATCTTTCTCAAAGTGAACACACATATTTACTATACTTGAATAAGCTGACTTAATTTTAACATTAACATTTATCTTGTCATATTTTTATTTGATATGGGTTGCTGAATAATTATGTTAGGGATAATTAGTCTTCAGTGTGTCTTGGAACACAAAATATCAAGATGATGCTAGGTCATATACAAGAAAACTGTTTTAACTGTATGAAATCAGAATGAAATAAAGATACAGGTAGCCCTTGACTTACAACAGTTCATTTGACAACTGTTCAAAGTTACAACGGTACTGAAAAAAGTGACTCGTGACTGTTTTTCATGCTTACAACCGTTGCAGCATACCGACATGGTCAGAATTCAGATGCTTGGCAACTGATTCATATTTATGATGGTTGCAGTGTCTCCAGATCATGTGATCACCTTCTGCAACCTTCTGACAAGCAAAATCAATGGGGAAGCTGGATTCATTTAACCACCGTGTTATTAACTTAACAAATGCAATGACTCACAATAGCTATGGCAAGAAAAGTTGTAAAATGGGGAAAACTCACTTAACAAATGTTTCACTTAGCAACATAAATTTTGGGATCAATTGTAGTCATAACTAGAGGACTACCTGTAATTAAAATGTGGAAAGATCCCTAAGTAGCCACAAAAAGTAAAAAAAAATGAATATTTATGTAGTTCTACACATGCATGTGTGCCAGGGGTGGGTTGCTAATCCAGTTCCAACTGGTTCGGCTGCGTGGAAGCGCAGAAGTCTTCAAAGGCCGGTAAGGAGCGCAGGCTGGCAGGTGGGCCCTTCGCCGTTCCGGAAGTTACTTACTTCCGGGTTTGCCGACCAACCGGTTCGCGGGGACCGCTGTGAACTGGTTGAAACCCACCCCTGAGGTGTGCATATATATTTGTTTGCATGCATGAGTATTTATTGACACAGACTTCATGTACAACTTCCACAAAATATTAACATACAATTTTAACCAAAATTTGGAACAAAAAGCACTAAAAAGAGGATTCACTTGGTTCCCTGTCATGGACTGCTAAGCAAAACGCCAAATAATCATCTTGGGGATAAAGCAGTATCTGAGACCAGAAAAATATATTTCCAAAATGCCCTGTTCACCTCATGCTCCAGTGCACTCTGAAGTTGCAATGACTTTTCTATGGTATTGTAAAGTTTTGAAACAAAATGCATCGATTGTATGCAGTGTTGCTGTGATGTTGTGGAATAAAGAGCAAACTTCTGAAGTAAAAGATCCTGTTTTGGACAAGGTCCCAGAAAATATCCAGTAAACATTGCTATTCCCTAGACCAGGAAGCTTTCGACAGAAACAGCCAAAGAAATCTGGGTTATTTTAGCAAAATTCTTCTTTAAAAAATCTTTCCATTTCTCAGCAATCAGTGCCATATTTTAAAAGAATTATTCTCCTTATGTGATAGTTGTAAGACGTAGAATTAACAAAAGCTTGTCATTTTGATCATTTCTGTTTGGTTGATCATTTCTGTTTGGCTGATCCTTATAAATTGTATAAATCTGTTCCATAATATGGTAAAACGTGGCATCATAAACAATTTGACACTATAATGTATAATTGTATTAAAAGACACCATTTATGGATTTTTAAAAATAGGATTCCCGGGTTAAGATTTTTTTTTGTTCAGATGGAGTCTTTAAGTAAGTGTATTTATTTATCAATAAATGACCTTTATTTTCTTGAAAGGCTTTCAGGAAAGAAATTGAGAATTGAAGATTGCTCTACTAGAAGTGGATACAATGACCACAGTGGATTGAGAGCAAGATAGTAGTTTTGGTGGATTTGGCTGAGTATAAGTTGTAGTTAACTAGAATTCATTGAAATATAAAGAAAAACTTCCAAAAATGGGTGAGTTAGATTTTCCATCTCTAGAAGTTTTAAAGAAAAGGCTGGATAGTCACATTTTATGCATGGTTTAATTGGTTTCCTGCATATTGCATAGGATTGGATTAAACAAAAACAAGATCTAGAGAAGAGGCAGAAGAGGTAGGTAGGAAAGAACAAGTTAGCCTTCTCTTTGCTCACCACATGTGGAAGTTTAAGTGTTTCCAAAGGAGAAGTTCATTTATCCATGGAGATATGGAAAAAATTGAGAGAAGATTGGAATAGCATTAACAGAACTGGAAACTCCAAGCATACCTGAATTCCAAGGATCTTTTACAAAGCATATATAAGTTCCAATAGAAGAGAATACCTGTAGCTCAGGTTTGAGTACAAAGTTCTTGCTGTGTTCTGAGCTTGGTGGTTTTCTTGGAGATATTTCATTGCTCAACTAATATCATAATTTCAAATCAGTGTGGGGTTTGCTGCCTGTTTCTAAGCAGTAGCTTGCCCTGCCAGAATTGGTAAGGGCGTAGTTTCCACTTTGTTGGTTCATTGATTATTGTTGTCTATCTGGTTGTTTTTCTTATCTGTATATGGGCTGCTAGAGGGAATGTGTTGAATGTTTTTTCTTTCTTGGCTTTGATTACTGTTTAAGTGTGGTCATTCTCTGTGTATCTACTGATGACCGATTTGTCTGAGCATAGCTTTCTTGTACCTGCAAACAAAAGTAAATTGGGCTAAATAAATCCAACACAAATGCATCAGATGGGGAAGTGAATATCAAAAAAAAGTCAAGATGACACAGGTGACAATGCAAATTGTTAGGAAGATAATCTAACAGTTGGGTTGGCAATATATAAATCATGTACCAATTGGTTGCTGTTTTCCTCAACTGGCCATAAGAGGGAGCTAGAATGACTGTTAGCTCTCTGTTCGTTAGATGCTGGGCTGATCTGATCTGAGTGTTTTGGAAGCTGGCTGTTAGAAAGTGCCATGAGCTATTGTAAGTTTTGCAACTGTTAGCAAACTTTGAGTACCAGACTGATTATGTGATACTGGACTATGTTATTTGGATTATCCCTTAACTGAAAGACATTGATGACTGACTGTCTTATCCATGTATGACTTGGACTGTTTGATGGATACCTCTATTTCCACGAAAGTAAAAGCCTATTTAAATTGCAGTGTCTCTGTATGCTGGTTTGCGTGTTCTCCAACAACACTCTCACAATGCTTCTCTGAACGTACTCACTCTCCCAATGGGGAGCTTACCTTACCTAAAAAGTCAAGATGAAACAGGTGACAATGTAAATGAATCTCTGTCTCCTTTTTGTGCATCATGTGTATCTTAGGTAGGAATAGGCAAGGGCTCTAATCATAGCCATCATCTTAATTCCCCTTCCTCACCCTGCTCCATTGCAGATGCCCCTGTGTGAGACATATGCACTAATTCATGGTTGAGGCTAAGAATTTGTGTAATTGATTTCAGTGAAAATTGTCAATTCTATGTGAACAAGTTCAGAATCTAACCCAGAGGTGATATTCTGCTGGTTCGGCTGGTTCGACAAACAGATAGTGGGAGTGGTGGGAGGCTCCGCCCACCCGCCCAGATATCATCACAGATGCTCTGCATATGCGCAGAAGGTTCTGAACATGCACAGAAGCGCCAGGCACACTCCTGGTTCTGAACCAATAACGAAGATTAGAGCATTTCATGCCCGATCTAACCAGAGAATAACAGTGAGTGTATATCTCAATATATTTATGTTTACAATAATATTCAATCTTTCCAGCTTAATCAAATGTTGGGAGGAAATTTTATACAGAGCCTTGGGTTGACTGTCCACCCATCAATAGGAAAACCACCTGAAAGTTGAACAAAACAAAGCGTTGTTATTTGTAGATAAAAAGAAACTTACCGGTATGTCTGGAAATAGGATGCCCCTTTTCAAGCATTTACAAGTGCAAGTACACATTTGGAATTTCATGTTCATTGTATTAATATTGGCTTGAAGGCTATTCAAGTCCCTTTAGAGCAGTCTAGATGTCACAGGTGTTGTTAAATATAGGTAAAAGCTCATTTTGAAGTGGGAAATTAAATACTTTCATTCACTTTTGCATTTCAAAATACCATTTCATGTTAGTTTGTATGTAAATAGTAGTCATCTCATTGTTGTATCTTGCAATTCAAATCACTTGATAATTGTTACTTTAAGTAATATATTATATAGGAAACATAATGGCTGTAAAGGGTATAGAATACATTAGAAGGCAATTGAGTTTAATTGCATTCCAGGGACTCCTTTTCTAGTGCCTGCAGCTGGAGTTTTTTTTTTTTTATGATGCTAGTCTTAGAAAATTTTAACTTTAGAAAAATGCAACTCTTTATTGCTTAAATACTTGTAACCTTAGATTTTAATTAATTCTATTCAAAAAATATTTAATATGAGGGGCTATGTCCTTTCCTTACTGAAAGGATAAATCAGATATTAATTGACTACAGAGCTACATACCTGGTCTCAACCTCAAGGCCAGATGGCTTCTCCTAGTATCTTATCTATTTAGGTGTAACACCTCCAGCAGAGAAACTTACCCTAAAGGGTGCCTCTTCCAGCCAATTGGTTTTTCTCATTGAGTAGTCCGTATGCTTCTCATTTTTACAACATTGTTTTCAACTTTGTAATCAGGTGGAATTTTAGAATTATTATCTCTAACACATAGAAAAAGAGTTGTAAAGAGAGCAGGAAGTAGGTGCAACTTAAATGCCATAGGACCGGAAGAAAGAGGACTCTTGTCTAATTTAGTGTTGACAAAGCACCAGTGAATCCTGTATACTCTGTTTAAATCTTTATTACAGTCATCGACCAGTGTAAGAAGGGTAGAATAGCAATTTTGAAAGCTGAAAAATATAAAATACACAGTATCCCATTTTGTTTCCTTTTACTTATAAAAAATAATCCCGGTGCTAGCAAAGTACAGTTGATATTCTCTCTGTAGATGCACATTTTTTAACGTAAATAAAAAATCCTACCTGTAATATCCCTGATGATTTTTACAACCGTTGTTTCTCTGAAAGTCATCCTTCTTTGTCTTCCTTTATATTATTTCTTCTCAAAATTTTCCTTTGAATGTGGAGTAGGTGCTCTTTATAGAAAAAGTCAATGACTAATGTAAAAGTCCTAGCCTTGAAAGTAATCAATTCTTAGTATTGAATTTCTGCCTTAACATTCTTTTAATATATTTGACACAGATGAGAAAATGGAAATGACAGAAATGCTACATGATACAAATAAGTCATATTTCCCCCCCAAGTTATTTCCATTTAAACACTAGTAGGCACTAAAGGTTCTCACACAAATGCAGCACCATATTCACCACCTTTATTCACATTAGTTTTTAAAAGTGAGAGCACAGAATTTGCCAAATATTCAGAATGTAGAATAAAGGCTGGGTTTGCTTAAAATGTTGGAAGCCCTGAACTAATATTTGTTTGCACCAACCCTTACTGTTCCATATTCAATGGAATATGATTCAATATGTGAATTGAATCCAAGGTCAATGTATTTTTTCCCATCCGGTGCTATTGTCCAATGAAATTAATGGCCCTTTAAACTGAGTGTGGGGAAATCCAAAATATTAAAATGAGTTGGAATAGGTGTATTTTCAAGAACAGGTTTTACTTCTCTGAGAACAAAGTACCCCTTGAGCTACTTATTTAAAAACTTTGACTGTGAGAAAGCAGGCCTTTGTAGAAATTGTGGGGAAAATAAAACTATGTTCACATAAGGTAATAGTCACACACTAGCTAAAGTATCAAGACTGTGTCTGAATGCTCATTTATTATACTTTACATAGAATTGTATGCAAAGTAAACCAAATAGTGTTTGGTATTGTATGAATATAGAAGCAGTAGCTTTTATTATGATTAATTTGGACATTCCAAGTATCTTGTGTATTGTAGCAGGACATTAGTAAAGCACAATAATTTATTAATACTCCCTAGTAATTAGCAATGATTTCCAGCTTGATGAAATATTTGAGGCTATGTATATCCATCATGACAGGAAATTATTGATAACCTTTTCCACCATCAATTTGTCCAAGTGCCCCTTTAATGCTATCCCAGTTAGTAGCAATCACTTCAGTTATGGTAGTGATTTCAAACTTGAGATAAATGCTGTATGTGAAAGTAGTTTGGTTCATGTAATCAATTTAAAAAAAATAAAAAAAATCTCAAACTGCTAGCATTATATCAGTAATGTGTAACTTATCCTGTTCTTCTAAACAATCTGAATCTTTTCATTGAAGAAAATGAAACATTACAATTTTGTTTTAATTATATTTATGCATTAAAGTTAATAAATTTTAGAGGCTTGTTCTTAATAATCAAAGCTGTTTATGGTGTAATACCTGAAGGTGGTAGAAAGATATCTCTTTTGTTGTATCAGAACATTGTACAAACCAAAAAGAGAAAGGCAAAAAGGCATGGATTCAGGAAATATATTTTGCACGTATCAATTTCTTAGCAGCTAGGAAATCCTTTGGGCATGTCTGTGTGTCGTTGCAGCTCATAGAAAAATGGGTTTATTTCCATTTTATATTTTATAACCTCTAATTATTTAAATATAAGAAATAGCTGAAGTAGATGCATGTTTCTGTAGTATAAATCCTAGTCTTGGTTTTATGTCATAAGTCAACTCATGGATGTTGTTACTTTTTCTGACTTTTTCTGTAACAAAGACTCACTCTTTATAGTACCTCAGGGCCACAAATGTGTCATTAAAATTGTGTGTCACTATATGCTAATTAATCTGTAGTAATATGTCTTATATTTTAAAGCAATATTAGAAATTGCATTGGTCTTGAAGCTGAAAAAATATAGTTTTTGCACTTTCCTTTCCCCCATGGTCCCATTTGCTATACAGGTAGTCTTTGGGTTACATCCATTCATTCAGGGACCATTCAAAGTTATGACAGCACTGAAAAAAGTACTTGTGATTGGTCCTTGAAGTTGCAGCTGTTGCGGTGTCCCTGTAATCACATAATCAAAATTTGGGAATTTGGCATCTGGCCTGCATTTACGCCCATCACAGTCTCCCACTGTCATGTTCTTCTGTACTATGCAAATTGCCTCCAAAATGAACAAGCCATTGTATTCCATTTCTGCCACCCCCTATCCTGCCTGGCTTTTGGGCTTCTGCAAGGCTTTCCGCACTTTTGCCACATCAGTCCACTACAGCTGATTAGAGGTCATGTTGACATGCTACCAGATGAGGTGGAGCTTATGCTGGTCGATCCTGGACAAGGCTGGTACCTAGGTGCAAAAGTCCCAGTGAGACTTCTCACCTGCAGCAGCTTCTGCTTCTCCTTCTGGTTCTGGTTCTCTCTGCAAAGTGCTGACAATATGTGCTTCCTTCTGCCAGGGTTAACTGCAACTTTCCAGGCTGCTCTCTTGCCTTTGTGCCAAAGAGATGATATGGGAGTGAGCAGTAACTGGGGAGCCCAGAACATGTAGAGACTTTTGATTGGGCCATGGCTAGGGCATTGTTATCCATCCTTTATAAACATGTCAGGAAACAGAGCTAGGTGAACTAAATCTACTTTATTGTGAGACAGCACCTTCAGTGTCACTGGCTCAAGGTTGACTCAGCCTTCTGAGGTGGGTAAAATAAGGACCCAGATTGTTGGGAACAATATGCTGACTAGTGGTTGCCAATTTTTTCACTGTCAGTTTGGGCACGTCACATGTACACACGATCCTTCTGCACATGCACAGAAGCATCTGGATGGGTGGGCAGAGCCTCATGCCGCCGCTACTACCAGTTTGACCAATCTGGGCCAAACTGGGAGCAACCCACCTCTGATGCTGACTCTATAAACTGCTTGTGGATGGCTATAAAGCAGAATGAAATGGTATATAAGTCTAACTGCTATTGCTATTGCTATCAGAATTTTGCAAGGCCGAAAGTCTAAACTTCTCACTTGTATGATTGTTAAACAAGGTCCATGTTTAACAATCATGTGCATGGCCTCATTCACAATTGGGACTTTACTAAGGGGCACAATCATGTGATGTTTTCCTTAACTGTCACTTTGCTTAGCAATGGAAAATCCAATTCCAATTAAGATTGTAGCCCATAACTTCCATTGTATATTTCAAATTCTTCTTTTCACTATTCTAGCAAAAGCATTGTAAATATCATTTTGAAGTCATTTCTTGCCAATGTTCTACAAATTAAGTATTGAAGTAAAATAGAATTTCCAGTTACAGCAATTTAAGTGCATTTGTGCTCACTTTTTCAGTACTCATCATAAAACAAGAAAAAAATTACACCTTGCAGTGAAACTATTCTATCATCTTTGATTTGACATCAGGTGAAATTAAAGCAGAATGTCAAAATAAATTTTCTCGAGAACTGAAGGAGAGATTAAGAAGTGTATTAAGAGCTCTCACTTTAAATTTCAATTCCAATTCAGATAACTGTACCATACCATTTAACTGACATTATGTATATTTAGACTTGGAGGGATGTAAAGTACAAGTAGTGGCTACAGAATTGAATTCCTATCATTAAACAAATTATCTTCCACCTCAAGTATATTCTATTGCTAAGCCTGTTAGCTGATTAACTATCTAAAAAGGTCATCTGTCATTTCTTAGGGTATATCAAATAATTTATATCAGCCTGCCCTAACTTAGTACCCCATAGATTAATACAAATCCCACAATTTCCAGCCAACATAAACACAGGTAGCTATTACAAATTGAGAATACATCAAAATGGCAGCATAAGCCATCATGAGACAAAGCCCAGCCTTATATAGTATACATCCTGGTACAAGAAAAGAAGTTGTTACTTTTATGTCATGACATCATGACTACATTTCATCACATATTTGCATTATTTCCTTTCTCTATATACACCAGTGGACATGATCATTACATCATTACATTTACACTAAAGATGGCAAGAAAGTTATAGGCATCAGTCTTCACGCAAAAATAAACTATAGCCCAACCTACCAAAAACATAACTGTAAAAGACAGAATAGAAATAAATAAGCAAGAAAATGGTACGAGAACACTTATAAAATTTTCAGATGATACTAAGCTGGCAGAAGTAGCCAAAACCCTACATGATAGGTTCAAGATCCAGATGGATCTCGACAGACTTTAACACTGGGCCCTATCTAACAAAATGAAATTTAATATAGAGAAAAGTAAAGTCTTACACTTAGGCAAGAAAAACAAAATGTACCCATGAAATCAGATTAGGTGAAAGAGTGTAGAGAAGAGCCACAAGAGATGTTTAGGAACCTGGAGGCTGAAACATATGAACAACGGTTGCAAGAACTGGCATGGCTCGTCTAGTGAAGAGAAGAACCAGGGGTGACATGATAGCAATGTTCCAATATTTAAGGGGCTGTCATAGAGAGGAGAACAGCACATTTTCCAAACCACCCAAAGGCTAGACAAGGAACAATGGATGGAAACTGATCAAGGAGTGATTCAACTTAGAAATAAGGAGAAATTTCCTGACAGTGAAAACAATAAACCAATGGAACAGCTTGCATTCAGGAGTTGTGAGTGCTTCACTACTGAAGGCTTTCGAGACTGGACAGCCACTATGTCAGAAATGATATAGAGTTTCCTGCTTAAGCAGGGGGTTGGGCTAGATGACGTACAAGATCTTCCAACTCTGTTATTCTGTACTGTTGTCTAATATGTTATTCTTGTTCCCTCTTCCTTCTTTTAATTATATATAGATGGGACAAGACAGGAATATAGCCTCTGACAGGGCTTTATCTACAGGTCTCCGGATTTTCAGTAGATGCAAGCAAAAATAAATAAATAAAGGAACTGGAAATAAAACTGGCAGTCTTGCATAAAACTTAGAGCCTTTTCGAAAACTGTCTATGGTGATAGCGCTATATTCTCACTGTAGTCTTTCTCCTTTTATGAAGTGGTGGGGGCCAAATTTGTAGTGAAGGAAATAGTCCATTCCTATTATTTAAACTACAATTACATGAGATACATTTAATGACAATGTCCATCTCTTTCATCAAATCTTTGCTAGTTGAATTGATTTTGATTTTTAAAATATTAATTCTAATGGTACCTTGATTTTAAGTGAACTTTTAAGTCAGTTTTACAATTGTATTTTAAAATTATCTTTAATTAAATATAAAGTCAGTACATATATTTAATAAATGAATGAATAAATAAATAGTCATAGAAACTCCAAGGAGAAAAAAGTATTAAGTTTATATATATTGTAATTGAATGCCAAAGAAGACAAAGAAAATGGTGAAGAACTGGAACTTAGAATATTGAAATTTTGCAAAAAATAAATTAAATTTTGAAATTTAAAAGGGGATTTTTTACAATTCTTTCATTCTTATAGGGTTGCATAATGTTTCTGAAAAAAATAATTAATGGGATATTAGAGATCTTTAAACTTTCAGCCAAGACATAAAACACTGCCAGATATTAAAAAGCCACAGAGTCTTGCAGTCCTTCATGCCATCTGTTTTCTGTCTCCTAGGATCTAATGTTATAAAGATGTAACTGATAACTTTAAGCTCTGTTATATAATGTGATCTGATGATTTATTGGAAAGACCAACAGTGTAAATCCTGACAAAGAGTTTGTATCTTTCCAAGCTGTCGTCTATTCTAATTGTTGTTAGTTTGAAGTCGTGTCCAACCCATCCTGACTTCATGGACAATAGTCCTCCAGGCCTTCTTGTCCTCTACCATCCTCTGGAATTCATTTAAGCTCAGCTATTCAAATTATAAGATACTTTTCAATAGAATATTTAGTTCAAACTGCAGTACCACTTCCAAATTGTTCATGCATTCTAAAAACAGGGGTCTTTCCTCTTGAAATCAGCCATGTGATTTCCACCATCCATTTCATAAGATGACACTTGTGCATTTCAATTGAGGTACTGAACAATGTGTGGAGATTTATTTAGAACAGTATTCCTGCTCCCATTGCAAGATAAGCTATGTTCTGGATGAGGTTATATCCCATTATGCCCCATTTTCTTCATCATATGCAAGTATGTTTTCCAATGTTGTCTCAAAGTAAAGCCAGAAGACCCAGTGTAGTGACTACAACACCAGATTAGAAACCAGGAGACTCTGAGTTCTAGTCTAGTCTAAAACACAAAACCAGCTGGGTGTCCTTGGGCCAGTCACTCCCTCTTAACCCTAGGAAACAAACAATAGCAATCCATTTGTACAATTTTGTCAAGAAAACTGTAGGGATTACAGTAATCCAGATAGTCACCCGGAATCAAGACTGACTCAAAGGTACAAAAGAAACTGCAAAATGAAGTGAAAGAAAACCACAATCCTAACACTAATTGAGGAATAGATTTTGCTGCTGTTTGTTGCCTTGCTTGATTTAAATTGTTAAATCTGAAACAATCTATAGAATTCCGAGGGCCAGATATTAAAGATAGCTACAACTTTTTTTCCCAGGCTCCCTGCAGTCTGCATTTGTAGAAGGACAATCATTATTCTCTTCCATTGCCATTCTTCAACAAGCATTTCAGTTATACTGCTTGAGTTACAGGAGGGTGTGTACAGCCAGTTATGGACACACAAACTAAAGAGAAAGAGAAAGATGGAATGAAAAACAAGAAGAGGACAATTGGCAGCCAGGTATATAGACATAATTAAAGACAATGGATGCACCATTAAAAGACCTGAAGGACTGGGTTGGGCACAGATTGTCCCGAAGAAGATATATAAAAATCTATCAACACTGGTTTTATAGTGTATAATCAATTATGTACAGTCACTATGGCTATTAGCCACTGACAATCTGATCCTCGTGAGTTTGTCCCATTCTCTTTGAAAACAATATAAATTGGTGACCATCTGATCATTTGACAATAATGAATTTTTACACTTCAACTATGCCCTGTATAAATACAGTATGTATTATGGGAAGAGACGGGAAGAGATAACATAGGACAAATATGTTGGTTGCCATCCCTATGTCTGCCATAAAATCTAGTTGCAATTTAAAGCATCCCTTGTGGAGTCCAATTTTTACAAGTTGGTCTTACATTCACATGAAAATGTTTATGAATATATTCATATGCTGAAATCTTATTTTCTGAAATTGCTATGGTTTTAAAGTGCTGCCAGATCAAAAGTTTCAGCATGGGATTGAATGTAAATATATGCACACTTGGGTTTAATTGGAATGTAGATTGAGTGTTGGCAGAACTGGTACATAAAGTATGACAGTGTTAAACCGTTAGCAAATTAAAACATTGGATAAGAAAAGCAAGATTATTATTTAAACATCAAGAGCTAAAGGAGAATTGGAGAGGACAACAAGTACTGAAGCACAATGCACCTTCCTGCAGTTTTATTGTTACGTATTTTATCAATTACAGAAACAGACTCTTCATGCAGCTCTTCATGTTTCCATTTACTATGTCAGTTTGACAAACCTCTCATTATCAGGTGCATAAGGGAAAAAATAGCTTAGTGCTACACAGGATGCCAAAGTGACCTTCTTCTGTAAAAATTGCATTTAAGCAGAAAATGAAGATACTGCTTTCTTTTCCAATCTGATTCTCATTTGAGCACACATATTGCAGAAAATTACAGCAGATCTTCTCCATTCAATATTTCTAGCTTCGGTTCATCCCCACCCATTGCTCATGCTTATTATTCGTTGCAAGTTACAGATACAAACACAGATAAATTAAAAAATGCAATGCTAAACACTATTTCTGTCCTCTCAAATCAACTTCATTTAATGTCAACTGTGCATTGCATATTGCTTACAAACTTGAGAAATAAGGAAAAATCCAAACCACACATGAAAGTTTGCTTCCCGTTGCTCAGCGGAACAGTCTTAACAAGACTGTTTAACTTTAAATCTAATCCTTATCCAATAGACAGAAAAGAGAATCTTCCAGAGTGGAATCTTATAAGATGTGTATCAATTCTAGATACTATGAATTAACCGTTAGCTGGGAGAAACTATTATGTAGAAGATAAATTCTAGTGTTGATAATTATGCATACATTGCAGACATGGATGAATGCATAAATAACTTACATCACGGCTGTGAAACTCAAGGCCCACGGGCCTGATGTGTCACATGCTGACCACACCCAAGCCTGGTTTAGTGAAGGGGGGAATCCCAATAGATCACATGATGATGATGCAAGTTTGACAACCCTTATTTACACTATCCACAATATTGTGAACATCTTACTCTAAATCCAAACTGTTGCTTTCTGGTCATTATACAAATTCTTGTTGACTAAATAAAGCTTCTCCATCTGTGTTTGCAAAATATATTATTAATTTGATTAACTTTTCATGTGCAATGTCATCTTGTAGGTTGTGGGAATCAGACATCCACTATAGATACTGAATTGTCTTGATGTTCTGTATCAGGTTGCAAACACTACAGACCCAGTTGCTATGGAGTTAGGCAGGTAACATTAGACAAGATCATAAATCAGTGCAAAGAGAGCTTGCCTGAATAAGTCCATTCAAAGCAACAGAGTGGTCTAAATTTTATCCAGGAGTCCAAGTGCCAAATTGTTTAGGCAGCCAGTTCAAGAGTAAGTAAACAGAGGAACCACAGTCAAGAAGTAGGAATCTGAAGCATTGTTTTCCACGAAGACTGAAGGCAAAATAGCTATATAAATCTGCCTTCAGGCAGCTGTCTGCAATTACTCAGGTGTCATGCTTTGCCTAGTGAGAAGTCTCATTGACTGATGTTGCACTGGTCGCCACTCCCTGTGTCAAGACTTGGGACTTGAAGATCATGCCATATTCAGTTGATCAGGAGAGGCTTCTGATTGCTCAGCCTCCTCCAATACATCATAGCTTGAAGATCCTTGAGGCTGACAATCCACAGACTCAGCTGGAGCAATGTTGTCAGAATTAAAATCAGAGTCTGAAACTTGGCCCATGACACTTTACACAATTTTGTTTATCTGTCTGTTGTTTTGTTTTGTTTCATGAACTAGGGTAAAAAATGATTATTCCAAATGCTATTTTACTTCCAACTTTAATATTCCACCCTCCTATGATGGTTTATTTGCAGGAAGAGGAAGAAAGTCAATAGTCAAAGGTCAATAAAACATTGCAATTTCCACTTTCTTTGTACATCTGGTTGATGCATAGAAATTGTATTAATATGGGTTAGTTAGCTTTATATTCAAATTGATATTATTCTATAGTTTGGAATATTAGCTGGACACTGACTTTGACACCATTCTGTTAATGATAGTAGTTCTTCATTTTTTCCTCTGATTTTCTTAGGTGCAGAACTAATACTCCTCGAATGTAAAGTGACTACGGTAATTTTGATGCATGTCAGGCTGCTGCCTCCCAGAATGTTAGTGTTTAGTTTTGATGTTTTTAATCTGATAGCATCGGGTTTTATTTGGTTCAGGTTTCTGATATTTACATATCAACAATATACATTATTTTTGCAGCATCAATTTATCCTTTAGCCACTGGACACGTTAGCAGAAGAATATACTTTGTCCTTAATCCAGACACATTTTAAATATTAATGTTATACAAAACTGCTCTATGCTCAAATAGCTCATAATATACCTTCAGATCTGGGAGAAAAGGTGTTCGTTTAATTTTATGCTGACTCTGCTCTGTTTGAGAATGCTATCTTGGCAGAATACTGGAGAAGGTTGTCACTTCCCTTTCCAGCTTTGCAGACTGGCAGGGGGCAGAGGGGATGGTTCCGGGCTAGCAACATGCGTGCATGCATATCCATTTATGCAAACAGTGGGCATATCAGAGGTGGTTCGCACCAGTTCGGTAGAACAGGTTCATCAAATATACCGAATGGGTTAGAAGAGGTTCCACCAGTGGACCCGGAAAGCAGGCCACACCTACAGAAGAGGTTCCAAAAAATTTTGAAACCCACCACTGGGGCATATGCACCTGCTGCTCACACAAATTGTGCGTGTGCGCACACACACCATTTCTGTAGCCCAGGTTACAAATGGGCTACGGCCCGGTACAGGGCCATGGCCTGGGCGTTGGGGATCCCTGCTCTACATCATTATATTTAGTCTCATCCCCAATCTATGCCCTATTATGAGTGGCATTTCTGGGGTGGTGGTGAACATTCCCAATTTGATACCTCATAACATCTTAGAGATGTCTAGCCTTTTAAGCTAACAATCATAAAGGGAGATTTCTGAACTCCCACACAAATGCCAGCGTTTTAACAAATTATACATACATTTAGACATGGCTAAAAAGGTTGTCAAATTGGGTTGCTACTCACTTAATGATACCAGTGATGAAAGTTCCAGTCCCAGTTGTTGTTGTAAATTGAGGATTACCTGTATTTCTAGATAAACAGAAGGATCACAAAAGACAATGTAAATTCCACTAGGACCCAAAATGCACATTTTAGTTAATTAGAAATGATAAAGAGAAAGGAATATTGTCACAGCAGTAACAGCCAACCAGGTGTTTGGTGTAACCAAATCTGTCAGAGAAAACAAGAACAATTCAGGAAGCATTGAACCCATCTCTGAATAAGAATAGTTTTCCCAGAGAAAGAGAGCCTTTTCTTGCAAGAATTGTGCTCTGTACATGCCATTTGTTTGACTCTTTAATCAATAGATATCCCATCTACCTACTCTAGAAAATACTTTTGAGTGTAAAAATCAACAGAAAAGAAAGACATTAAACATGAAAAATTTAAAGTTAGGAATAAAATACTAAAATCTTGTAAAAAGTAAAATACACACAAAAGAGACGTATCATCCTGATAGATTTTCTAAACACTGCAAGAGCAGTGGACAAATGCCACACCTGGATAATATGTCCTATAGTTAGGGAGACATAAAGGAAGAAGCACTTATGTGTCTTGGCCAAAGGGTGTGACTGGCTTTGCCCCCCGAGAGTTAGCTGATTTGAGCAGAGCAGCAAATGCAAGTGGTACACAGCCCTTGATTCCAGGACTTTTTTCCTGCTCTATGCCAAGGATCCATCCTGCTGGTGCTCCAGTATGATGTTATAGTCAATGGAACTGAAATACATTTAAAAAGTCCGAGATATTTGCCAAGGCCACATTCTCCCCATTCAGTCACATATCATACACCCCTCTGTGGCATGTCCTGCTTGAAAACCATTATGAAATGGATCAAGAATATTATTGTGATCTAAATATATCTGGCTACATTTTCCAGACACAGAACATTTCAGACTATCTCCTAATTGCACAGATTTCTCTGGCCAAGGAATATTATTTTCAGTATAAGTCTTCTTTCTGCCTTCTTTCATCGTGAAGATCACACAGAGACATTAATGATTTCTACACATTCCACTTTCTTGCAGTAGCCGGGTTGCAAACTTCCATCTTCATGTTGTGATTTCTAGTTTCTCTACTTAATTTTAATTTTAAAACCTGAAACCTTAATCTCAAAATTACCAATTAAAGTTTTGGTATTTTTTAACTATAGCAGCAGCAGCATTTATCCATTGTCTATCCATTGCAGGATGAAGGCCTCTTTCATATGTTTCCAACCAATATGGTCCTGATCTTTCTTTTGTCCATTGGGCCCACAACAGGGGTGGGTTGCTGCCAGCATTACTGCCAGTTCGACACGCGTCCGCATTTGCATCCAAAAAGGTCTATGCATGCACGCAACATTAGAAAAGGAAAAAAAATACATTTCTGTGTATAAAGATTGTTCTGCACATGCGCAGAACCTAAAATCAAGATGGTGGCACCAGCAATAGAACCGGTTCAGGGGCATGGCAGGCCGAGTTACTTGGGCAAACTGATCTCAACCGACCTGGCCCACAATACTTGCTGATGTCATTGAACAATCTTGTCTTAGATCTCTTTCAGGGATGCTTTTTATCAAGTAGCTTCCATTCTATGACTGCTTTGGTCTACAGTTTTTCTTCCTATGTGACCAGCTCATTTCCATTTCAATTGATCTATTGTTACACATTCTAGTATAAGTATAGAGTAACAATGGTTTTTCCCCCTCCATAGATAGTTTTTCTCCTACTCCTTTACAGATTAATCTTAAATGTGACTCCATAAACTTCATGTAATGTACTGCAAAAGTCCCTAGTACTCCGTGTGAATTAATTCTGTTGAACTGCAACATATTTAGTTTATTGCTGTTATATTGATTGTTTGGCAGCATGCTCTGAAAGCAGACTGCCTGGATATTGCAGTCTACTGGGCAAAACTTTACAGGCAGGCAAAATGAAATATAAAATGAATTAGAAATAAAAACTTCAGATTTAAAAGCATATGATCCGTGAATCTGTGTAGATCAGTTGCTTAAGCGGTAAACTTGGGCAAGCATGTCTGCTCAGATGGCAGATGGAGAGGAGGATGTGTGTGGTGAGATGTTGGAGAAAGTTTTTTGGGCCTGCTGTTTTCCTCCTAGGATACAGGCAAGCCTCAAGTTACAACTCTAATGGAGCATGCCCTTATAGTTGAAAGTTGGGATGATTGCTTAGTGAACCTTCAAAAGCTTGTCCCCACCCCCTGAAATAACCTATGCTCCACTTCCTGTCCATTTAGGGTGCCCATAATCTTTAGCCTATCCCACTCCAGAGGTGGGTTCCTACCGGTTCAGCCCAGTTTAGTTGAACCGGTAGTGGTATGCCTGCCTGGGTCGCAGAACCAGCAGCGACCCAGACTGGCCACACCTCTGAACCAGTTCCCCAGTCGCTGCAGTCACCGCTGCCATCTTGTTTTTTACTTCTGAGCATGCACAGAATAATTTCTATTGAACTGTGCATGCGCGTAAAGCGTGCCCATGAGCAAACCGGCAGTAACACTGGCTAGAACCCACCCTTGCCCCACTCCCCATCACAATTGCACACTTACCTTTTGAAGATCTCCAGAGCTTAGGAGGTCAGGATACAGAAGGAGACAGTGACTCCATTGATTGGCCAAGCTATAAACAGTGACCCAGTGATACATGCAACCCACCAATGTAGCAGTTTTTAGCTGCACAGCATGATTTGCAGAAGCACTGGATGTAGGAGATGAGAGGGCAGGGTCCACAATGTCATCATTTTGGAATTGTTACCTTCCCACACAAGAGACCTATATCTTAGCCCCCACCCCCACCCCATTAATTCCAATGACTCCTATCTAGCATCAAATGTTGGCCATTAGTAGATCTGATTCTTATTTATAGGTAGCATGAAATAAACTGTTAGTGCTTTAAACTATACCTCTGTTCCTGGTATCTTGTATCTCACTGGCTTGGAAAATGATAACTGTGGGATCCAAGCAATTGAATGGTTATCTTTTCATCGCCAACGCTAGCCTTAGTTCAGCCAGTGTGAGCTTCACTAGTGTTAGTGAGGAAAAGAAAAAACTCTTGGATTCTTTTATTTCTTGCTACTGCTAGCTTTAGCTCTGTCAGCATTAACTCACTAGCGCTAGCAAAGAAAAGGAAACTGAGAAGATTTTTTTCTCTCACTAACATTAGCAAACCTAACACTAGCAAAGCTAATGCAAGGAAAGTTAACAGTTGCCGAGTTAAGACTAGCATTAGCAAGGAAAAGGAAATCACTCTGTTGCTTGGATCCCACAAAAAGCTGTCTGTCATCATTTTGAATGGTGGCTTAGTGACCAGTCAAAAGTTGAGGACTACCTGTAGTCTGGTGCTCTTTGACTATGGTCAAAAATTCTATTCCTGTATTGAAATAAAATTCAGTTATCAGCCTAATGAGCTTTTGGACAGGGATTCAGAGAGTTCTCCATCTGCTATGTCAACCAAGGCTGTATTATTTCTTGAACTGATCTGAATAAGCCCTATTTATATACATACCTTTTCTCAGTGTTACACCTAGCGTGAAAGCCGCCCTGAGTCCCCTTAGGGAAAAGGGCGGCATACAAATGAAATAAAACTAATTTTTAAAAAAAGTCAGGAATAAAGATAGGGCTGATTATCTGGGAGACGATGTCATCTTTCAATTTACAAGAAGCGCAAACCATAAGTCCTAAAATACCACCTTTATTGTAAGGTTACAATCACTGAATCTTTCACTTCTGGAAATACTTCACCCTTCCCTTATTTTACTTTCCAAAAATTGGGTAGGACCCCTTCTGAGATCTTTCCTATGTCCCCTTTCCTTCTATGGACTCAAATATCTTTTGCATAACAGTTGTCTAGCCTGTCCTTCTTTGTCCTGCCTACTAAGTTTACACTCACGGTCTATTTACAGTTCATTCTCTTATTAACATCTTCAGGAGATGCCCTCTAAAACCTAACATTACAGACTTGCTGTTCAAAGAACCTTGGTTTGTGACTTTTAAACTATGGGATGCATTTTCTCAAGCTTTTAGAAATAATTTTAAAGGAATGTTAGGGTTCTAAGGAGCACGCTCTTTTTTCGGAGTATATTTGTAATTTATGCTTCAATTGTATTGTGCTTCAACTATTACTTACTTGTGTAGGTGTCTTGATATCTGATTTGATTGTCCTGTTTGGATGGAGATCTGTAGCATAAATCAAATAAATCAATAAGGTTGTTACCTTCAAAGTCCAATAGAAACACAACAAAAAGTACTATATATAATTATATACATATTTATTAGCAGAACAGAAAGGAAGATAAGAGACAATAAATAAAGGAATTTTAAGGAAGGGGAGAGGAAAATAATGTCTAAATGAATCTAGTCTCCACCAATATCATATACTATATCTCTACATACTTACTCTCTTTGAAGACTATCTTTGCTTTCATAATAGCCACCTAGTGATTCATACAATTCCTCTTTACGTTTCTCAACTCGTTTGAGGAGCAAATCAACTTCATTCACCCATAACTTTCCCAGTCCTACCCTTCTCAACCTATACACTTTTTTTTCATGTTATTCTTTTGCTACTTGGTCTTCATTTATGCTCTCTCAAACAACATCAGTCTCTTTCTTTCATACTGGTCACTCATATACATTCAGCACCTATTCATTCTTAATCGGATATTTTCTTGTTTTATCACAGATACTTAAGTACCCCATTTCTACTGCATTTTAACTTACTTTGATGATTCTTCCGATATAATCATCTCTAATTGTAATATAGCAAAGGGAACATAAGCTTGATGTTACACAGCCATTTTCACTTCTCTTGGCAAAGATTCAGTCCTCTCAACAGACCTTATTCTAAATACCACTTTTCTACCAGCATTTATACATTTTAAATTTTATCCATCTGTTTTCTACAAATATAAATATATCTACTTATTTTCATTCTTTACCATTTATACATAATTTGAAATTTATCACTCAATTTCCTTCTCAGATGAAACTGCCTAGGTGTTTGATTCATAATGTTCAAATCCATACTTCTTATTGCATCGTACAATCATTTGCTACAAATCATTTTGGACTTCAACTAAGAATACAGAATTGTCTGTCTACAATCATACCTGTAAGCGTAGATCCCAACTAACAGAATACTAACATTCTGCACACAAATATTCTGTGTACAGAGTTTTCAAAATATACACTTGGGACATTCCCCCACCCCAGCAATTTAGAAGGGAATTACAAATTTCTTTTTAATCTGAATATAGTTCTGCAAGTAATGTGGGAGCATTGTTCAAATATATTTTGAGCTTTGCTCCACATTTTGCATGTGCAAACATACTGCAAAGTGAAAGAACCCTTATAATATATGGGTTAAAAACATATTATTAAAGGTGGCATGCATATATACATACATACATATTTCTTACCCTGCTATAATACCAATGGAATAATTAGCTTAATTAAAGGAGAATTTACAAAAAATATTTATTACTTCATACGATCAAAGTCTGAGGAATATTTACGGGCAGATTATTCATTCATCCATAAATGCATGAACAATCAAGGGGACATTGCATTTTCTTATGTCTAATCCCTTTTCAATAAGCATTTCATTTATCCAGACTTCATCATTCCCATACAACATTCAGCATCCCCTGATAATGTTTTTAATTATGTCATTTTAAATGGTGGTATAAGATTTTAAATAGTTGTTAGCTGTCCTGGACCTAGTTTTGTGTGTGTGTGTGTGTGTGTGTGTGTGTGTGTGTGTGTGTGTGTGTGTGTGTGTGCGCACGCGCATGAGTACATATTTTTGAGTTGATTTTTATCCTGGAGACTACATGGACTATTTCATGCCATTTTCCTAGGGCTAAAAAATATCACCCAACTGGCTTAATGCCTAAGGCAAGTCTAGAACTCCCAGCCCAATGCTCTTAATCAATACACCAAATTGGCTTTCAATAACTAGCAATATATAAAGATTATTAAAATAGCCTGAAAGAGGTTATTCTGCAGGCAGAGCTAGCAATACATTGAAGACCCTGTCAGTGATTTCCAGGGGTCAAAAAAAAACCTTGATCCCATTTCTCATGGATTCAGGCTGGGCAAGTAGAAAGCTTAAGCAGGATTCCTTTCTCTACCTTCCAACACATGAAAATAAAACCAGACTCTGTAATTTACTGAGATCCTGGAGACTCATCTGAATCACAAGCACTAAAGCTATTTCTTATCTTTTAAAAAATTATTCCATATATTTTTACACCAAGAGGTGCAAATTGATATTAATTATGGACACTATTCTCCCAACTGTCACATACAGTGTGTGTGTGTGTGTGTATGTATGTGTGTGTGCGTGTGTGTGTGTGTGTGTGTGTGTGTGCGTGTGTGTTTGTTTTAAAAATAATGCTTTTAGGAAAATTGAGGCTTACTGCACAGTAACTTTGGCACAAATTATATTTTACTATTCTTAGAGATCCTTTTATCCCGTTTTGTCTTATTCTGTTAGAGAATGATTACAGAATAATATGTACCTATGAGAGTAAGTAGCATACATATATCACACTCTACTTTCTGTTAGTGAATAGCAATTTTTAAAATGAAGTCAATTTTAGTTTCATTTCACGCCAAGGGACCATTCCAGTCTTGCTTCCTTTTGAAGCCATTTCTTTTTGTACTATATATTATGCCAGATGGCTTCTGAGTTGACAGCAGTAGGATAACCAAATGATTTCATTCTCAGGAGAAAGTAAAAAATTTAAAAAAGAAAGAAAAAAGCACCTCAGAGCTGGAACCAATCTCAGAATACTAAAATGTTTTTTAAGGCTCAAAATTCCTTTGATATGTAACACTAGTTTAAACTGAGGATTTGAAAATCAAACTGGAAAGTCAACTTAAATATAATTATTATTTATAATGTATTTATAATTTAAATTCACAGAGACTAACACAGAGAGAATAACATACTTTAAAAAAAGTAAATACATTAATTCAGAATAAATAAATAAATTGATTGATTGATTGATTGAAAAAGACGGCCTTCTCTCAAGGAAACTGATGTGCAGTAAAGATCCTGACTTAATAATAGTCACGTAGAAAATACTTCAAACTAACCCAGAGCTTGAGAAACAAAAGTTAGTTGTTTTGTTTTAAAAATAGCAGAGGTAGGATTGTTCAAAGCTCGGACTGGATACTAAACACCAAATTCATCCATATATCAAGTACAATGTTCAAAATTACTTTTTAGGAGTAGAACCATTGTAATAAATGGATGTATGATAACTACTGTGTATAAATATAATCAACTTTTCCTCCCCTATGCAGGCTGACAAAAGGCAATGTATTTCACACTCTTACAATCTTGCTTGACCCTTCCTCTTTCTCTAAAAGTTCCTTTTCCAAAATGTAATTTCCCTCATGGTACTACTTTTAGAAAAGCATGTCACAGATTAACATGTACTTGTAATTAATGGGATGAGGATTACATGTTTTTTCTGATAAAAGTAATTTGTGTCATCTCTATCATGTAGGTCCAGGCATGCTTGATTATGTGCCATCAAGACACTCTCAACACTTAGTGACCACATAAATAGCTTTTCTCTGTGAAGATCTGTCCCTAATCTGTTTTTTCAGGTATTCCAGGAGCAGCTCCAATGCCACTATAATTGAGCCTGCCCATCTTGTTACTAGTCATGTTCTTCTCTTTCCTTCCACATTTCTCAATATTATAGTCTTCTTCAGAAAGCTATGTCTTTACCAGGGGTGGGTTCCAGCTGCCGCTACTGCCGGGTCACTCAGGGATGTGCATGTGCAAGTGCTTAATATGTGCTGCACGCACATGCACAGTGCAACAAAAAGTGTTCTTTGCATGCGCAGAAGCCAAAAACAAGATGGCGGCACCATAAGAGAACCAGTTCAGGGGTGTGGCAGGCCTGGGTTGCTGCCAGTTCCAGTGACCCGGCTGCCAAATTGCCACCGGTCCGAACCTCTGGTCTTTACATCACGTGTCTAAAGTACAGCCTAGTCTTTTGTGGATCAAGTGAGAAATCTGACTTGATTTGTTTGATGTTACTGTTTGTTTTGTTGGCTGTCCTCAGTTTTTTCAAAAAAATGTTTCCAACACAAAAGTTCAAAAATATCAGTACTTTTCTTAATTTGCTTCTTCAAAATCCAACTTTTGTTTTAATCGAGTATCAAAGGCTTACATGATTCTGATCTTTGTAAGTATAGACACATCACCACATTTGAGTATCTTTTCTAGGGCAGAACCTTTGCATTTTCAGTTATCAAGGTAGTATCATCAGATTATTAATGTTTCTTCCTCCAATTTTAAAATCACATTCATCTTCCAATCAAGCTTAATATATATTTGGCATAAAGGTTGAATAAATAGACTATATAACCTTATTGCACTCCTTTGCAAACATGACTTCAGCCCTTTTCATCATGTTCTGTCCTTACTGTGGCTTCTTAACTTGTATAATATGTTTCTTATGAGGACAATAAGATGTTCTGGGATTCTGAGCATATTCCGCAGCTTGATATGAATGGCATAATTGAAGACCTTTCTATAATCAATGAAGCACATAGTTGCTTTTTTTTGTATTCCTTGTTTTTCTCAATTATGAGGCATGTATCAGCAATTTGTTGTGGCCTGTTGGCCACTGGCCCCTCCAGCAGCTGAATCAGAGGAGGAAGAGGCATGGGAGTCAGGTTCAGCATCAAGGCAACCTGAGAGCTCTGAGGGGAAAGTGGGAATGCAGCTGACAGGGAGAGAAAGAGGCAGAGCCTGGGCCATCTGTCAGCCCTCAGATAGAGAGTCAACAGCCCCCAAGTCTGGGGGGGCTGATGAGTAAGAGGGGGAACAGCTGGGTCCAGTGCCTGACACGCAGATGTGCAGAAGGCAGAGGAGAGGAGAACAATGGAAATCCATGGGCCGATCCTTGAGAAGGAATAGCAATAGCAATTAGACTTATATACCGCTTCATAGGACTTTCAGCCCTCTCTAAGCAGTTTACAGAGTCAGCATATCGTCCCCACAGTCTGGGTCCTCATTTTACCCACCTCGGAAGGATGGAAGGCTGAGTCAACCCTGAGCCGGTGAGATTTGAACAGCCGAACTGCAGATAACAGTCAGCTGAAGTGGCTGCAGTACAGCACTCTAACCACTAGAGCCACAGCTGCTAGCGAAGCCCCACCCTAGCCCTGGGTATAAAAGGCAGGGGGCAGAGATGAATAGATGTGGCAGACAACTATTAATCTCCCAGGCAGACGGACTTGTTAGCCTGTGGTGAGAGAGAAACTTTTTGCCGGGGCTGCTGGCACTCCTAATAAAGGAATCTTTGCATTAATTTCAGAGGATTTGTTAAGTTTGGGGAGCTGGGTCAGGACAAAATGTTTCTTAACCTTTTCTAAGACCTGATTGAACTTCTGGCAATTTTTTTCCATGTGAGACTCTAACCTGCATTGAATGATCCTAAGCATTATTTTCCTAGAATGATAAGTTAAGGATGTTGTACAATACTTTGCAAGTTCTCTTAAGCCTCTTTTTCCTAATACCACTATTAAACAATGGATGTAGACCAAGTGCCTTTGAACATGATCTCAAGAGAAAATGCTACTGAATTTGGTATTCAAATATTACTACCTGTAAAAAAAGAGAGGCAATCCCAAGGTCAGCCTCTGAGAGTAGCCTTTTTGAGTTTAATGCGGGTTTCCCCCTCCTGCATTCTTGGGCCGCTGAACATGAAAGGCAAATAAAAGCAAAATAACCATTTTGTTTTAACAGGAGCTACCACTTGCTGCAGAGTCCCTTTCCAACTTGTTGTATTTTATTTTGCTTATTTAGTTACTGAATTGCTAAATCATACACAGCTCACAGCTATTTAATTGCATTTCCACTAGCTTGTATAAATTGGACCTAGAGATCTTTCTTCCTTAAAGGATATCTTCAAAGAATAGTAGTTTCTTAACATTTTCTGCTTGATGTGGCAGTTCAACTAGTAAACCTCAATGGGTGTACGGCATTTAAATATGCCTTATCCATGCTCTACTCACTTGCTTGGATTATTGCAATGTAATTAATTGGGGACTGCCCTTCCAAAACATTTGGAAACCACAGCTGATGCAATTTACAGCTGGTGAAAAATGTAGTGATGGCTATATCCTAATATACTTGGATGACCTAATGCTACAGGAGCTGCACTGGTGGACAGCTGGCTTGTGAGTACATCCAAACAGACAGCTATAACTTTTAAGGCTTTATTTGTCTCCAGACTGGTTTATCTACAACTCCACTTTCTCTTTATTCATCTGTCTGTCTGATCAGGTTTAATAGGACCAACTGCATCCATATCCCCACCCTATAAGAATGTCCTTTGAAAGTGTGGATTTTTGTTGACCCTCACATTCTTTGAAATTCCCTCTCCACAGAAATCCAGTCTGTTCCTCCCTGTCTGGATTTCAGAAAACAGGTAGGACACTGTTATTCCATGTAATGCAGGTGGTGAAAAATGCTATGACTCTAGAATAAATCAAGCCATAATTGATTTTTTTTTTGTAATTTGGAAATTTTCAGTTTTGTTAATGTATCTAGAACAAATTATAAAGTCTATACTTTAAAGTAAATGTGCAGTGCTGCAGTTTGGCATTAATAGTCCATCCAAATTCCTCTTGTAATAACTCGGATGTTTTTAGAGCCAAGGTGGCAGTAAAGTCAGCTTTTATAGAGAACTCCTGAATTTTTTTTAATTTATTGTCATTTTTATCATTACTTATCAAATTTATTAACAATTAATTTCCCTACTGGTGCTAATAATTGGTTGTGAGAGAACTAATTGAATGGAAAGGTAAGATGGGGAATGTTAACAAAAGCAGTTTAGAAAAGAAAATGTTCAGATAAAGAGCACAATAAAATAAGTAAATGCAAGAAACATTAAAGAAAGAGTTCTGAGACAACAAATAACCCTCAAATTTGGAACAGTCTCTGACAGAAGATGTTCTACAATGATTAATTAAGAGAATCACACTATACCTATGTAATTGCTAAGAGTTGGTACCCATTTAATGGTATATAATCAATACATATTTATGTGCTAATAAATATGTGATGCTTGATTGTAAGAGAGCAGCATCACATAAGAGAGGAAGAAGTGCAATTACTAATTGGGGAGATAGAGAGAATTGCAACTCTTTGTTTTAACTCTGATATAAAACTATTAGGGAAAATGCTGGTTAATTGAAATTATATCCATTTATGATCAATAATTCATGAGTAATACCAAGACAGGTGAGTTGAAATGCCTCTTAAAGAAATACAGGCTGAAATCCAAAGAAGGAATCCCTATAAAACAAGTACCAGGCTACCATAATAATAAACATTGCAACACTATCAGAAGAGACCAAATCACTGATATATATGCCTCCTGTCCCTCTGGGTTAAGAGGAACAGGAGGCATATATACTACCAGTTCCTATTGGCAGAGTAATTCACATATTTCGCACCATATAACATTATCCTGCTGACTAACAATGTGAACTTTAGTAGATGGCACAATAAGAAACGCCTTATTAACTCTCTTACTCAGTTGCTGCTGCCAAATGTATTACAATGATTTAAGAGAAATCAGATGGCTCCCAAGTCTTGTTAGGTAAAGAAAATTTGGGTTAGGTTGGATTTCCAGGGAAGAAATAGCCAACTGAAGATGGCTCCTCAGAAAATGGAGTCAATGACTTCAGTAGAATGAAGACCTGGTGAATAGACCAGCTCTTTGATAATTCCTTGTCAGACAAGGAGAAAACTTGAAATTACCCACAAAAATATTTCAGACAGTTGCTCCTCATCAGGAGATCACAAAACAGCAACCTCCAGCAAGTTTAAGAGCTCTGGGAGACAAGAGAATAGCAACTTGCTCAAATCATAATTAGCACTTTTGAAAGGACTCTTGGTCCTTTTTTTCCTTTTCTACTCACTTTCAGATATTGTTTGTTGGCTAGTTTTCAATTATTAGGAATCTTTGGATTAACATGTTTTATGTCACTGGGGTAGTTTTCTTCAATCCTTAGTGAAGGAAGTTTTAAATACAAGTTTTAAAAAGGACTAAAAAAATTGGGAATATAAAAACAAAGGGGGGTTAAAACTTTGATTTTATAAACAGACTACTGTATGTGTTCAGACAAATTTGAAACAAGATTTTTCAATTAAATTTTAAAAATTAAATTGTAAAAAATCCTTCCAATGGGAAAATGTTTTTGTTCGGAATTATTTTAAAAATAATACAAGAGTTTAAAAATTGGGCACAGAGGGAACTAGAATGATGAATAATTATGAATTACACATCACTAGAATATCAGTTGAATTGAACTAAACTCTAAACTAAAGTCTACAAAAATTGCTGCAGGATAGCCTTTTAAAGAAAAGAAATCCTGATGATTTCAACAGAAGATTCCAGGAAACACATTGCTGAATGGAGTCTCCCTCAAATAGTAGCAAAATTATTCATGGTCAAACTCAGGAACATAATGTGTTCTTTCGGCCAAACATGCCATAGCCCAATTAGAGTATCTTTAATCAAAACAGCTATGCTGGACTATTAAAAGAAACGCAGAATTTTCATACCACTTCTGGGACCCTCCATATATTTGGATCTCTGATGCATAAGGATAGAACTCTCAATGATGTTGACCTTGTAGCCCCTGAAATTATCTTGACTAACAATCCTCATTTTAAATCATTTTACTGAGCTGCGCTTCTCAGTTTGAGCTGCTAGGTCATGGTGTGAGATCTCAAGAGCTATCAATGCCAAGAAATACATTCCTCAAAGATCAAGATTTACAATATAGCAGTAAACAATCGCAGTGCTTTTCAACTTAATTTGCTGCTCAGTGTGCCATTTCAATTGTTGGTGGGGTTGAAGTTACCCAAATGATCCAACTAAGTCCTATTTTGCAAACTACAGGATATTGCATCTTACAAATATGACTCTCCAAAAGACACAGTCACTCACAGTCTTTGATACTACATTTTTGAAGTAATATTGCTGGGTAGAGAATTAGGTAAAAAAAGTATCACATTTATTGATTAACATTTTTACATTTGATATATTCTTTCTTTAGGAAAATTAGTAAACTCATGAGCTCCACAGAGATGGGTTCAAAACCTCTCTACTTGCTGCAGTGTCCAAAGAAGGATGTAGAATACTGTGAGTGGTTACATAGAACATCTTTTGGTGAAACTTAATGTCCGGATTTTTCAGTAGACTCCTTGGAACAATATTCACAGATAGCTGCAATTACATTCCTCAATGCAATCTTTTTATTGATCAATATTTAGATCTTTTATCTACGCTGAGGTCAACAGCATATGAGCTAAGGTAGAGTCACTTTGGAAGTAACTTTTTGTCTTTGTAGCTCCTTTGTAGCATGTAATCATAACTGAGCTTAAGTGTCAGATTGGGGACAAAGATAAATTGCTCTATTCTGATTTCCATCAGTTATAACAGAATCGGGAGTGTAAAGACAGAACTGGAATTTCCTAATATACTAATACTAAAAGTTATCAATGACTCTTATTTGCAACTTAACATCATACTTAATAAAAATGTAATAGAGGGTAAGAATTGAATGCCTAGCAAAAAGCATGACCATTTCAAATGACCATTTTTGGTAGTCTCCCAAAACTGCCATATTTGAAGGAGTTCTAGCCTATCAAATTACAATAACTCATTCACTCTTCCAGGAAGGATTATCCTTACCAAAAAATGCAAAAACCAGGGATTACCCCTCTTTTACCCAATCTTACCCCTCTTTTACCCAAGTTTGACTGTGAGTGATATGGCTTTTGTTGTTTTCAGATTCATTTTTTAAATTTATTTCTAAATATAAGTTATGGCATAAACTTAAAAATTCTATAATAGATAGGGGCATGCTCCACCTTACATATAAACTCCTATGAGAATTCAAATTTAAATTGTAGATGCTGTATGGAGAGCCACTACCACTGGAAATTTTTATTGACAGAACATTTAGGAGGATGTGTCTTGTTGCCACTAATGTTTAATTCAGATATCAATTCTGTAGTAGCCAAGATCAATAATCAAGCTTATCCTCCAGAATAAAAAAAGCAGACATATTGCAATCCTACTATGTTTCCCTGAAAATACAACATGTCCTGAAACTAAAGCCTTGCCATATTTTTCGGGTGGGCAAAAATATAAGCCCCTGCCCGGAAAATAAGCCCCTTGGGCACCACCCCCCCCCCATCTGGTGAGGCAGAGCACCACTCACCGACCTAGTGGTATCCCAAAGGCACCAAGCCAGGGGAGCCAGGGGAGCCAGGGGAGCCAGGGGGCGGAAGAAAGACACTCACGTTGCTTGGAACCTTTGGGATGTGATAGGTTGGGAGTGGCATTCTGCCTGGCTGGAGGGGGGAGTTGCCGGGCGGCTGCTCTCTTGCGAGTGTGCTCTCAAAGAGTCAGGCACAGCCTCAGGGGCAAAGCAGCCATGAGGTGTCCATGCTTACGAGCAGCCACCCAGCAAACCTCCTCTCCATTCGGACAGAGCACCATTCACTGACCTAGGGAGTATCCCTAAGGCGCCAAGCCAAACTCTGTAAGAGAGTCTTCTGGACAGAGAGTCTTCCAGCAGCCAGCCCACAACCATAGAGCACACTCCTAGAGCAGACGCTGCTGGAAGACTCGGCAGCCGACTTTTGGAGTTTGGAACTGGAGAAGACATTATGTTTGGAGAGCGGTGGTGGCGGCAGCTGCCGCAGGAAGAACTTGGCCCAGACATGATGAGGCTAGGAGGCATGCCTGCTGGGGGCAGAACAGGCGCTCGTGCAACCCCATTCTCCAGCCGAGCAGAGCTCCATGCACTGACCTAGGGGGTATCCCCTAGGGCAGTGTTTTTCAACCTTTTTGTGCAAAGGCACACTTTTTTCATGAAAAAAATCACGAGGCACACCACCATTAGAAAATGTTAAAAAAAATTAACTCTGTGCCTATATTGACTATATATAAAGTGTTTTTTCCACGGCACACCTTACACTATGTCACGGCACACTAGTGTGCCATGGCACAGTGGTTGAAAAACACTGCCCTAGGGGGTATAATGTGCCAAACCACAGGAGCTGGGGAGCGGGCAGAGAGCCACGTGGCTTGGCGCCTTAGGAATACCCCCTAGGTCAATGAATGGTGCTCTGTCCGGCTGGAGAGGGGGTTTGCCAAGTGGTTTCTCGTGAGCGTGGTCACCTCATGGCTGCTTCACCCCTGAGGATGTGCCCGGCTCTTCAGGAGCCAGTTCGCAAGGGAGCAGCCACCTGGCAACTCCCCCCTCCAGTCAGGCAGAATGCCACTCCCCAACTTAGCAGTATCCCAAAGGCGCCAAGCAATGTGAGCGCCTTTCTCCCCCCTGGCTCCTGCAGCTTGGCGCCTTCAAGATACCGCTATGTCAGTGAGCGGTGCTCTGCCTGTCCAGAGGGGGGGGGGTTGTCCAGGGGGTTTATTTTAGGGGGTGGACTTTTAAACTCATGAGAAAATAAATTTGTTTTGATGTGTTTTTTTAACTTCTGATTGGATTGGATTCAGCTGAGCAGTGACTCTGTTATCATTTTAGAAGACTTTTTCTCCTTGAATTAGCTCTTTTTTTAATCTTTCTTTTCTTTTTCATTTTGTCACATAATAAATCAAAACACCACCCAGCCAGTAATTGAGACAAAACATGTTTACCAATTAGGCAGTAAGGCAATGACATGATTTAAGTCATATATTCAGCATGTCACAATGTCAGCCAGAAACCACTTAGTTACTTCCTGGATAATTTCACACTGTCCTCTAGAAAGATTCACTGTTGTCTCAGTTTTATCCATTTCAAGATTACATGTCCAATTATGGAACACATTTAGAAATAGTTCTATAATTTTTCCACACTGATAGGCACAAATGACTTTTTAATGGAGGCCTTCAACTTTTTTTTAAGTGGGCATACTTTTAGAATATTTGGTCAGAGCTTCACTGCAAAAACAGAATCAAAGTCTATGACATTTAAATAGGGTAAAACTTGTCCAAATCTGTCTTTTAATTATTTAATGAAGTATTCAAATAATTGACCCTACTGTGTTTATGATATAAATGAATGCTTTGTTTTTACTTGTTCAGTTAGACTCCCTTTATATAACACAGAGACTTACATGCATAGTAGAAAATGTTTATAACTGAGGTTTGAAATGAATCCATGACAATATTGCTGCATATCATAACTGATACAGAGGTTCTAGAGAACCAATAGTGGAAATTTTGAGTAGTCTGGAGAACCAGTAAATACCACCTCTGACTGGCCCCGCCCCATCTATTCTCTGCCTCCTGAGTCCCAGCTGGTCAGGAGGAAATGGGGATTTTGCAGTAACCTTCCCTTGGAATGGGGTGGGAATGGAGATTTTACAGTATCCTTCCCCTGCAATGGGGTGGGAATCAGAGGTGGGTTCCTTCTGAACCAGCCCAGTTTGGCCCAGTATGCTGGCCTGGGTCACAGAAACGACAGTGACCAAGGCTGGCCACACCCCTGAACCGATTCCCTGGTTGTCGCCGTCGCCATCTTTTTTTGAGTTCTGCACATGCACAGCACAATTTCCATTGAACTGTGCAGGACACAGATCACCTATATAACATCTTCCATAAAAAGTGCTTTATACTCAACCCAATATAGCACATTGAACTCTATATGTAAAAAGGATAACACTGTAATACATCAA
The DNA here is from genome assembly GCF_051295495.1 of Thamnophis sirtalis. Lineage (NCBI taxonomy): Eukaryota > Metazoa > Chordata > Lepidosauria > Squamata > Natricidae > Thamnophis > Thamnophis sirtalis. The sequence goes on along the minus strand of NW_028261385.1, from coordinate 45,439,754 downwards.
AAACATCTCAAAAACTATAAACAGACTATTACAACCACATGGAATTAGAATAGCACACAAATCGACTAAAGTGTCCAAAAAAGCTATCCTAGGTAAAGCAAAGGACCAGCAACTCCAGAAGAACAGTCATCTATAACATACAGTGTAAGGACTGCAACAGCTTCTATGTAGTACAACCAGGCCAAATACTAGCAGAATATCCATGAACACCAACTAGGTTTAGGTTTAGGTTTAGGTTTATTGGGATTTATATGCCGCCCTTTTCCCTGAGGGGACTCAGGGCGGCTTACAACCACAGGGGAGGGGAAGTGCAAGGTCAAAACAAAACACTTTGTGAACAAAAGAAAAATAATAAAACACAACTTTCATTCAGCAATCAAACACTCGGGCGGGTAATTGGAAGCCTATCCCCAGGCCTGCTGGGAGAGCCAGGTCTTGAGGGCTGCGCGGAAGGTCTGGATCGTGGTGAGGGTAGCTAGCTATCAGAAGACATGATGAAAACTCTTCAATTACACAACACATGGACAGACATAACCATAGTTTCAATGGGAGATTGACCATCCTAGATAAAGCCAAGTCCAAAAACACTAGATAATTCCTGGAAGCTGGCACTCTGACAAATCAGTCATTGATAGGTACATAGATATAAATAGCATCTACATACCATTCAAAAGAGACAATCAACAAGCCAAAAAGGAGATGAAAAGATCAGAACACTTCCCCACCAGCAGTCAACATCCAGATGAGCATAGATTAACACCATGATTAATATTAGACCAACAATCAAGAAATAAACAATATCCCAATCAAGAACTGTCAAACAAGCTAACAGTAATCAGCCCATCCAAAAACCACCAAAATATATTCAAGTCCCTAGAATATAAATTGAGAGCAAATTCACTACTGACACTGATGTTGTTACCTAGTTTGGATAATAAAATGTGTGCAAGAAAATAACCGAGGTGAGAGAACACCAAGGACCCCTCAGACTTACATGCAAGTCTGACAACATTCAGTAGCAAAGATATGCAATATGATATTCAGAAAATGCAAAATTGGATGAATACTTTTTCACAGAATCCTTCCTTTCACTTTTCATTTGTGAAAGTAACAACTTCTTACATAGTTCATGGAGGTTGGTTGCTATACTTCAGCAGTAGCTATAGTACTATAAAGCCCCTTATATGACAGCATCAAAGAAATGCATACAGTGAAGGGAAAGGAGGAAGATGCCAACAATGGACTTATTTCCAAAGTTACAGGGTTAGCAGTTTATCAGGAGAGTAAATATATTTAATCAAGCTGTTCCACTGACTATTAGTGGGAAACAATATTTGTCTTTGATGCAGCCCAACACTGCTTCACACCCATTGAATTGGCTTTTCATTCAGTCTTTATGCTTTAGTATTTGCTAGCATATGGTGTGTGAAAGATTGCAGTTGGGAGTCTTTTCCTCTTTCTAATTTTCTACAACTGGCTTTTTTTCCAGCTCTTTTAACGAAGCTGGCAGTATTTTGCCATTTTAGTAAAAGTAAATTAAATCCTACCAAAGCTCAATTGCACATATTTATTTATAATATTCTGATCACACCAAAGGAATGACAATGATCTGGCATATTGATATACTCAGCAGTAATGTGAAATTGAGACATTTTTCAAAATGACAGGCAGTTTGGCTGAAGACAGCTGTATTTGGAATATCTTGTTTGGGATGTCTGACACCAACATTTATGAGTAAACACAGCTCCATTAAGGGGAGAAAACTTACCATTGAGCCAAATTGTACTTGAATTTAATAGATTTGCAGTAGGTGTCCTCTTTAAAAAAAAATGGTGAAAAGCACCTGCAGAACATAATGAAGATGGTTGCAATGTGGAGGTACATATGCCACACATAGGATTAAACAGCTGCTATCTAAGCAGTACAGTCTTGTGCACATTGGCTTTTCATAATTAATGTGTGCTTTGAAGAGTTTTGTAGAATTATTTTTCTGGGCTTGAAGTTCAAAATTCCCTATTTAAAAAATGTAGTTGCAATGACACATTTAATTTAAATCCTCAGTTTTTCTCCATAGTTGTGTCGTTCTATATTCGTAAATGAAACCTAAAGCCAAAAGTATCCGTAGTCAATTGGTATTACCTATAACAACTTGTGATGAAGTTACAATTTTATGTAAATGGCACACAACAATCAACTACATTTCCGGGCATGAACTTCAGACCACCTCATTGAACAAAGAACACACATGTACATGAAGGGGAGTCCTTAATATAAGTCTACAGAATTATAGCTTTGGACATTTATGGTTAATTGGAGAAATAAATACTGATTTTATGAGTCTTTTTAATTAATTTACTGAGAAACTAATTTCACCAGGAGCTCTAGCACACATGCTTTGATTACTAAAACACAAAGCGATTAAGTTGTGGCTATTTCATTGTTGTACAAGTTCCTTTAAAGGAAATGATGGTCTCCATCTGTTACAAGCAACAGTTAAACAAATGGATGCTTGCAGCCAAAAAAAAAAAACCACCCTGAAAGTTTTTATAGTCATGGAGTTAAATCTTTTCAGCAGCAGACTTTCCCCAATTAAAGGTTACATTGTATTGCATTTTTAGCTAGATTTAAAGTTCGTCCTTATGTGAGATGGGTGAAATAACTTGGGCAGTTTTTGAAAAACAAGTGCATTGGCAATACAGCTAGTTCCTAAATCCTCAACGTCACTGAAATTGGCAGTAAAACACCAATAAACAGAATGACAATTTCTCACTGCCCTTGAATATTAGACAATATTGTATAAGTGATAAAATAGGGTTCACACACACATTGGTATCCTTGAGAAGCATGGAGGGCAAGTAAGCATATGTCAGGATGTTGCAATGAAACACTTACCTATATGAGATACTGTGAATCAACTTCAAAAGGACAAAACATGTTTTTTGGTACAACAACTCACGTTTTATCATTTTGAAATCATGATTAGGAATAGATACCCATGCCAACAAATAACAAACTAGAAACTTTTTTAAAAATCATCAAAACACCTCCTCTTTTTTCCATCAGTTAATTGTCATCACCTTGCCTACTGAAACACACACACACACACACACACACACACACACACACACACACACACACAGAGAGAAGATAGAGAGAGAGATAGAGAGATAGAGATAGAGATATATAGATATAGATATAGATATAGATATAGATATAGATATAGATATAGATATAGATATAGATATAGATATAGATGAGATAGAGATAGAGATAGAGATAGAGATAGAGATAGAGATAGAGATAGAGATAGAGATAGAGATAGAGATAGAGATAGAGATAGAGATAGAGATAGAGATAGAGATAGAGATAGAGATAGAGAGATATAGATATAGATATAGATATATAGAGATAGAGATAGAGATAGAGATAGAGATAGAGATAGAGATAGAGATAGAGATAGAGATAGAGATAGAGATAGAGATAGAGATAGAGATAGAGATAGAGATAGAGATAGAGATAGAGATAGAGATAGAGATAGAGATAGAGATAGAGATAGAGATAGAGATAGAGATATAGATATAGATATAGATATAGATATAGATATATAAAAAATAGAAGCGATCCCCTCACACTTTTGCCATAATTTTACCTAGTTCTTATTTTGTCCTTTAAAATAGAGCATGGACAAAACATAAGAGATGTCTGGATTATGCTTTTATTTTCATGCCAATTGCCTAAATAAAGGTCCAGTGCTGGCATAAGTTAAAATTATACAATCCAATTACTTTTGACAAATGTCATCCATTTCAATTATTTGAATCTGGAATCCAATCATAGGAAGTTTTAACATCTTCTTTGCATTCATACATAAATACAGCACTAACATTTTGATCATGGACGATCATGATTGAATGTATGATCTACTGCCTTTATCCTTCACAATTAAAATAATGAAGTAGATCGAGACACCTCCTTGTTGTCTTATCACAACCACATCAGCAATATAAAGGTAAATGTAAAGGTTCCCCTCGCACATATATGCTAGTCGTTCCCAACTCTAGGGGGTGGTGCTCATCTCTGTTTCAAAGCCGAAGAGCCAGCACTGTCAGAAGACAGTGATCACGTGGTTGGCATGACTAAATGCCGAAGGCACATGGAACACTGTTACCTTCCCACCAAAGGTGGTTCCTATTTTTCTACTTGCATTTTTACATGCTTTCAAACTGCTAGGTTGGCAGAAGCTGGGACAAGTATCAGGAGCACACTCTGTTACGTGGCACTAGAGTTTCGAACTGCCAAACTGCCGATCTTTCTGATCAACAAGCTCAGTATCTTAGCCACTGAGCTACCGAGTCCCTTTGTCAGCAATATATAGTCCTTCCAAAGAATGCACAAGAAAGGAAAGGGAAAGAGAAAGGTTATATTAGTCAAAAGTGTAGGTTAACTTAGCATGGAAAAAAAAATGGTAAGCTTAGCGATAACAATTCCACATTATGAATGCATTACATGCTGCTTCTAGTAAATAAATTATATCATAAGCTTGTTTCTCTAGCCGAGAAGTTTGTACACCATCAAATTGTTTAGATAAATCTGAGTTACGGATGGTAGATGGTGGGTGAACTAACCCTGTTATGATTTAGAATCAAGCATGATTTACGAGCACAGCTGAATGTAACTCAGAAGAGAACACTTCCATATATCAAACTTTGAAATTGTGAACAAATGTTATAGCACACGTACAGTATTAAAATGTGCCCTGTCACATTTTCCACAATTGTGCAACATGGCCAGGGAGTTTACATAAATGCATATATGGATTTATTTTACAAAAAAATATTTTGTGACAACCCATTATTAAATTATCTTGTAGCTCATAGCAACAACAGTCTATTACAATCTGTAATTTTAATTTTAAAATTCTTTATGAGGCATGATACATTTGGAAAAGTTGCACACAAAAGAACCTGTAATATGGAAATCAGGGAGGAAAAAAAGATGTATTGCAAATGAAGGATACATTAAAAGACCATATATTAAGGAAAGTTGATTGTGGTAATACATTATACTTTCTGTTGTTTCAATTTGAGGAGGTCTTTTCCTGCCAATTTTTTCTGTACATTAAGGAAATTAATTTGCAGCAACAACAAAAGGATGGCTGTTCTGGCTGTTAAGTTTTGTTCAGACATAAATAAAAAAAATAAAGTATTCTTGGCGTTTTTTGCATGTGGATTGTTAACAACTATTAAAGAGATGTTTGTTTGCTTATTAGATTTTTATTCCACCTTTATTACTTAATAAATAACTCAAGGAAGCAAACATGCCTAATACTTCTTCATCCTCCTATTTTCCTCACAAAAACAACACTGTGAGGTGGGAGTGGGCTGAGAGTTACCCACCCAAAAACACTCCATCAGCTTTCATGCCTAAACCAGAATTACAACTCAGTTTCCTGGTTTCTAGGCCAGCACCTTAACCACTACACTAAACCGGTTTACCTCACATGTTAAAATAAACCCTAAAATAAACATTAACACACATACATTGATAGCCGATTCTATCAACTTTGGCTATTAACTTATATTAACTTGTGCCTCTTTAAAAAAATGAAAACTTGTATTTAGTTGCAAATATATTCTACACATCAGTGTATTAAACTCAGGATGTAAATGTGCATAATGAGCAAGCTAAAGTTCTGTTTCAAATGTATGATTTTAGAAATATCACAGGGAACAGGAGGGAGCATTTACTCCCTTGTACAGATTTACAACATTTACAAGTTTCTAAGATAAAGGAGATGATAAAAATGTTTTCTAGGATTTATTGATGGTACTGAAATGGCATAAAATTAATTAGAATAAACAATAAGAACTAACCCTAAATTAATGTTAATGTGTTGGGCTGTAAAACAAGCTTCATCATAGAAAATGTATTAGTGTGCAGAAACAAGACAAACAAATATTTTAACAGTTAATAATGCAATTGAAATACATAAATTAAGGATATCATTAAGCCTGCAAAAAACCCCACTTAGTTTTACATTCAAATTGAACAACCCTGAACGAATAAAATCCTTCCTGGACATATGATTAACTCTTGCCAGGCTACTCATATATATATATATAAATCCCTCTTCACCAATGGGTCTTGCAATAAGCCAGGTCTCAGCCATGCTCCCTCACAATTTTAAAGACCAAAACTTCAATTTAAATCATTGCAACAAATGAGAAAGCAACATGTCCATTTCTCATTTCCTTTAATATCGAGTAGCTATCTAACACCAATCATTCCACAACTAGGATTAATTGCACTTGGCCTCAATTGATTTGTAGGCAAAATCCATCTCCAACATGTATCTATTTGTGTCATGTCAACTAGAAACTGCACAAACAATGTTGATTTACTTATTTTTTGAAACCACTTTTTTAGGATATCTAATTTAGGCTGTGGTTTCACTGAAGAGGACTTTTATGATAAATATTGTGTTTTTGCATGTATAGTTGCAACTGTCAAAATGCCTTGAACAACATTACCAGCCTTTGGCCTTTCTGACCAATCTAAGGTGAGAATCGTACTTGTATCTTATTTAAATATTGATTTACAATGGCCTCTTCAACCGCAACACAGACTCAGAGGCAGGCACATGGCAATAAATGTCTCCTTCTGTGTCTGACAGAAGGTGAAATAAATCTCATAATTAAAAGGCATCCAGAATATTTCTCCACTTTTGTTATCATCCCCAAATGTGCACATTTAGCATAGCTCAAGTAATAAAATGCTCAGCCCTTTTCTTAATTTGGGACCTGTTGGTTGTTACCTTTACTACTGATGTCTCTGTCCTTTGAGCAGTTATGTTTTTAGTTATGGGCATATATAACTTATGGTATCTGATGTCATATCTGCATTGCCAATTAAAAAATCAGTTGAGCCTGTCATATTTAATTATAAATCTTAATTTATGCATATAAAACTGTCTCTCTAATCAGTTCTGATAGTCAAAACTGACTATCTGGATCCAAGATCCCTTATTTTAAGCAAAGTACAAATCATCCTTCAAATCAGATTGGGGTGAGAGGAACAGCTGGACTTATTGTCCCAGTAGCATCACCAGTTGAGGGATACCAAACAAGTCTCAGAATTGTTTCCTCAACAAAATGTTTCAATCATAGATACTTAAGTCAGGACTTTTTGAATAAAACACCTTGATGTAAGGAATACTTTTTTTTGTTTAAACTAATAGTAGAATGCTAAAATTTGAGTCAACTTGATTTAAGTAGTAGCTCACAACATTTATCTTCAGAACTACATGTTGTGCTCTATTGTGGCCTTCAGAGTTCTTTCTAAAAGCATATTTGAAATTGTCATATGTTCAAAATATAATGGGAAGATTATTTAATAGAGACAGACTCATTTTCATGAATTATTATTTTTTCATTTAAGTTAAATTATATCTTATCTGCATTTCATTTATTTAATGCTAATTTGGTTTAAATTAAATTTAAAATAACTTTTGCGTAGGCTAATCAATTCTTGTCTTAAGCCACCCACTTTTTGAAATGAAGTTCCCAGCATATTACTCAAAAACTAAGAGTAGACTGAAATTTACAGCAATTGGCAAAATCCACTTCTGTCATCAAAATGACAAAAGCAGCATTGCACCCTCATAATCCATGCTTCCTTCCCTTTCCAATAGACATGCAATGTCATGATGTCCATATAAAGTGGGAAACATCTGCCACATATCAGTATAAAACTGCTGTTGTCTTTCCCTTCATCTTGCCTTTGTCAAATCCTGCTGCCTTTATCTGAAAAATTATCAAGCACCCTTGATTTAAAGCCTTCTGTTCCTCAAATATAAGTTGAAAGCAAAGAGAAGTATTCTGGAAAGACAAACTGCTTCACAGAAAAGAAAGGTATTATTATTATTTATTAATTAGAACAAACAGCATTTGATATTCAAGATGTGTAGATGGTTGACTTAATCGTTCATTCAGTATGTGCCATCAAGTCAACAGCAGTCCCAAAGATATATTTTCTCCATGAGATTCTGTTTGTTACCTCATATTTCAGTGCTTCCATCACCATTATAACTGAATTCAGTTTGCTGCTGTTTATGTTTTTCTTCTCTTTCCTTCGATGTTTCTCAGCATTATGGCCTTCTCCAGAGAGCTTGGTACCTGTACAAAATGTCCAAGGTAGGATGATTTGGGCCCAGTCATTTATGATTTGAGTAAGAATCCTGGGTTGATTTGTTTTATGATTGATTTATTTTTTTGGCTGTACATGGTATAAGTAGGTAGACAAGATATAGCTATATGTATATATAATCATCATCTAAGCCATTGTCTATCCACTGCAGGATCAAGGTGTCTTCTGCATGTTTCCAAACAATACTGTCCTGAGCTTTCTTTTGCCAATTGGGCCCTCAATCCGTGCTGATGTCGTCAATCCATCTTGTTTTAGATCTCTTTTGTGGACACTTTTTAACAAGTGGGATCCATTATATATATATGAGAGAGTATATGGAAGGTATATGTATACATACATACACACATATATATGTACAGTATGTATATTATATATATATATTGTATATATGTTTCTGTGTGCATCTATAACTATCTATCTTTATCAGGGGTGTCAAACTTGATTTCATTGAGGGCTGCATCATGGTTGTGTTTGACCTCGGGAAGGCCAGGATGGGTGTGGCCAAAGTGGGGATGGCCAGCTCAACGGCATTCATGTCAGGGTTGCCTGTGTTGGCCTGAGCGCTCTGCCAGTGAAAATGGGCTCCAGAGCTCCATTTTTGGCTGTGACTGCCTCCTGCAACTCTCTGCCACTGAAATCAGAGCTCGGGAGGACCGCACGTGGCTGACCTTCTTTCCAAGTTGGTGCCATGAGCCAGATCTAAACACCCCATGGGCTAGATCTAGCCTGCGGGCTTTGACTATGACACCCCTGATCTAAGGGTGGGTTGCTGCAGGCATTACTGCCGGTTTAGTGCACGTACAATTTTACTGGTTCTGGCAACCCAGACCGGCAAGCCACTACCAGTTCAGCCAAACCAGTCTGAACCAGTAGGAACTCCTGCCCTCATGTCTGTCTGTCTGTCTGTCTGTCTGCCTGCCTGCCTGTCTGTCTGTCCATACGTCTATCTATCTAAGATAGAGACAGAGACAGAGACAGAAATAAGATTCTCATCTGAATGAACTGAAAAAAACCTGCATATCTTTGGATGGAAAAGAAAAAATGCCAGTAAAAAGAACTGAAGAAAAAAAATTATTATGAGCAAAAATGGGTATTATATTGACAGAAGAATAGTACAATGAGAGAGCAGCAGTACAAAGTAAAGAAGAAAAACAGAATGGTATTTATCGAATCTGAATGACTGCACAACATGATCAGAACAGATTGCCTCTCACTGGAGAAAGAAAATGCTGACACATGCTTCAGGTGATAGATGAAAGCTTTACAGATCACAAAACAATTATGATAAAATGAATGGCAAGGGGTGTGCTGCTGTGTGATTCTTTCAGGAAACATAGTTTGTTCCTTTCAGTTAGTGACCAAAAAAGGCAGCAATCTTCTTAGTTTAATCTTACACGGAATAGATACAAAGGACAACCCTTGAAGGTGAGAAACAAACCACATGCTTGAATTCCATGCACCACAAAGCTCTCTCTGTTCTTGAAGGCCAGCCACATGCAACTGGGCAAGGCATCAATCAACTCTGCTGCCTTCAAAAAACTCCTCCAGCTATGTTTACAGAAAAATAAAGCCTTCAAATGGGCCTGATATATCAAACTCAATGGCCTGCCAGAACAACAGTGGAAAATAAAGTGTTTTTGGGGGGGAGGGGGGAGGAGTGTAGAAGGAACTTAATTTAAACATCCTAGATAGAAGTACAAAAGAAAAACTATACAGTGGATAATAGATAAAATAGCTAATTTGTGAATCTAAATATTGTTGTTTCGGGACAGAAAGTATATAATGCTTTTTTTTCATATTCATGGAATGAAATGGAAGTGGAATGGAAGTGGAAATGCCTTCCACTTCTTCCTAGTTTCTCTTCTTTGTTTTGCATTTATGGTTTTATGTCATTAGTGTGATTAATGCATTCCATTTGCATTCTTCAGTAAGACCTCAGATTCCATTCCTGGTATTTTACAATTTAAATTCAAACGGGGAATCAGGCATCAGATGGAAATGGATCTATCTTGGAGCACAATAGAAATAAATACTGCTAACATAGATGATAAAGAGACCAACAGAATTCCTATATTTTAGTTCAAATTACTAAAACCAGCTTCTGGTGCTGTTTTGAAAGAGGCTATAAAAAGACATATGCTTCGTGTGTAGATATTAGTCCTGTCTAGAGATGATTTGATCTTTCTGGAAAACGCAGTAATGATCACTTTTGAGTCCAATCCAATTTGAATTCTGACTCTGGAATGAGTTTAAGAAAATGGAACTCTATTCTCTTATATGAACAGTTTCACCAAAATGAGTTGAAATTTATCAGAAAGCTTAATATTTTGTGGGCAGAGGATGACATGTACATTTAGCAGGAAGTAGGGCAGGCAATTTTGAATGTTAAAATTCACTAAGAGAGAATGTAATGAAGTTGCAACAAGTTTGTTGATTTGAAATTTTAACGGTTTGGCTGTTCCCTTCCCCAATTCTGTATTTGTGTCTATAATACAAACATTCAGGCCAAATTTTTGAAAGATTGAAGGAAATTTCCACAAAAGAAAAACATGTTGATTCCTTTTCTTACCCTTTCCTTAATCTGCTGGAGCTGATTATCAACATTTGAGAAGAAGACTTACGGAGTTATCTCACTGGCCTTTTCCATAAAATGAATCAAATAACAAGGCATTGTCAGATACTTAACTTCATCTCACAAAACATCATCATCCTATTGCTCAAGATGAAAGACTGGGCAACAATGAAATAGAGTAATTTTTTTAAAAAAAAACCTAAGGAATGTTTAAGAAAAAGAATGTTTAATTAAAAGAAGGACTGGAGTGATATTATAGCAGTGTTCCAATATCTAAGTGCTACCACAAAGAAGAGGGGGGTCAACCTATTATCCAAAGCACCTAAAGGCAGGACAAGAATCAAGGGATGGAAACTAATCAAGGAGAGACTCAACCTAGAACTAAGGAGCAATTTCCTGACAGATCAATTAATCAGTAGTACAAGTTGACTGCAAAAGTTGTGGGTTGTGGGTGTTTTCTTAAATCCTTAGATCTATCCTTTCATTCAATGATAGCCGATTCTATCAACTTTGGCTATTGACTTATATTGTGCCTCTTTAAAAAAAATGAAAACTTGTATTTAGTTGCAAATATATTCTACACATCAGTGTATTAAAGTTATATAAATATACTAAACTAATGATTTAACCCTGAATTTTCTCTAAGTTGAGGTACACACCTTCAGTTATTATGGAACTCCACTTTTTAGAAACTCTAACTAGGATGGCTAACAGTGAGAGATGCTGCCAATTGTTTTCAGCAAAATTTGGAAGACCATGGAATCCACAATTCTGCTCCGAGGAATGATTTGAAGAGAATCAATTTTGCTTCAAGAGCACATTAAACTGAAATTACCAAACCAGGCTTATAATCAGGGTACAGCTTAGTAGAATCACTGATTGATAGCTGTCCGTCCTCTGCATAATTTCCCCTGGCAAAGAAGAACACTTCACTTTCCAAGGCAATTTTGTCCATAGTTGAGCATCAATTATCATTACAAATTGCTCCTAAAGTTTAGCCAAAGTACGCTTCTATGTAATTTCTCCCACTAGTTCTAGGCCTGCTCTCTGAATGAACAACTAATCTTTGCTTCAGACTAGATTCTTTCTTACATAAATTTGACATTTCTGATGCAAACTTCATCCATGTATTCATGCTGTTCTCTCAAGGGAGATGAGCCATTACAGAATATGAATGTTTGTTCTATGAACCAGGGACACATTAATGGGGGAAAGGCAGTGATAATATCTGTGGAATAAAATGAGTGAAAGCATTAGAATATATTTTAATTTTCAAAAGTTAAAATAATGAAATGCAGTGTTCCAAAGTCTACTGAGGAATTTCAATATATTAACAGTGATTTATTATGATGATGGCTTAAACTAGCTTGCATTCAACCCAGATGAATGCAATTTTGAAAACAGAGGACACTTATTATGCATCCCATTGTTTACTTGTTGAAAAATACAACTGTGCATGTTCATTTATGTTACATATGTCCATGGCGTCCAGACAATAAATCACTTTCATAAGAAACTCCAATGCAAATCTAGTCTCCATGGCTTGAGAGAAATGAGAAACAAAGAAGTATAACAAAGAGTTCACACCAGAAAACCTTGCAGAAGCTCCTCTTGTCTATCACCTGCCACAGCAAAGGACTCATTCTTGGCCATCATAGTCCCTGACTTTGCTTTTGTTCCTCCTTTCTGTTGCCATTTGACTTCCTCTTTTATCAGCCCACTTGCCTTCTGTTGGTCTTTAGCCAATGAAGATGAAAGACAAATGAAAAGGGAAAATGAATGGTGATAATAATGGAGAAGGGAGACCCATCAAGAGGAACTTTGTCTGTTTAAGGCTGAAGTCACCACCAATTACTGAAAAGAATAGACAATCAATTTTTATACATACTTAACATGTATGTATATATGTACATACCCAGTCTTGGAAGAAAGCTGATAGAGAGAAGATAATAAGAGAAAATAAATACAACGGAGCCTATTATGAAGTAGCTATTAGGAAAATAAATACTGGATTCCTTCTTATAAACAAGAAAAGTCAATATAAAATGAAATAAATAATTGCTTCTTTATCCAGGCATTATGTACCTCACAAATGAAAGACAGTATTCCGTCTCCAATTTTCAACATTCTGTGCAGCTAGAAAAATCAGAACAAAAACAAAAAAGAGTTTGAATATAAATGATTTTATAAAGTATGACCTACATCAAGAGGTTAAAGGAACTGAATTTTAACAGCCTTGGGGAAAATGACTGAGAAGAGAGATGAAAAAAAGATAAGATAGCAGTGTATGATACTTATAAAGAATTAGCAAATGGAAGAAAGGGTCAAGAGGGATATTTTCAGTGCTTAATACAAAACAAGAAATAGTAACAACGTAAAGTTGAAAAAGAAAAAGTTTGTGTCTATACTGAAGAAAGTAAACTGAGTGAAAAACAAAAACAATTATTTACATTATTGAATTTCAGTTATGTAAAGAATAAATCAGATGTGAATCTACCAAGTATCTGAACCAGGGACGTGCGGTGACCTTCATGGCCGGTGAGGCAAGCACGAAAGCCCTGCCGAAGCCCCGCTGCAGCGTCCGCCATAGAGCGGGTCCCGGTCCCGCTCTATGGTGGATGCGGCACCAGGACTTTGAACTCCTGTCGCCGGGCCCTGCTGCCACTTTAAAGGCTTTAAAGTGGCAGCAGGGCCCTGGCGGCAGGGCTTTAAAGTCCCAGCACCGCATCCGCCATAGACCAGGTCCCGGTCCTGCTCTATGGTGGACGCGGCGCCAGGACTTTAAAGCCCTGCTGCCAGGACCCTTTCCTGGCCGGGCTCTTCCCTCTTGCTCTTCATCTTGATGATGTCTCTGCAGCTGCCGGGCACAGACAGACAGAGGTAGCCAGAGCAGCGCCGAAGCGGTCTGGGCAGGTGAAGCAGCGAGTGAGCGAGCGATGGGGAATCAGGCAGCCTGATCCCCGCTTGCTTGCTCGCTGGGAGGCGCAGAGAAGAGCGCAAAGTCCAACGAACGCAGGAATGCAAAAATGAATGCAAGGGGAGCAAAGGAAACCGCCTGGGTCTCCGCTCCCTGCCTCACCTGTTTGGAGCCGCCAAAAGCTTTAGATTCTGGTGGCGGTGCTGGTTTCCCGCCACTTTGGCGTCCCTGAAAGGCGACTCCGCATTCTCCCTTTCCTTCGCCCCTCCTCTCTTCAAAAGCCCCCCCCCTCCGCAGCAGCTATATTCATGGCCAGCCCGCCATAGAGCGAAACATGTCCTGGTTTGTGGCCAGGAGGCACGCTGACACTTTACAGCGGGGCGGTGGCATGCACTTTAAAGTGCCAGCATGCCTCCCGGCCACAAACCAGGACATGTTTCGCTGTATGGCGGGCCGAGGCGGCATGCACTTTAAAATGCCGGCATGCCTTCCGGGCCAGCCATTCAGCGGGACATGCTGAATGGCCGGCCCGGAAGGCATGCCGACACTTTAAAGTGCATGCCGCCTTGCCCCACCATACAGCGAAACATGTCCTGGTTTGTGGCCAGGCGGCATGCACTTTAAAGTGCCAGCGTGCCTCCTGGCCACAAACCAAGACATGTTTCACTCTATGGCGGGCTGAGGCGGCATGGCTTCAAAAAATTAAAAAATTAAAAATAAAAATAAATGTGCCAGCCCACATGCCAGCAGAGGCAGGTAAAAGCACACACACACACACACACACACACACACACAAACACACACATACACAAAATAAAAACAAATTACAATTACTTACATTACAAATAATTTTGAATCCCCCCCTCCAGGGGTGGGTTTCTCACCCCGTTCCAACCGGTTCGGTTGGAACGAGGCCGGCGGCGTCCTCGCGCACGGACGCGGCGCATGCGTGCACGCACGCAGCACACGCATGCGTACTAGCGTCTGCGCGATGCTCCAGCTGCTCCTGGAGGATCGCGCAGGCGCTGTATGCGTTCTGCGCATGCGTGGAAAGCGCAGAATTCGTAAAAACCGGGTAAGGAGTGGGCGCGGGTGTGTGGGCGCGCGTGGGCGCGGGGGGGGGGGGCTTCGCAGTTCCCGGAAGTTACTTACTTCCGGGTTCGGCGACCAACCGGATCGCAGGGACCGGTGCGAACCGGTCGAAACCCACCCCTGCCCCCCTCCCTCCGTCCAATCCACATACCTTTTCCAGCTGTGGATTTCAACTCTCCTCTTGGCCGGCCACCATGATGAAAGTGTAAAAAATTAAATGAAAAAGCAACTTACTTAGGCAAGGCTGCAAGGCATGATTTGCTCCCAGATCAGGCGGCGGGAGAATTACGTGCCTCCTTTGCATATGGAATTTTTTGCCTTTTAACCCTTGCTTAACTCTTAAAAGGCAAAAAATTCCTTATGCAAAGGAGGCCCATAGTTCTCTCGCTTCCCCCTACATTTAGCACTAAGCAGACTCAGAGTCACTGTGACTTGGAGTCTGGCAGCAACTACCTTAGCCTTTTTAATTAGTTTAAAAATTCTTTTCTTTTCCTCATGAGACTGGTGAGACCCCGCCTCCCCTGCCTCCCCTGACTGCACATCCCTGATCTGAACTAATGTTTCAATATGTATGGGCTCATCCTAAAAACTTCCAACAATCATGGTGTCTTGGTTTCTAACCTGATGCCTTAACCACTATAACCAATTGATGGGATATGTAATGTCTTACTTAACAACATAAATATGGATTTCAATTGTGGCCATAAGTACAGGACTACCTGTACATAGGTTGACAGTTATCACTGTAGCTAAAAGAGTTTTTGCCACCATGTGTTGTTATGCCAACTATACTCTTTCCTGAACAGAAATGTACTAGCTAAAGTTGTTCTGATGCTGATAACCTCATGTTGAGAGAGGGGGGGAGGGAGAGGGAGAGAGAGAGAGAGAGAGAGTGCACAGCAATTTAGGGCTAGAAGGCTACTCAGAGGTCATCTAGCCCAACCCTCTGCTGCAGCAGATAACCTTACATTGTCTGGATTATTTTAGTGCCTCTAAAAGAGAGGAAAATTGCCAGAAAGTAGAAGGAGTTTACTAGGACAAGGCTGCCATGCAGAGGAAGGCAGAGATAATCCCTTGACCTATGACTACAATTGAGCCCAAAATTTTGGTTGCTAAGCAAGAGCATTGTTAAGCGAGTGTCATGACATTTTATCCAATCCATAACATCTCCTGGTAAGTGACATCAAGTTGGCTACATCCACCCAGTCACATGACCACCAAGCCACACCCACAAAATAGGCCACACCCACAGAATAGGTAGTAAAAAGTTTTGAAACTCATCCCTGATGCACAGGCGCTCCAATCACCTGGTCTTTGGTTTCTGGTACCCAGGCATGTGTGAAGACCAGCTAGTGGCTGCACATGTACTCACTGGAAACTGGAAGCTTAGCTTCCTGGCACACGCATGCCCAGAGAGATGGCTCTGCATGCCACTTCCAGCACTTGTGCCATAGATTCACTATCACAGTACTATGCCATATTCAAGATAGCTTTCACCGTTACAAACCTGGTCAGTCACTGAGGTCATCAGGGAGGGAGGGAGGTGTTATTCCATTTACCACATTTTTTTCCAAGAGCTACTCCCTTCTGACGATCCTTCTTGGTGGTATCACCAGTGCTCCGAAGGGCTATTTCTGAGAAATGCCTAAACTTGAAAAATTAGGCTCTTATTTTGAAAATCCATCCTTTTTTAGACCTAGTTGGCTAGTATAAATGTTGCAATAACCTTTTAATTTTATTATTATTTAATTTTATTATTATTTTATATTGTGCTAATTGGAAGGAAATAGGAGAAGAGGACGACTACTAGCAAAGGAGCATTGGGAGAGTTGAAAGATGAAAGCAGAGATAGATTGTCATGGAGAAAATTTATCTACGTGACTGCTAGGATTCTAAGATGACTTTATGGCACAATCAATCAGTCATCTTAATGTTTATTATGTATTTTACTACTGTTTTATTCTTTGTATTGTTTAGGGATTCTTCAGCAAGTGTCTTATGGAATAAATGCTGTTCAACAAAAATACAGTTGAATTAAAATATCCACCACTGTGCTGTCCAGATTTACAGAAAGTCCTCACAAATTCTTTATTTACATAATGAATTTTTACAGTATTGCTATTGATTTGACTCTAGACTGTTGGTATAAAAGGTAATAATGAAGTGAAGAATCTTATTAAAGTATAAAGAAAAGATCCTTTCTGGAGGGCACTGCAAATGGAAACATCCAGTTTAAATATGTTATATAAGAGGTTTGGTTAGTAAGCCTTGTTCCAATAACAAGCCGTTCATCAACTGCTACCATGAAAACATTTTTTAAAATGCTCTGTGCTATATACTTTGCGAAAGCCCCTATCAGAATTGCTTTTCCCAAAGGCAAAAAAAAAGCAGCTACATAATTCTCCTGCAGAACTTGTGGAGCTTGTAGAGAGCCAGATATTGATGTGTTGCAGTTACAACAGCCCTTGGATCTTGCCCAGCTTGAGAAAGGCTGCTCAGAAATGAAGCTTGACAACATCCCTTGGCCACGGTTTTCATGCCTCTGAATCAGCAGGAAGCACCAGGGAGATTTTATTCATGATGGGTCCCCTCTCTAAGGCCCCATGCCGTAGAAAATTATTGTGTAATGGTAAGACCATTAAAAGTGCCTGTAGACTGGACAAGAAACAATGGATGGAGACTAATGGAGGAGAAAAACAACCTGGAACTAAAGAGAAACTTCCTAACAATGAGGACAATTAACCAGTGGAACAGTTTGCCTTACAGAAGTTCTGGGTGCTTCATCACTGGAGTTTTTTAAAGAAAAGACTGGGCAGTCACTTGTCTAAAATTGTATAGGGTTTTTTTACTTGAGCAGGGGGTTGGACTAGAAGACCTCCAAGGTCACTTCCAGCTCTATTTTGATTGATTGATCCTTGTATCTAAACCCCACAAAGGCAATTAGTGTCTTACCACAACAGTCAGGTGCATTTCTATGCTTTCTACAGATCACAAATGCCAAACTCACAGGTCACATTGCCATCACTTGACATTTCATGGTGTCTTTCCCCTTCGCAGAGCTGGTGTAGGTGTGGCCTGCATGTGATGCATCTGGCCCGAAGGCCACCAGTTTGACACTCCTACTCTAGATGAAGGAAAACCGATTTTGTGCCTAGCACAGAAATTCAGTCAGGCTGATTTAAAAAACAAACGAATGCCTCAATATGTCATCAGCCCACTTCTTTGCTATGTGTTCCTATGGCTACCTGTGCTGTTGAAGGTTAGTATAGAAAATTGAATTGATGTGGGAAGTATGCAAGTGAATGCAGGTTTTCAAAACACACTGGCTGGGAAGGCACAACTCTTTATATTATAAGCTGTCCTCCCACCTGCATCCCAAGCCTGATTTTTACCAATCTCCACACACCTGCATTAGCTCAACTCTGTATCAGATTGTCCCCAAGGAATGGCCTTTTCAAGTGGCTACAAAGGGAGAAAACAGTGGAAAAATCACTGTTAGAATAATTCTTTGGATCCAATATGCTATGCACAGTACAGTACTGATTCAACTAGTTGGTATTTTTCTCTCTTGCTGTACATATACAGATTTTCTCTTGTATATACATACATTTTAATGTATGTGTTGTATATTTTGAGCACATATTCATGCAACAATAAAGACAAAACACCTGTTAGTTCGTTCCCGGCAGAATCTTCTCAAACACCGTTCCCCTGAATTAAAATATTTACTCTTTTTTTTTCCTGATTTGTCTGCATAAAGGTACTAAAAGTAAAAGAGTAATGCCAATTGCATTTCTTCAGAGGATTGATTTGGCTTGTGCAACATACTACAAAGATAAAATATTTTCTTGTATGTTTGGGAGAAATAAATAATTCACTACCTAACAAGCCAATTTCATTTGCATTTTAAAGGAATATTGCTCCTTTAGCACAAAAACAACTAGTAAAAATATACACAAAGCTACTTCAGTAACAAGCATATTATCCTTTCAAACTTACAGGTTATTATTCTTTCCAATTCTTCTGCTGAATGTTCAGATAAATTGGTTGCATCATTGCAAACCATGTGAATAAGATCCCAAAAAGTTCATCATTAAAACTTGAAAAGCAAGCCATTTGCAAAACAGCTGTGGCTCTTTCAAAAACTATTTTCAGAAATACATAGCATTGCTATAGAAAAGCTAATTCCTTTCAGATAGTAATCATATTTTTGGATTTTTAATATATAAATGACTTGAAACATGAAGGATTATAAAGGTAAAGGTGAAGGTTCCTCTTGCACATATGTGCTAGTCATTCCCAACTCTAGGGGGCGGTGTTCATGTCCGTTTCAAAGCTGAAGAGCCAGCGCTGTCTGAAGACGTCTCCGTGGTCATGTGGCTGGAATGACTAAATGCCGAAGGAACACGGAACGCTGTAAACTTCCTATCAAAGTGGTCCCTATTTTTCTACTTGCATTTTTACATGCTTTTGAACTGCTAGAAGCTGGGACAAGTAACAGTAACTCACTTCGTTATGTGGAGCTAGGGATTCAAACTGCCGAACTGCCGACCTTTCTGATTGACAAGCTTAGCATCTAGCCACTGAGCCACCCCCATGAAGGATTATACTAGTAACTACATGTCAATATCTACTAATATTTTTTGAAAGAATATGTATGGGGTTAATATAGAAAGTAACCATGCAGTTTGTTTACAAATGGATTCCTTTCCCTATTGAAGTAGGTTCAGTAAACAGCAATCTAGTGAGAAGCAATGGTGCCAAAATGTAATGGGACTGACCATGTCTTCCATTCAACCAGTTCGTACCAGTTTGCCTGAACTGGTAGCAGAAATAGTGGGTGGCCCCGCCCACCCGCCCCTACTCCATGGCATCCCATTTAGGTCCTCTTTTTTTACCCAAAGCACATGCGTGGAATCCTGAGCGCATACACACATGCTCACATGTGCAAATTGGAAGGGAAGTGAATATCACCCCTGCTTCCAGGACAGCTTTCTTGTGACAGTGTTCAAATCACACTTTCAAAACTCTAAAGATGCCTGGGGACTGGGGTGGACACTGTTTCCTAGCACTTGCAATTAAGCACTTGCAAGGAACTATTTAGCTACGAAATAACAGCATTTAGGATCTTCCTAATAGAACTGCTGTCAGGCTGAGAAGCTGAGAAAACCCAGTTCAGCAAACCCATGAATTAAAAAGTCAGGGATCTCAAATTGGCGGCCCATATGCTAGATGCATCCTGTGCAGCAGTAGTGGGTTTCAGATCCCATTGCAACTGGTACACTGTAATGGGGCTGGGTGTCCTCGGCGGACACGCATGCTGTGTATGCTTTCACACCCACTGCCAGTGACACTTAGCTGCTCAGCGGATGTTGCACAGGCACTGCACGCTGTGCATGTGTGCGCAATTGGCCCATTTGCCTCAAAAAGTGGTAAGGAACGTGGGCAGGCGTTCTGGTACGGTAGCCGCTGCTCCCAGCTACCACCGGTATGCCCGTACTGGGCTGTACCGCCCGGAACCCACCACTGATGTGCACGCCATGCCTACCTCAGCTCCACAAAGGGGAAAAACATTGTGAAACATCATGTGACAGCAACATGATGCGGTGAGTTTGATACCCATGGATTAGATCAACCAATATCCAGAAAAGTCTCAGATCAAAGCAGCAAAAAGCAACTTCTTTTGATATTCAGTTCAAAGGGGTTGCTAAAAATAGGCTGAGCTGGGGGGGAAAAGCCAGGACCAAGAAAATTAATTGTTTGGAGCTTTGTTAACCAGAATGCCATCCATATTCATTTACCCCATGCTGACATGGCTGTTAGAATTTACCAATTCTTAAGAGAAGCTTCAATCATGCAAACCCCTTAGTTTAAATGGACATTTCATCCCTGACCCTATACTTTATAAGGAGTTTTCTTTCCTTATGAACAAGGATAGAGTTTAGCAATCACCGCAGCCATTCTATTTCTCATCCACACTAAGGCTCAAATCAACAGACCCATTCAGGACCAATTATTGTCCGCTTTATCTGCTTTGGAGAAGGAATCCCCCAGAAGATGCTTGACAAACACTAAACACCACCTGCACCCCAAGTTCCAGGAAATCTGGATCTTTTCCCCATTTATGAACTCATCCCTTTTCTATAACATTCCACTCAAGATTTTGCTCGTAATCTCTGATTAAAAAGTCCTAGCCTTCAATGAGATTTCCACATGATTCCACCATGATTCCTGATTCCACTTCTGATGTCAAAGGGATGCTCAATTCATAGGAGGATTCTTCTAGCAATATAGTGAAATACAGATGTTTTATCAGGTGCTACTGGAATACCTTTAATTGTCCCCGGCACTTCATCTTCAACTTCTAGTTTTTAGTCTTAAAGACAAAGAAAGTAGGAATAGGGAGATGGCAAGGTATAAGAAACCAGAGCTTTTTAACATGAGGTAAGTAATGCACGGATATATTTGTTACCGCAAAGGTTCAAATTTCATAACTTTGTAAACTTTAGGCTAACAAGATAATTTTACTTCTCAATATATTTAAAATATATATTACAGAGGTTTTTAGCTTCAAAAATAGTCATTTGTCTCTATTATTATGATTGATTGCATAATCAGTTTAGACTGGATTTTATCCACCTCTCAAGTCCCTTCTAACAAAGACAGATGTTGTTGTTTGATGGTGTTCGAGATATATTTCAGATTCTAAGCTATTTCAAATAAAGGGCCTTTTCCAATTGACTGGTGGTGATTTTGTCAATCAGTGGTGTTCAAGTGGTGCTCCAGATGTTTTTCAATTGCACCCAGGTTCCCATTACTATTGATACCATCTTTGCTTTCTTCTATTTGCTGCTCTTTCTATTTTGTGATTTTCTTTGTCTTCTCTACTGCTGTCTCCTGGTATTGCAACATCCACTTTATCCAGACTTTTTTTTTATCCCAGTTAAATTAGGATTTTGTGTGACAGATGCTCGTCTGTTGGAATGCTAATAGTCTCAGAGCACTCTAGCCTCTTTGTTTTCTATCATTTTGTCTCTTTTGTGGTACCACCAGTTCTTGCTTGCAGGCGACTAGTATTTTTTGAAGGTATTCCAATACTTTATCATGGCATTGTTTGCAATCAGTCTGTGCGATGCTTTTGCAGACTGCTAAGCAGGTGGTCCACTGTTTCTTCAGCTTTTTGGCAGAGGCTTTGCAGATTTGCTGCCTGCTGTGTTTTCTATTAATATTGCTATTATTATAATGTATATGCCATCTAATTCCCAATAACTCTGGGAAGATCCATGGATTTTACCCTGCTGATAGGGGAGAAAAGCATCTGCCAGTCTTCTTAGAGAAGAAGTAACCTAATTTTATGCAATGAGCAATACAAGATCTTGAGACTCAACAATGATAAAGCTTTCACGATTTCAAACACAATTCACTCACTTATACCACTTACATATCTGCCCAGAACTGATTTGGCTGTGCTTAGCCTGGATTGAGAAAGACAGCAATAAACCACAGCTCCAAGATCCAGAAAATGGAGTCTTCCAAGAGAGACCTGTACAATTTGTTCCTTTATTCTTTGACAGCATTATTCACTACACATTCCTTTCCACCTAAACTCAGCCTTTGTTGACCTCTTAGGTTGCTAAGTCAAATGTGATTTACTGCAAGGCAGTAACTGTAGACTTTCTTATCTCTGGTTCTTGTCCTCTGGTCCTTGTCTAATCAGATCTTGATGAATTGCTTCCCAGTTCCATGCATCAGTGCATGACCTCAACATTGCCCAGATCCAAATCCTATTCTCCATTGTCAGATAATGGTAAAGTTGTTTTCTTTTCACATTCCACTCCACAGTTAATTTAATTATCTTTGTGCTAAGTTGCTTGCTGTCACCAAAGTTCAGAAATATTACTTGATATTGTATTTAAAAGGAATAATCATAATCATAATTTAATCCTGTTAAAGAATGGAACAAGTTTAAAGTATTATTGCTATATGATACATACTTGCATACATACTATACCTGCAATTGGACTGCAGTTATGAATTATTACAGTAAACAAAAAGTGAAAAAGTTAAGATATTTATGTAGTTACTTATCAAGCACATCAGCATTATATTAAAGTAATCAAAATATCTTTACACACCCCAAGGTATGTCACAACTTTTAAGCACCCCTAATGTTTGAAAAGTGAAAGTTGGAAAATTTGACACACCCTACATTTAAATTTGCATAAATCAGCAGAATGCAAAAGGAGTTTGGAACAAAATCTTTAGGAGGATATATGCAGTGAATCCCCATCCACTTGGGAATTCACATGGTATTGACATACGTACAAGAAGAATAAGGTTTACATTGTGATACTTGGTGTATTATTCTTCCAATTTTTATACTGCAACTTTTACACAGATATTGCTGGAATGAAACAATGTAGAGCGTGTATAGCAACAGGAAAAGAATATAGTGTATATATTTCAGAATATCTCAGCACTAAGAGACATAGTTCCTGAGATGAGATTTCTACCAGGAAAATCCAGGTCACTTATACCCAGGTCAGTAGGTCCTCATGTATTGGGTATTTTCTCTTATCTGAAAATAAAGATCTACACTTATCTTAATCCCATTAAGAACCAATTTCATAACCCACCTGAATTATTTATCTCTAGGCCAGCAAGGGACAAAGTATCAGGAAATGTCTTCTTGGTTTGTTGGATAGACAGATGGATACATAATTGATGTGTTTAATGAACAGTGGAAAACTAGTTAACAGACTGGAAATCACACAGTAAAGGATTAAAGCTTTTCTGACTTGTTTAGTTATTCAGTTGTTTCTAATTCTTTGTGACCTGATGGGCATCATTTCATCAGGCTTGTCTGTCAGTAATTGCTGCTTTGAATTGTAATAAGCTTATGTTTGTGTCATCATTGATACTATCTGTCTAACTTTTCTTTTAGCTACTGGTGTTTTATTTTCTTGGATTTTTCCAAGCATCGGGGTTGTTTGCAATGAACCTTGCCATTGTATTATGCATTCAAAATTATCTAATGTTTAATTTCAGCACTTCTAGGAGCATTCTGGTTTCCCTTCATCTAGTGCTGAATTATTTGTCTGGTGGTCTAAAATATTCTCAACATTTCTCCAACATCATAGTTCATGACATCATTTTTTTCTTTGTTCAGTCTCTCTGATGATCCAGCTTTCAGAACCGTATGTTAGAGTTAAGAAAATCATACTCTTGACAATACTTATCTTTGCTGTCAGTATGATATCTATGTTTTAATTTTTATATATAGACTTGTCATAGTTTGTCTCCCAAATATAAAACTTCTCTTTCTTTCATGCTCAGAGTCACATCTCTATGGATTTTTGAGCTTACGAAGAGAAAGGCTGTTACTATTTCAGAGTCTCCTCTTTACAATGGCCTAACTTTATCTGTTAACATAATCTTAGGTTATTTAATTGCATTTAGTTATATTTGGCAATTATAATTTCTGAATTCTTTGGAATTCAGCATTTAGTTGTGCAAATGTTCTGGTGTTTTATTTTTATTATTTTGTATTGACATGGTTATAAGGTTAAACAATTAATAAACTACTACTACTATTTCCTTAGAAATCTAATAATTTATGAATGAAATTTTAGATTCTATATTGAAATATTAATCTAAGCTTTCTCCACCTGATGTTCAGAAAGGATTATATCAATTTTACTCCTAAAATCTGGAAGGCACCAGCCCAGATAAGGGTTGCTTAAACTTTATCTCCATAATGGAACTTACAAGCAAAGACCAAACATTGGATTTGGTAATATCAATTGCCGCAGGTTTTTATTTCTTTGATTATATCAAGGCCAAAATAAACACCCAACATCTTGTTCTCTCCAGCAGAATGTAGAAAAGAAGCCAGATGACTTCAGTCTAGTCATCTGCTGAATATCTGCCAACCAAGGGGATGAAGACTCATCAAATCATTTAAAACAAAAATGAGAATTCCCTCCCTTAGTTTCTATTTGTGCTTATTGATGAATGAGTTCAAATACTGATGACAAGAACTGCATTTATTTATTGTGGACAATAATGTCCATTTTCATTCTCAGTTCACTTCGACTTTGACTTTAAATGAATTCAAATGGCTACTACATATACATAACATAATTTTATATGCATGTATTTGTGAATGTGTGTGCATGTGCATGTATCCATACACCTATCTATTGTTCAGTAATGCAATTTGTTCCTTCTATTAAAAATGAAAGGTGGGAGTGCAAACTATTCTTGGTCCATAAACATCCATAAATGATTGAAAAATCCTCCTAAATTGCCATTTTCCAGGTTAATACTGGCCTCTTTTTCAGTATTCTGGATGGAGGGGAGGATGATGGGCATAATTTATCTGGGAAATGGCCTCTATAGACATTTAGAGACTTTGCAGGTAAACATAATGACTGTCTCTGAGATACTTCTGTCCATACCCTTAAAATAAAAAATGAGTTTTAAAAATCAGTCCCTGCCTCATTTGCTAAATCACTGAATGGCTTTTTTGCACCTTCGGCAAAGTAAGAAGGCTCAGACACTATTGGCTATAGATAGCACTCAAGTTACTATCATCATGGAGCCTTCCATTCAAGGGTGTAATTTTTGATGGTTATAAAGCAGACTGATCATGTGACCAATCCAAATTTTACAACATTTTTGCAGCAGTCATTAAGCAAATCACCATGGTCATTAAGTAAACACTACAAACCAGTTGCTAAACAAACCAATGGTTTGATATGGCACAGTTTTGCCGAAAACTAAAAACAAATGCCCATTATTGGCAAAACTATTGTAAAACGCAGTCATGTGATTGTGGGATGCTGCAAATAGCAATGAATGCAGCCCAAATGCCAAGTGACCAAAATGCAGTCATATCACTGTGGCAGAACAACCATCAGAACTTTGGGTCATAAGGAGGTCTGTCAGAACTTCAAACAGTTGCCAAGTGACCAGTTGTAAGCCAAGGACTATCGGTAGTTCACTAAATCAGATGAAGCAAATTACATTAAAGTGTTATACAGTGAGTGTGCCAAAGCAGTCTCTGAACCATTTCCATGCCTGGAATTGAGTCAACCTGCCATTCTTGGAATGCAAAAATTTAGGCAACAACTATATACATATATATATAACAACACAGGGATGGGCTGCTGGGGGTTTTCAGGGATTTGGGAGAACCTCTAGCTAAGATTCTGTGCAGTTCGGAGAACCCCCAAATCCCATTCCTAGCTTGCCCCACCCTGCCCCTCCCAAGAGAGCCCACGTGACTGGTTTTGGATGCAATAGCAATATAGCAATAGCAGTAGACTTATATACTGCTTCATAGGGCTTTCAGCCCTCTCTAAGCGGTTTACAGAGAGTCAGCATATTGCCCCCAACAATCTGGGTCCTCATTTTACCCACCTCGGAAGGATGGAAAGCTGAGTCAACCCTGAGCCGGTGAGATTTGAACCGCTGAACTGCTGATCTAGCAGTAGCCTGCAGTGCTGCATTTAACCACTGCGCCACCTTGGCTCTTATGCAGGATGCAGGTAGGTGCAGAGTGTGTGTGGAAGCTTGGGGAGGGCAAAAAATGGGCCCACCAGAAATTCAGAAAGGCCAGACTCCAGAGGGCCTCCAGAACCTGGGGAGGCGGTTTTCGCCCTCCTGGAGGCTCAAGGAAAGCCTCTGGAGTCCTGGGAGGGCAAAAATGCCCCCCCACCATGGTGCAAAAGGCCATGCACACCCAGAAACCGGGCAGAGAATCCCTTGCTAAATTTTTTGAAGCCTACCCCTGATATAACTATATTCATCTATCTATCTATCTATCTATCTATCTATCTATCTATCTATCTATCTATCTATCTATCTATCTAAAATTTTTGAAGCCCACCCCTGATATAATTATATTCATCTATCTATCTATCTATCTATCTATCTATCTATCTATCTATCATCCATCCATCCATCCATCCATCCATCCATCCATCCATCCATCCATCTATCTATCTATCTATCTATCTATCTATCTATCTATCTATCACTATATTTACACATGACTGCAAAGAAATATCAAAAACCTGAATTTGTTGCTGCCATTTGGTGGCTGTTTGTATTTTTTTTTCAGCCTGGATATGACATGCTTTATCTGTCCTCTGAGGCAAGGACACACATTTTGATTCACATGGTTCAAGGCAGAGGTCTCTGCTGGGAATAGCTGAAGAAGTCAGTATGGCAGATGTAACAATACAATTGAAGTTCTGCCCATTCTTAAATTTTTTGGCCAGTTGTAGACAAGCCTGGGGCAAGACGTGAACCAGTTTCATCAAATTCTTTGTCCAGTCAGATTCTTTCTATTGTCTACTTTTGCTACACATATTTCTTTCCTTTGGGGCACTGACTTCATTAGCTTGCGCCTTTTGTGGTGAAAGGAAGACAAGCTACTGCAAATCTATTAAATGAATTACGCTCTACAAATGGAGTGTATAAATTAACTTTAGCATTGTAAGGTGGCTATTATCTGGGGGGAAAATCTCTCTTAAAAGGAGAGATGCAGCATTACTCAGAAATTACAGAGATGGAAGACAGCAAAGTAGCAGTTCTTCCTATTTATGTCCTTTCTGCAAACTCTTTATGTCCCTGGGGAAGGGAAAAGGCCTTCTAGCTTTCTACCTTATTCTTCATGTTCTTTCTTTGCAGGGGAATTTTAAAAAGCCAAGATTTATTTTGTCCAAAGTATCTGCAGGGACAGGGATCTAAAAACTAAAGAATGGGAGAACAGTAATGCAATTGGAGCCCTGCTACATTTTTAAAAATTGATTCATGTAAAAAAGAGCTGATTGTATGGTTGTGGATATACTCTTGACTTTTTTGACCCTGTCCTTGCAGACAGCCCAGTGAAGAGATTGCTTCTGTATTGTTACAAAGTGTGGAGACATATTGATTTGGTTGTTTTCTTGCTACACATACCTACATCCCTCTGCCACCTCCTTCACTACAGTACACTGAGGCTACTAATACCGATTCAAAAAACTATGATTGGGTGTAGAGATAATATATGTGTAATGCTTTGTAACTTATAACCAAGTTGTAAAATATGAGCATATATGTCACCTGAGGTTGTTTTGCTGCTGCAGTTGCACTGTGATTGTTTATCTGGTCTGTGTAGGATTATTTACAGGGGTTAGACCCAGACTTAGCTGTTCATATATTTCAGCCACTGACATCAATATAACAGATTAGTCAGGGACGATCCCTAAGCCCTGGCACTTCTGTTCAAAAATATCATCTCACAAGCCAAGGTGATATAATGGCTATATGGTGATAATAATTATTGTACAATTATAGATTTTCTGCAGAAAATTATAGATTTTCTGCAAACATTGATTCTCATAGTATCATAGCAATAGCACTTAGACCCATGATGGCAATTCTATGGCACATGTGCTGGAAGTGGCACACAGAGCCATCTCTCTGGGCACGCGAGGCACTGCCCATTGCTCTTTCAGGTTCCGGCGCACCAGTCAGCTGGTCTTTACACACATGGGACTGCCGGAAACTGGAAGAAAAGCTGCCTGGTGCACATACGCACCATGTGGCTGCTCTGCTTGTTTCCGGCATGCACATGTGCACTGGCCAGCTGGTCTTCACATGCCATGCATGCCAGAAACTGGAAAACCAGGTGGCCAGTGTGCATGCATGCATCGGAAACCATAAGAGCAGCCTCCTGAGGCATGCATGCTCACCAGGCAGCTGCTCTTCTGGTTTCCAGCACATGCTGAAAAGGTTCACCAACACTGACCTAGACTTATATGCTGCTTTACAGTGCTTTACAGTGGTTCTCTAAGTGGTTTACAGAGTCAGCCTATTGCCCCTAACAATTTGAGTCCTCATTTTACCCACCTCAGAAGGATGGAAGGCTGAGTCAACCTTGAGCCTGGAGAGATTTGAACTCCCAAATTACAAGCAGCTGGCAGGCAGCAGAAGTAGCTGTACTCTAACCACTGCGCCATCAAAGTTTATCATAGAATTGGAAGGAGTTTTAGAGATCATTTAGTTCAGCGCTTCATCAGTACAGGTTCTGCTGCACCATTTTTCCCTCATCATCCAGCTTCTATTTGAAGACCTGTAATAAAAGGGGGCACAAACTTCATGTGGGGACCTTTTCTACCAACCTATATAGGCAAGAGGTTTGTCAGTGACCTCTAGCTTAACTAACCTCCTTGTGGTTTTAATTTATGGGTTCTCATCCTAATCTCTGGAGCAAAAAAGTCAAAAAGTCCTTTGGAACCAAATGACTTTTTAATCCTTTTTCCAGTTGTATTCTGATTGATTTTCTTTTCTGTATGACAACCCTTCAGATACTTGAAAATTTCTATCATCTGCCTGCACTTGTCTCTTCTGCAGGCCAAGATATCTAGTTTCTTTAATTTTTCCTTATACAGCTTGATTTCTAGACCTTCATCATCTGTTTTGCCCTCCTCTGAGATCACTCCCATTTATTACTGTCCTTTTTTTACTGAGCAGAATATTCTATGTGAGGTATGAGTAGATCACAGTATGGTAGAACAATTGTTTCTTGTGATCTGGATTCTCTGTTCCCATTAATGTATGCCCAAATATTTGCCTTTTTACTGGTTGCATCACATTGCTGGATCATATTTAATGTCTAGTCAACCAGGACACCTATATATTTTTTACATGTACTACAGCCATATCAATTTTCACAATTTTGTTAATTGTGCCTGTTAAATTCTACTTATTTTAAGTCAACATGTGTTGCTGAACTTTGCTGAATTTTTTCTCATTTTCCTAAACTATTAGCCACCCTTCCGAGATATGTATCATCTGCAGACTTGGCCAATATCACCTCAACTTTTTCATCTGGGCCATTTTTTTAAAACATTGAATAGCACAGGGCTAGAAACAGAATACCACACTACTTGATATTTTTTCTCCAAGCTTAAGTGGGGCCATTCAAAACTGATCTTTAGGTATGATCGTTCAATCAACTGTGAGTCCATCTAAGAATAGCATCATCTAGATGATATTTTACCATTTTATTCAGAAGAATATAATGAAATATTTTTTAAAAAACTTTGATGAGATACAGTCAGTGGTGGGATTCAAACATTTTTACTACTGGTTTTATGAACGTGGCATGGTTTTGTGGGTGTGGTGTGGCTTTGTGGGCTGGCAGGGGAAGTATACTGCAAAATACCCATTCCCTACCCACCCTGCTAACCTGATTTCCAGCTCTATTCTCCTCTTCAGGTCAACAAAAGAAGATCAGCTGGGGGGCTGGGAGAAAGCATGGGCGGGGCCAGCCTATTTGCCTGTTTTCCGAACTACTCAAAATTTCCACTACTGGTTCTCCAGAACCTGTCAGAACTGGCTGAATACCACTACTGGATCCTATGCATTCTGACATTTTCCTGATGTAGAAAATTATTAATTCTATCAAAGAAGGAGATAAAACTAGTCTAGCATAGTTTGTTTCTATTAATTTTAGAATACCTATATAACTACTCACAAACATGCTTTCCAATTATCTATTTGAGAACTTTGTCCAGTATCGATATCAACCTAACAGGTCTCTAGTTTTCTGGGTTCTACTTGTTTTTGAAGGTTTTGTTTTCTTTAGACATTGGTGACCTTGGCAGATCTTCAAAAGTTTGCAAATATTACCAAGAGTGGTTCTGTAATCACCTCTTCTAGATCCTTCAGCTTACCAGAATACAAACAATCTGGCTGTGAAATGCTGAATTTATTCATATAAACTTAGTTCTCGGTTATTGTTTCTCCCTATCAGTACTGTAAGCTGTACATTTTATATGATTTCTAAAAATGTTGTATTTTAACCAGCAGCTCTTAGTGAGAAACACAGTATACTTATGTAAGGTCAACACTACATCTTGAGTTGCGTATCATACTAAGATGAAATGTGATTTGCTTGTTTGTCACTTAATGAGAATTTCAACACTGATTATTTATTGCATCAACCAGCCACCTTTGTGATGATGTAAAATTGATCTGCACTTTTGATTTATTATCACAATATTGCTGTGTGGTGATTCTCAGAATAATCTATGTATATAAATGTTGTGGTTTCCAACCATGGATTGTGCATTTCAAGGTAATTGAATCGCTACATTTGTGGTTTCTTCAATGGACATGCATTAACAAAACATGGGACAGTCTGATTTGTGAACAAACTATAAGTAGAAAGCTACATTTATCTAATTGCATTTTTCCTGGATTCATTCATGATATGATCATTTTTATTCCTCTCTTTTAATTATCTTAACTTGTTATATGTATTGCTTAGGTTTTATGTTACAAATTAATTCCTTCTTTTCTGTCCAGATGTATTATAGCCCTATATAATTATTAATATCCCATTAATATTTTCACCTTGTATAAATACATTTTAGTTTAACTAAAGTGAGGATATTATACCACTGTGAATCCATGCCAATAATTGGATGAAATGTATATTGTGTTTTCTCATCACATGTGTTGTTTCATGAAAGTATTTCTTATCATCCATATATTTTATATTTTTCAATATAAAATTGATAATTGTTTCTAATTCACATTATTCAGATTTCTAAATATTTCCAACAACCTTATATATATATATTTTATTAAAAACAGATTTTAAAAAAATGCCTATTAGGGTCTGAAAATCCAATTAATTTATATCCGACATCACCAAACCTAAGCTGTGAATATTCTTTTAATGTTATGAAAGAGAATTAATAACCTCAGTCATAGTATTTTTATAACTGATACTCAAATATCTGAGACTAGAATCAATAGCTCAAGATATAGACCCAAATCCCCAGAAATTAGGGTTGGGGGTTAAGAAAAAATACTCATATCTAGAACCATATCAGCATCAAATAAATTTTATAAATAAATCATACTCTGCTATAAACTGGAAATGATATTTAGGTTATTCCTTATGGTAGGGTGCAAAGAGCCCTCTTCCAATTTCCTTAGACATTTGAATTTCCTATTGAGATCATTCATTATGATTCAATGCCTTCCTTCATTTGGATTGCAAAAGGACATGTTTTCTACCTGACCTTTAAGAAATCAACCTTGGTAATCTGCTTTCTCCTGACAGCAAGGATATGTAATTATAGTTTGTCAACAAAAATTGTGAGAGCTTTTTCAGAATATTGTGTGGTTCACCATGAAATTTTTAGCATACGTTTGGCTGCAGTTGGCATAATCAAAGCATAAACCATACTGAAATGTAGATTGCCATCTGTCCTTAAAATTGATACGGTCCAGGATTTAACAACAAACTGGTTAGATAGTTCATCTCTGTCTATGAAAATCCCCCAAAGGCTTTTTTTGTATTGAAATCTAATGCAACTGAAATGGGCACTGAAAGGTTTTAGTATTTAATGACCTTTTAGTTTCTCATAGGGCAGTCTAATTATCAAGGTAGACAAGGTCAGTGCTTCAGTTTATCGACTAGACTGTTCTCCGAGCTTTAAAAGCAATATATCTCTGCCTTACTATAACATATTGCAGTATTGACATAGCAGGAAAAACCACAGAACCGTAGAAGAATTGGAAATCTGAAAACACTATTTTCAGGCCAGATGCTCTTCCTAAGAGAGTGTCAGAAGCACTCTGTTGTATCGGGTCCATGCTCAGGTTAGTTCACAGTCTCTTCCTATAGTAACCAAATTATGGCTCACCAAAAGGACACAGTTTTCTGCTGTTTTTGCTTGGAACTAATAGTAATCTGTGGCATAAAGATTGCGGTTCCACATTATCTATGCCTTTATTCACTTTTGTTTCACAGGTTTCTGTTTATTCGGTATATCATGAAGTTATGAAGAAATTATGTTGCAATAACAGAAAGTAATATGGATGCCTATGGCCACCTACCTATCTCAAAAAATATAACTGTGTTCCAATCTACAAGAATGATCTATGCCTAAGGAAATGGAATGATAAATTATCTTGATATGATGGCCGTGGTATGATGTCTCTGTGTGTGTGTGTTTATACATCCATGCCTAGGTCACATATAAGATTTATGATAGGTCTGTTTATTCTGGCAGGATAAACATCTAATACAATGGCTAAATCAATCTTCCAACATCTTAAAGGTTTTTAACTCTAAAAGTGTCATTAAATTATTTGTCTTCCTTTTAGGGTACTTCTCTTAGTAGAGTCTCTCTCTCTCTCTCTCTCTCTCTCTCTCTCTCTCTCTCTCTCTCTCTCTCTCTCTCTCTCTCTCTCTCTCTCTCTCTCTCTCTCTGCTCTTACACACACACACACACATACACACACACCTATGAGATGTGTTGGACTGAGAGAGATTGAGTGATCCAAAGTTATCAAATTGTCTTTCATGGCTAAGGGAAGCTTAGAGCTCATAGTCTCCTGGTTCCTAGACCAGTATCTTAACCATTACACCAAAATGATTCTATTAGCTATATGTAATTGATGAAATTAATTTAATTAATGTTAATTTAATTAATTAAAGATTAGTTAAACATTAATAGTTAGTAGACTAATAGTAAACAAAAGAATCCATTACTCCTGGGATGCCCTCCCCTGGCCAAATGACGGCCTTATTAGAGGGTAACTCATTTCCAACTTCTTGTCAGGTAAATCAGTGGTTGAAGCTATTAAGAACGTTATGCACAGTAGCAGGTATACAAAGAGATCAGATACACAATAATGTGAAAACTATTTGATATAAATGCAGAAATGATGGTGATCTTCGCAGTGGTAGTGGTGATGAAGATAATGAAGTATATATCTATTCTTAAAACATATGCAGTAGTACTGAGTTCATGTCCAGGTCTAAGTCAAACCATTCACTTCAGGAACTATTAAGGACTATGTTTATAAACTTATGGTGAAGCTAAAATGGGCTGGGATATAATGGGAATGTAAATGGTCCCAAAGATATCTATTAGAAATGCACAAGTAGGGTATAAGCAAAATAACACTCTGCTTATGTAGAATCTGCTAATATCTACTCTCTCTGATAGTGAAGGTAATAGGTGACAGCAGCTTCAATTTTGTGACAAAATTTCAGATGTTTGCAGGTTATTGTGGTTTTGAAGATACAGTGGTCTATACACTGATAAGCAATTATATGGATCTTTACAGTACTAAGGTAAGTTTTTAGTAATTGCATACATTAAAAAAACAGGTTGCTATTGATTGGCCTAAGGTACATCCTTCATTTCAAAACATTAAACTCTGTGCCATTACTGCCAATCCAAATTTTATGGCATTGTTTCCTTACTGCAATGTGCAAATTTCTACTAATTACATTGGAACTGAATTAATATCTTCTTAAACAACAGTTGTTCAAACCGCATGCAGGTGCATCTTACAATATACTATAATTAGTTTTGTTTATTGGACACATGTAGGTACCCTTCTTTTCACCTGGGTACTGAAAGAAGAAATAATAGATAGCAATAGTACTTTGATTGATATTAAATAATAAATAAAGTCAGAAAAATTATGAGTTTTTATTTTTATCCACTTTGATGCATGGACATGAAAATGAGGGACATATTTTGAAACGATTACTAAACAACAGTTTTCACATTTTAAATTTACAGCAAAACATGTCACAGTTTGGGTATAGTACAGTATAGTATTTGTCACTTCAAAGTAAAGTTCCTAATGTAACTTGTATAAACTTAAATAAATAAATGAATAAAAGAAAGCATAATCTTCTATAATTCCTAATCAGTATGGGTACTTCTAAACTTAAAACCATTTGTTTAGTGTCCATGCAAAATTACAAAAGCACTGAAAACAGTGACTTCTGACCATTTTTCACATTACTGCCAACTCAGTATCCCCACATTCACATGTTCAGAATTTGGTCGCTTGGCCATTGGCATGTATTTATGATGTGTCCTGATTCATTGTGACCACCTTTTGCAACTTTCTGACAAACGAAGTTGATGGGGAAAGTTGATGGGGAACAACCGTATTGCTAACTTGACAATTGCAGTGATTCATTTAGCAACTGTGGCAAGAAAGGTCGTAAGGCTCATTTGGCTTGCTGATTGTAAGTCAAGGACTACCTGTATAGTTACTGCTGAAAATGTGGGAGCGCTGAAAACTAGTGTTTAAAATTGCTGAATCTTCTCTAGCTTTATTTAGAACAAATGACAACAAATCCAACATTAAAGAAAGAAGAATAGAATAGAATAGAATAGAATAGAATAGAATAGAATAGAATAGAATAGAATAGAATAGAATAGAATAGAATAGAATAGAATAGAATAGAATAGAATAGAATAGAATAGAATAGAATAGAATAGAATAGAATAGAATAGAATAGAATAGAATAGAATAGAATAGAATAGAATAGAATAGAATAGAATAGAATTCTTTATTGGCCAAGTGTGATTGGACACACAAGGAATTTGTCTTTGGGGCATATGCTTTGTGTACATAAAAAGACAAGATACATTCGTTAAGAAACATAAGATACAACACTTAATGATAGTGATCGGGCATAAATAAGCAATCAGGAAACAATCAATATCAATATAAATTGTAAGGATACAAGCAACAAAGTTACAGTCTTGCAGTCATAAGTGGGAGGAGATGGGTGATAGGAACTATGAGAAGATTAATAGTAATAGTATCGCAGCCTTACAGAATGGTTTGACAGTGGTGAGGGAATTATTCGTTTAGAAGAGTGATGGTGTTCGGGGGGAAAAAACTGTTGTCTAGTTGTCTTGGTGTGCAGTGCTCTATAGCATCGTTTTGAGGGTAAGAGTTGAAACTTTATGAAAATTTATGTTCAGGATGTGAGGGGTCTGTAAATATGTCCACAGCCCTCTTTTTGACTCGTGCAGTATACAGGTCTTCAATGGAAGGCAGGTTGGCAATAATTGTTCTTTCTGCAGTTCTAATTATCCTCTGAAGTCTGTGTCTGTCTTGTTGGGTTGCAGAACCAATCCAGACTTTTGTAGATTGAGGTGAGGAAAGACGCAGAAGCCAGGGTTTCCGAACAACAACCGGTTTATTATGCAGAAGAACGAAGTGACAGCGATTCAAAGGCAAACCGCGCGCCAAAATGTATTTATATAACTAAGTCAACCAATCAGTGGCCGAGGACTGAGCAGCAACCGCTGACGTCAGTGCCTCGGCCAATCAGTAAGGAACTGCGGCCGGCAACAGCCTCTGCTGCGTCTCAGCCAATCAGGACGCAGCAGAGCTGTTGCTGGCTTCTTATAGAATAAGGTAACTGAATATGCAATCTATACTACTGAATATTTAACACAGACAGTTATAGAGGTGCAGGTGACAGACTCAATAATTATTCTGTAGAACTGTTTCAGCAGCTCCTTGGGCAGCTTGAGCTTCCCGAGTTGGTGCAGAAACAATTCTTTGTTGTGCTTTTATGACAATTTTATTTCAAAACAATTGAGGAACATTTATTTTTTTATTATTAAAAAAACTTAGAATGGGAGAGGAGAGAGAAAGAGCAGAGGGTTAGGATCATTTACCGTTTCCCCCTTCCAGCTTCCTCCTAACAAACATCAAGTTACTGAGGTCAGTTGGATATTCCACCATTTTGTTTGGCATCCCAGACAAGCACCTGAAAAGCTGATCCCTAAAATTTGTCTTGCAAGACTTCGACAATGTTCAGTCCCCAGCCCCATTTTTTTTAAAAAAAAAATTGTTTTCAATCTCCAGTGGCTGGAAATTGCAAAGTACATTGCTCTAGCAAAAAAAGACACCTGGTCGAGGGAAGGAGGGGTGGTGAGGAAAACCCAAAAGACAACAAATTATATTGATTGTGCATTTTTGCTGTGATTTAATTAGAAAGGGCCCAATGAGAGGCAATTACCTGATTACAGAAGAATATCTTCTGATAGCAGAATAACAAATAATTAGGAAAACATAAATAGCTGAAGATACAGAGCAATAATAACACTGAATGCAGAATTTGAAAAATTAAACTACAGTATTGTTAACATTTTTATACCCAGGTATAGTCATTGTGTCAACTGGAGTTACTAGGAGAAAAGTACAATAAGTAACATCCTCTGATGCAATGGAATTGCATAAAAGGTAATTTATAAATCATAGTAGGGCAGTGTTTCTTAAAGTGTGATTCCAGGTGCCCTGAGGGGGTCCTCCTCTTGGAGTCTGTCAATCAAAATGATTTGCCAGTTTATATTGAAATACAATGCAATAGTAAATTCCCATCAGACAACTGTGAAAAGCTGTTGCAGTGGTGAAAGCATCTATTTTCATTTTTAATATGATAAATATAAATACACATAACCTTTATAAAAAGTTCTTTTGGAGTCCTCCATAATTTTTACAAACAGGAAAAGATTCAGGGGAAAGAGAAAAAATTAAGGAACACAGCAATAGGAAATAGCCATACTTGATTAACATGTACACCAAAATATGACCAAGAGTCAAAAAAGTAATTATTAATGTATGGACCTTTACAGAGCATGTGTTACATTGGTTTGCAGCATTGGACTAGTTTTATATTTATTACTACTTTTACTATTTTTATTATAGATCAATCTTTCTCCACATTGGCAACTCTTAATTTTGTGGACTTCGATTCTCAGAATTCCCCAGCTAGTATGCTGACCGGGGTATTCTGGGAGTTGAAGTCCATGCAGGTTATAATTAGCAAGGTTGAAAAATATCTGCTATAGACAGCCACTGCAATTAGGATAATGAATCATAGATTATGATTTACAGCTCCAAAGCTTGGCAAAGTTTCAGCCAGGTCTCACTCGCTATCCTCAGGCTGGTGTTTTCGACTTAAAGTATGATCGGAGCTGCCGTCTTTCTATAAATCTTGGTGGGTGGGTGTGGAGTGCTTGCCTTGTTTCAGTAAGTGGATTGATTGGCTGTGCGGCTGTATCATGATTGGTAGATTGGTGCTGATTGGTGCTGGCTGTGTGTCCGTTGTTGTTTTGTGTTGCAATGGCCTAGAGCACCACCCACCAGCCAGGCTCCACCCACACTTTAAGCAAAAACACCAGTCTGAGCATGGCGAGTGAGACCTCGCCGAAATGTTGTCAAGACAATCTCAATCTTACCCGATCTCTATTCGGTTCTTTCAGAAAAGACCCGAAAACAACAAGACCAGCATACCTACACCCGTGAA
Source organism: Thamnophis sirtalis (assembly GCF_051295495.1). Taxonomy (NCBI): domain Eukaryota; kingdom Metazoa; phylum Chordata; class Lepidosauria; order Squamata; family Natricidae; genus Thamnophis; species Thamnophis sirtalis. Next base: position 45,401,810 of record NW_028261385.1, on the reverse strand, counting down.
AATCTACAAAAATATATATTCGAAAACATATGAAAACACACACACACACGCATACATACACACACACACACACACACACACACACGTGTGTGTGTGTCTTGTTGTTAGTATCGGTGTTGTTACCTTGCTTGGTAATGAAACATTAGCAAGAAAACAACCAAGCTCAGAGAGCACCAAGGACCCCTCATTTCAACCCTGAGCTACAAGTATTCTCCTTTGCTGACTATTGGTCCATCCTGAAAGAAGCAAGCAATAATCTAAACTGGGTCACCTCCCTGATTTTTTTCAGTTCAGGGTCTACTTTGAATTGGAGAATTATTACCCCTTATCTGCAGTTAGGAGTGTTTTCTTTCCTCCATCCTCCTTATTTGAAATTTGCTTTTGCAATGCACTAGCTACCAAGGAGAGTAATAAGGTGTGCAAAGGAGAGATCATCTCTGCCTTTGGGCTGCCAGCACTATTAATTTATCATTATCTACTATACTATGGCAGCCATGTATGGAAGTTTCAACACGCTTGGGAAAATGGAGGCACTAATGTGATTGGGCACACAGCAGGTTTTGAATTGATTCTGGAATTAAAGGAGCTATTTTTAGGAGAACAAATAAAATTACAAATCAAACTGGAGGAGGTTGTACGTGTTTCCCATCATGAGATGTAGTCTTTGTTGCTTTTCATTATATTCACATCTCTTGGAATAAGTTCTTCTTTGTGTTTTGGTATACTGATAAGCAAACTGCTAATTTGTGGTTTTTTTCTGTTAGTTGGCTTGTTTATCATTATAGCAAGATAGAGTAAAATACCAGCACTGAATAATAAACAAAATACAGCTGAACTGTTCAAAGGCAGAACCATTTACTGTTTTAAACCAAGGAGAAAATCTGCTTTTACATACTGTTATTTGAATGTATTTACTCCACATTCTTTATTGTAGCTTGTCAAAATATTTTATATAATCTGGTGGGTAATTTACCTTTCCTAATCAGATCTGGGAAAGAGAAAAAAATCCACCTTTGTGCATTACTCATAAACGGTTATATAAAGTCAATATGCTTCTCTTAAAAAATCATAAAGACAGACAGGTAAAGGCTTTATCATTATATAAATAATGAATGAAATGTTATGACTTTCAAAATATTAACTATATGTGGTTCTGAATATGGTATGGTATATTTAATTTTCTTTGTGCAAGTATTACACTTGCTCTTCCATGACATCTCAGTGTATGGGGAAAGCCAATGGTTTGTTAGTGCCAAATTTGGTTTATTAAATCAACATTTATCTTGCAACTGCTTTACAAGCAACTTTTTTTTTAACTTATGAAGTAGGTTGTATAATTCAGAACTGAGAGATATTCCCGTTCACAACTGTGATGACAATGAGTGATGTTAGAAATGGACCATTGATTTCAATGTCTGAAATGGACCATTGATTAAAAAAAAATATGAAAGTGACCAAAAAGGGCAGATCATGTCTTTTTTTTCTTATACTTCTACTATTATTTTAAAGCACTCTGGTTAGATTTGAATCTTGCTACAGCTTCACCCTGGAGCATAGCATGATAAGATGACCAACTCTATATATAATTCAAGTGAATAAATAAATAATGTGTGCTGAAATTAATATATCTCTTCTATAGAAGGTGAGCACAAACCTACCTTATGGGGAGGTTTTATACACACGTCAGGCACAATCTGTCCTCTTTCTGCTTCAATATGCTTAATTCAGAAATATGTCCATTAAAAATGCAGAGAAACTGTTGCATTGACAGTATGACCTTGAGCATATACATGATATTATTATCTCTCAGCAATGTTTTTTCTGCCCTCCAAGTCTGGAAGATACTAGACATCTAGTGCTCCAAAACTTGTTCTTCTTTAAAAATTAATGGTAGGGCATTTTATCTGGAGAAACAAGATTCGGGCCCAGCCAACTTTCTTATTCCAGTCATTTTTGAGAGGGTAGTCAGGATTTAGGTCCATAAGGCATGGCGCAGTATGATAGCAAGATGAGACCATGTGATGATAGCATTACTTGCAAAGAAAAGATGTAACGTATAAAACAAGTGCAGCCATTAGAATTGACAGGAGACAGGAATCTAATCTGTATTCTGCAAGTTAGCTTGCTTTACATTTACAAGAACATGGGTTTTAATAAGTTAAGGAATGTGACTTACATTGTCTATTTTCGCAGAGTTTTATGCTACAAGAAATCTCTTGGGGCAAAATAGCCACAAGGATTTTCTTTGCCTAGGGGAGATCCATTTTGAGGGCAGCTTCTCAGCTATTCAGCACAGCTCTACTGACTTCCATGAAACAATGTTAACATACCATCAGATTATGGTTCATTTCTATCTACTGCACAGATGTTTCAGATTGTAATATTATAGGCTTCTGTTCAGGGAAATGTATTAGACGCTGATCCTAGGGAGGCGATGATGCTCACATGGGCTTCCCAGCCTCAAAATCTTCCCCATTCAGTTGAGGAATGGGAGACCATCTCAGAAAGAAAGGAAAAGAGACCCATTGTTATTCCAGAATCATAAAAACACAGAACCTTTTCTCTTGCATTCTGGGGATGCATTGGCATGTAAGATCTGGAAGTGAACTACAAACATCTTTCAGAAAACAAATGCTCAATGTAAAGTATGGAGGTTACCTAAGTCCTACAATGGAGAAAATGTTTCTACATATGTATAGCAACATGTGTGACTTCGATGCAGGGGTGTCTGTTTGTTAGAGGGACAAAAAAAGGTCAACTTGGGTGGGACTTTCATTGCATAATCACAAATGTCACTTTGCCTTTTTCATTCTCTCATCTCCTGTCCTTCCCAGTAGATGCACAATTTTGGCATTTGCAACTTTTAGGAAAAAGTTGATAAATAAGCATTCCTAAAATCTGGCACCTTAAGAATTAAGTGATCTGGATTTTTTTTAAAAATATAACGAACTAAGAAGAGGTAGGTATTTCAGAGAACACCATTTTTTTTCCAGAGCAAGAGATCACATTTAGAATAAAGAATTGAGGACGTAGCTCCTTAATTCTTTATTCTAAAGAACTGCATACATTTCTCCAGACAAACTCTAAGGAGTTTAAAAAAAAGGAGCAAGGATTATGTCTGTAAAAGAACAGACAGATCAAAGGTGGGTTAAGACCTTGTCCGTATACATACTAATGGCCTGAATGCCAGCCCTAATTTCCAAGGTAGCTATAAGAGTTTCTGCTTACATTTTTCACACTGAAATGAAATGAAATGGAAGTCCCTGTCTCAAAAAATAGCTGTATAGAGGAAGAATGTGGTATCAAACAATAATTCTATGTTTTAGGTATAGTACTTTTTTTTTGTCCACTGCTAACTTGCCTAGGATTAACATATCTAAGCTGCAAAAACCCAGTCAACTTTTGACAAAGTACAGACAGAATTGTGTGTCTCTTTCCTGCCATCTTGTGGTTGTACGGCTTTTATAACCAATATATTTAAACTATTAACATTAGTCTACTGGAACTTTTAGGAAAAGCTGATAGAGACTACATATTCTCCACCAGCAACATTTTATAAAGTAAAAATGGTTCTTTCTTCCTTGTGAACAGTCTGAGGACTATGAAATGGCAGCAAGGAAATACAGAAATTCCTAATTCTTTGCTTTCTTCTAGAGGGCGACTAGATGTGGTTGGATCATAACCATGTGGTAAAATATAGCCGGATTCCCAAGAGGAGGGGGGTGAATTCTAGAGGGCAAAGAAACAATAAAGTTTGGAAAGTTTGGGTGGCAGGAAGAGGGTTAAAACCAGAGGTGGTATTCAGCAGATTCTGTCCAGTTCTAGAGAATCGGTAGCAGAAATTTTGAGTAGGTTGGAGAACCGGTAAATCCCACCTCTGACTGGCCCTGCCCCCATCTATTCTCTGGCGCAGTGGTTAAATGCAGCACTGCAGGCTACTGCTAGATCAGCAGGTCAGCGGTTCAAATCTCACCGGCTCAGGGTTGACTCAGCCTTCCATCCTTCCGAGGTGGGTAAAATGAGGACCCAGATTGTTGGGGGCAATATGCTGACTCTCTGTAAACCGCTTAGAGAGGCCTGAAAGGCCTATGAAGCGGTATATAAGTCTACTGCTATTGCTATTGCTATTGCTTCCCGAGTCCCAGATGATCAGGAGGAAATGGAGGTTTTGCAATATCTTTCCCCTGGAGTGCAGAGGGAATGGAGATTTTACAGTATCCTTCCCCTGCCACGCCCACCAAGCCACGGCCACAAAACTGGTAGTAAAACATTTTGAATCCCACCACTTGTTAAAACAGTTCCTCCTTAGCAATTCCAGAGTATATCTATAGTTATGTTAATAGTTGCTTTAATCTAGCAAGATTCTGTCCATGGATGAAGAACAATAAGCAAAACAACTCAGAAATAATTCCATGTGTTGTTCTTGGTTCTTGGGGCCTGACAAGCCATATTGCGGCAGCAGAATACATCTGGCAGCATGTTGTCAGAATTGAATCTACCCATTGGATCTGACCTTCAAGAAAGGGCCTGTTGAAAGTTCCCTTAAGTCTGCGAAGCAAGGGAGAGATGAAGGGTTCTCCCTATTGGTACATATAACCTCCACCCTGCCTCAGTTCCATAAACAGGTGACTGTAATTTCAAAGCACTTTCAAACCCAGCAATAATACACAGAGTCTTGATTTAGTTTAGTAAATTAATTATGCCTATTTAATCATTGTGATTTGACTGCTGAGAATTTCTAGCCATCATGCACAAAATGTATGGCCTTTGGAAATAGTGGGTTGAATTGTCACAACAATATGAAGTTCTTCTTGTAAATTAAACATATTAGCGTCTTTGTAGTATAAACAGAGGTCATCTAATCATTTTACTTGCACTCAGTGGGTAAATTATCAGTTTGCAATTTTCAAAGTTAAGGGTGAAATTTAGATTTTATTTTGTTTATGTAATTTAACAGGGGTTGTATTTAAGCTAAATATTAAAAGAAACAGTTGTTTTTGTGAAGGTGGTACCTTGATGAATAGTTCTGAAATCCTTTCATTAAAAGAAGCTGGAAGAATACCTAAATGGCTAAGAATAGTGAAATCTAGAGAATCATATTGCTATGAATAATTGAACTGGAATCCAGTTACTCAGTGAAGCATATTATTAATTTATTTTTTTATCCTCCAAAGAATACAAAAGCAATTCAAAACTGAAATGTATGTGTAGATATGCTACATACAATAATGTAGTATATGTGTATGCATATTTGTGCCCACTGATAACCTATATGATAATATCTGATATAACCCATATTACCGACTGATAATATATTATTTTGCCTTTTATTTTTACTTTTAATTGTTTTTAATGCTTTTATTTGTAATGCTAATCTGTGACTGTAATAAACATTGATTGATTGATACAAATTTGAGTTATGAAAAAGTTTGGAGCAAATTCTATCATGTTCCAGATCAGTACAAAATAAGAAGCAGATAGCAACTGTCATTCAGTCATGTTGAAGAAATAGAAACTTTTGAATTGGGGGACTTGCTAAACAAGGAATCTTGAAAATGGAATAGGAGAGAAAAGGCTTTAATAGCAAAAAAAAAGTTTCTACTGGCAGTAGAGGTTATAAATAGAGGAGTAGGGTTATAATGAGAGTATGCAATAACTATAGTGATTTTCAAGGGTGCAAAAGAGATTAGAAGCGTGACAGTTATTGTTTTCTTTAACAATATTGAGCCAGCACAATAGCCTGGAACCTTAAATCCTGCATGAAAATTTTGAGGGAAGCCATGTTAGGAAGAAGATACATCAATTTGGCAGTTACCTCTCAAACTAATTCTTTGTTGTCTACTTTCTATCACCTTGAATCCTCGCTTCTAACTGGTACAGAATAAACTACTTAGTATTCCAAAAATCAACTCCTTTTGGAAAAGTTTACATACTCCTTTTAGAACATTTTCGTTATCTTTAACCCAGGAAAACCTAACGCACCTGGCAGATTTTTGCTTTCATAGGCTGGGTGCCCTGTGGACTCATGTAATTACCACCAGAGCACAGGGCAGAAAAGCCAGCAAGTTTTAGAATTGTTTTTTCCCCTTCTACTCTTATTCATTTTAGGCCATTTTGTCTTTTACTCTTGCCAGCTTTTCCTTTTTCAAATATTTTATACCCCTGGCCATGAGGAAAGAAAGAGAGGTTTTGTGCATGTAGCATAGACAGAAATAAATAAAAAATTGCAAGTCTGTCACACAGGGGGGTGGGGGCTCAGTGGCTAAGACGCTGAGCTTGTTGATCACAAAGGGTGTGATCAGTTCGAATCCCTGGTGCCATGTAATAGAGTGAGCTCCCATTACTTGTCCCAGCTTTTGCAACCTAGCAGTTAAAAAGCATGTAAAAATGCAAGTAGAAAAAATAGAAACCACCTTTGGTAGGAAGGTAACAGCGTTCACTGCACCTTTGGCGTTTAGTCATGCCGGCCACATGACCATAGAGATGTCTTCTGGCTCTCTGGTTTTGAAACAGAGATGAGCATCGCCCCTAGAGTCGGGAACAACTAGCACATATGTGTGAGGGGAACCTTTACCTTTACCTTTGTCACACAGGGCTGATAAAGAAAAGGCATACAGTAATGTTCAGTTCAAGAAAAGGGACATCACCAAAGTATAAATTAGGATGTCATCCCATCCCCACTAACAGAAAAACTGGTTGATGATGGTTTAATAAGCTTCACTATAACTTAAACTGAAAAAAATAAAATGAACAAAGCCTCAATGTGATGACCTTTTCTTAGTAGCACGGAATACGGGAAGCCTATTAGTTTATATGTAGATGTTGGCATTATATGTAGATTCTGGAAATAATCTGCTTTCAAATACTGATCTTTAAACTGATTTAGTGCTGAAGTAGGTAAAAATTGTAATAAAGAATTATTCCCTGTTTGTCACGGGTTTCAGTCAAAATTTGGCAAGTAGCCAAACCAGATGAATCAACAATAATTCATGAATTCTAATCCTTTTCAGTTGGCCATTTGACAGGTCTCTTGATGTCTGCATTGAAGGACTAGCTGAGCTGCACTGAAAAAGAAATAAAAAAAAATACAGGTATACAATGGGGAATATAGAATTCTTATAATAGTATATATGAAAAATATATTGGAATTGCTCACAAAATAAACATAATTCAGCAGTGAGACATGGCTGCTAAAAATATAAATGAAATTTTAGGCAGCTTCAAATAATGTGTGTTGCAACTCATTAAAAATGAAAAAATAGTGTTTTCTAGCTCAGGTATAAATGCATGAGCAGAGTAAAATTGAAACTAAGGATTTAAAAAATTCAGTTTTCCTTATTTGCCTTAAGGCAAAGGCTTTCTCAATCTGATGTGAAACTGGTTACAATAAAATTCCCAGGAGAATATAAGCCACGGCATATTTCCCCCTATATCTAACTCAGTATCCTGAAACATGTTGACTCTACAAATTCTGAACTAGATGGGTATTTGAAAGCATTTTAGCATTTTAATTCAATCACAAATAGCATTAGCAAATGAAAGTCAATTGGCTTGACTATTGTGTTCTTATAATTATTAACTTCATAAATAAATTCTTATAATTTATAACTTCATAGAATGGAATTATTGATATCCATGCATCAACTACCATTAAGTAATAAAAAAAACCTTAACATTCCAAACATATGGCACATAAGGACAAAGTTCACAGAAATGTGACAGATGGGTGTTCAAATCAAAACCTGTGATCAGCCTACTGTTGGTTATCCCAATCACAGCAGCTTTTTGGAAACTAAAATATCTTAGCAAAACAAAACACCCCTTAGTTTTACCACTCTATTCATCTCTTTTTTTCCTTTCATCCATAACAGTTGGGTACATCTTCAAATATTCCTTGGGGGGGGAAAGCCCATGTTAATTACATTTTCATCTCAAGCCCTGAAAATCAGCTCTATCATAGTCACAATTTCTTATCAGTATTCCTTCCCTTAATGCCAAATCCCTTGGGTTATCTCTGTGGAATTTGGCATTAATGTTTATCTACGCGCAAGTTATTGTTGCTGCATATTTCATCACATCACAAAAACATCCCAAAACTATGATGAACATTATAAGAAGAGATTTTAATAGTGCTTCTTTAAAATCCACAGCAAGTGGTTTGACACCATTCATCTGTTGGTTGTGATCTAGATTTATTCAGCTCTTAAAAAAACAAAAAAGAACAGCAGTGTGTCTTTTGCATATTTATTTATTTATTTATTTATTTATTTATTTATTTATATCAATTTCTATAACCACCCATCTCAATGAACTAAGTGAGGAATAATTGTAAAACAATTAAGAATTAATGCAAATTAAATATAGATGGCAGCAAGAAATTGCATCATTATAGATATCAATATAGCTAAGAAACAGCCCCCCACACACACACATTTTGGGGCTGAAAGTCTTATGAAGGCCAACAAGAGTAGGGTCATCCTCAACCTCAACCAGGACAATGTTCCAGAAGGCAGGTGTATATCAGAGAAGGCACATCTCCTAGCTGACATTCCTTGACTGATAGAACCAATAGCATGCCCAACTTGCCAGACTGAATTGGATAGGTAGGTGTCACGGAGAAATGACAGTTTCTTAAGTAGCCGAGTCCCAAGCATTGAAGGGTTTTAAAGGTGACAATCAGCATCTTGAACTGCATCAACACAGGCAACCAATGTTGTTCCCATAATATACATACATCAAATATCTAACACCACAGACAACTTAGGGAATGGGCAAAACTGGTATACATCCTGAAGTGCGCAAATGTTCTCCTAGCACTACTGCCATCACTACTGTTTTAGGAAGACCCATGAGTACAGAAGGACACACTGTTTGTGCTTTAGGTCTGTCAGGGGCAGTGCCACACCCTCCAGGATCAAAGATGGGAAAAGCTTGTCACCAGAGGGCCTAAATTCCCAGAGCCGCTCAGCCATGCTTGGATTGAATCAAAGCGCATTGTGCACCAAAATTACAGGTACCCACAATTCCAGGTACTGAGACAGGACATCCATGGCATTCCTTAGATGGCAGTGAAGTAAAAATATAAAGCTAGGTATCATAGCATATTTATTTATTCAATTAATTAATTAAATGTATATGCTGCCCCTCCCACTATCCAGTATGCAGATATCAAACATCACTCAGTGGTCTCATGTAGATATTAAATAGGCAAGGAGAGAGAACCATGGCATGAGGCACCCCACAAAGCTATCAACACTGACCCTGGTGGAAGGAGAAGAACCAGCATGATACAGTGCTGCCTACCCTTAACTCTCAAAGCTAGAGCCAAAGGATACCATGTTTGATGGTATTAAAGGCCACTGAAATGTCAAGATAAGCAAGGATGGATGCACTATTTCAATTCCATTCCCATCAGAGGTCATCAAAAAGCAAGATGGCTAGTCCCATAGACTTGTCTGAACTCTGCCTGAAAGTCGTGCATTCCCCTCCTACGAGCCTTAACCAGCCAGGACGGCCATGGCTCTAACAGTGAAATGGCTGAACTAGTAGCTGCAAGGGCCCTGTCCTGTTTCTCAGTTATCTGGGGTGGAATCCAACTCACCCCAGATAACCCTGCAAAACCTAGTCCACATAACTTCTTCTTCAAGGCTAAAGAACAAATGTAAGTGATTTTATCCATTGCAGCATATTCTTCACAGAGATCCTGTAGGTGAATCTCAATATTACCCACACCAGAGAGGGAGAAGTCATTTGGATTAGGGCTGCTGGGCAACTGGATGCAATAAGGGCAGAGAAATAATTAGGTTTTGCCGTTGTCACCACCACAAGGCAGGCTCTTAATAGCAGCTCTAGTTCATGTTTGGTCATCTTATCTTTCTCCAGAGGTGTTCTAGGCATCTCTTCACCTTCTTTAATTCCCTTAGCTGTTGTGTATATACCATACAAAGTTACAGGAATCATTTCCACTGAGATACCACTGAAGTACAATCCAGTCCAAAGCATTCATCCTTTCATTATGGGTGAACAAGGCTTGTTTTGGTTTTTGGTTTTTAAAAATCATTTGGATTCAGGCAATGAGCCAGACAGATTTTTCTCCAATACAAACCTAAGTGGCCTCATCTATTTCCAAGAGCCTATATTGGACTTCAGAATGGAATGGCAGTTCTCTGCAGACTGTATTTTCCAGCTGTTTCAGTCTTGATACTGAAAATGAGAGGTTGCAGTAATAACAGAGAGATTTAATTACTTCACTGATCCAAACAAAACTTAAAATGCAGAGCCATGTTTAATACAGAAACCATGCTAACTGCGACTGTTCGCACATCATCATTAAGAAGAACAAGTGTGCTTTCCCAGTTGGCAAACAGTATTTCTTTTTCCAAGTCTGTTATTAAAAATCTACTGATTCTCAGCAGCTGAGAGTAAGAAACAGTATAAGAGATTAACTCACTAGATAAAAGAAAATACTTGTTAAACCACTCAGCTGACTAAAACAGCTTACAAAGTGTTATACAGCTACCGTGTAAATAATGAAATGGAACAAATGACAACGCTAAGAGTCTCTCTAAAAAGCATCTCCTTGTATGTTGCAATCAATAGTGGTCTAATCGCAAGTGACATACCAGGTCATAAAAGATGCAGAAAGGGTTTTTTCCCCTAAATTTCTTATAATATCAAAACCTGTCACCCTGTAAGTGTAAACAATGAATTGAAAATGTTGAAGAAAATGGTGTTTCTTCAACAGAGCATAAGTAAACCATCTAGAATTTAATATCGCATTGTCTATTGGACAAACAGTTTCAAAAGGAGAATAAGCCACTTTACAAGAGATAACATTATTAACAAATGCAGTATGCTAATGAATTTCTCAAATACACCGAGTTAACTACTTGGGGGAGCAGAATGCCGGATTCTGTATTATTTTCTTATTCATTCATATTACGAATTACAATCTGACCTTTGCATGAGTTTAGGGAGATGTAAGGCACAGATTGTATTAAAAGATGGCACAATTGTGTTATCTCTTTTTCTATAATAGTTTGAGCAATTAGGGGCTTAAAACTTATTCATTTATTTATTTAGTGTATGGTGTACAATGTCAGCAAAATCTACACTTGCTAGATACAATACACTCCTGACAGCCTAGAGCCAAGGTGGCGCAGTGGTTAGGGTGCAGTACTGCAGGCCACTTCAGCTGACTGTTATCTGCAGTTCAGTGGTTCTAATCTCACCGGCTCAAGGTTGACTCAACCTTCCATCCTTCCGAGGTGGGTGAAATGAGGACCCGGATTGTTGGGGGCAATATGCTGACTCTGTAAACCGCTTAGAGAGGGCTGAAAGCCCTATGAAGCAGTATATAAGTCTAACTATTGCTATTGCTATTACTAATTCATTCTATTTGGCGTTTGGGCGCCTATCCTTGGAGCACTGCAAGGGATGAGCTAGTTTTAAATCAGCTAACTAGTAGTACTCACATTGCTGGCTCTTCTGGGCTCCTCCGCTGATCTCACCGTGCCTGTGTTGCAATGCCTCATGCCTGGCCAGGTCCAGTGCCAGCTTCTGCTCTCTGCAGACATGAACACAGCTTGCTTCTGAAGTGGTATAATTTACCTACTCACAATATTGCATGCTTTCAAATTACTGGGTGGACAGAAGCTAGGGATTTGGCTAGAAACTAATATATATGAACTGGATTTGTTTCCTTCATCTGTTGGAATTCTAGCTAGCATAGCCATTGATGTCTGCCCATCTGGAGGATATTCACATTGGGAAAAGGCTGGCCTACTCTGACTAGTTATACCTCTTCAGGTGCTATGATCAGAGGTGGGTTGCTCCCAGTTCAGCCAGGTTCAGCCGTACCGGTAGTGGAATTCAGACCTGGGTCACAGAACCGGCAGCGACCCAGGCCTGTCACGCCCCCAAACTGTTTCCCTCGCCACCACTAGGCCGCCACCATTTTGGTTTTTAGTGAGTGCACATGCACAGTTCACTGTAAATTGTTGTCCACATGTGTGAAGAACAATTTACATTGAACAGTGCATGCGGGGGTTGCGAACCGGTAGTAAAACTGGCAGCAACCCACCCCTGGTTATGATCCACCTTACATGGGGAAAGACTTCAGTAAAGTCCTTTGCCCTACAACAGCTGGTAAACCCCACCCCAAAGTTTCCTGAAGGCAACACAGTCCCGCAAACTAAAAGTCAATAGTCACCAGAGTCAATTCACCAGTCAAGGAGAAAGTCCATAGTCCAAAAACAAGATGCAAAAAGGTCCATAAGTAACAAACAAGGTTCAAAGCAATAGCAATAGCAGTTAGACTTATATACCGCTTCATAGGGCTTTCAGCCCTCTCTAAGCGGTTTACAGAGTCAGCATATCGCCCCCACAGTCTGGGTCCTCATTTCACCCACCTCAGAAGGATGGAAGGCTGAGTCAACCTTGAGCCGGTGAGATTAGAACCGCTGAACTGCAGATAACAGTCAGCTGAAGTGGCCTGCAGTACTGCACCCTAACCACTGAGCCACCTCACACAGCAAAGTCTGTAGTCCACAAGCAAGGTTCAGAGCCCACAGGGCAGAAACACAATTTGAAGCAGAGTTTGCAAAGGTCTGTAAAGTACATGTCAAAACAAAACAATTGTTCCTCGGAAGGATGGAAGGCTGAGTCAACCTTGAGCCGGTGAGATTAGAACCGCTGAACTGCAGATAACAGTCAGCTGAAGTGGCCTGCAGTACTGCACCCTAACCACTGAGCCACCTCACAAAGCAAAGTCCGTAGTCCACAAGCAAGGTTCAGAGCCCACAGGGCAGAAACACAATTTGAAGCAGAGTTTGCAAAGGTCTGTAAAGTACATGTCAAAACAAAACAATTGTTCCCAATGAAGACACCATCCCTAGCCTCTGATTAAGTCAGCTCAAGCCTAGGGTTCCTTGTGAGGAGGGATGGGATGGCCTCCTCACCAGCAGCCTCACAGATCATTCTCTGTGTCATCGGATCAAGTGGGGGAGGCAGCTGTTTCTCATCAGTTGGGATCTGCTACCTTTCATCACCACTGCCTGCCTGCAGCTGATCTTTCCCTGTGTTTGTGAGGGCAGTCAATTCCAATGGACCACTTCCCCCAATGCCAGAGGGGCCTCAGTCAGCATCTTTCTCGGCCCCTGGACTCTGTAGACATTTTAGGGGAGAAGTGCCATCCCCATTGGCTGGTCCAGGTTCCAACTCCTTCTTCTCTGAACCAGGATCCGATGGGGCCATGACATCAGGTTTTCCAAACAAGAATCTTTCCTGTCATCTGAATAACTCAATTGAAAACACCAATAATTGATATTAAGAATTTATTCATGCACACATAAATTCCATTAGTGAGCTACAGTAAGTCCTTCTGGAATCCAGTGCCAAGTCCAGTGGAGTTTTTTCCCCCTCAAGCTGACTCCTTCAAAATTCTGAAAGCATATTGATCTTCACAATTTAAGTTACATGCACTTGTTTCTTTTTGTTTTGAAAATTTAGAAATGCTTACTTTACCTTCGGATAGCCTTATTTTACTTCCAGACTAATGATTTAACTACAATTACAGAAGATATTTTTTAGCCATAAATGATGCTATGTAGTGGATCAGGGTTTATGTATAATTCTATCACATTCACGAAGCTCTCTCTGACAGAAAGAAAAAAGGCTAATTACTCAAACTTAGCAGAGAGACAACAACCTTTGAAAGCTAGAATAAACCAATAAGGAGAAATTGTATCCATCCCAGATTGCCAAACAGCAATTTAGCAGTCTAATAGCATGCTAGAAAGAAAGGATCATTATGTTCAGCTAGGTCATTAGGTCCACCATTCTGGAGATCTCTGTTGAAATCACTGTCATGGAACTGCTTTTTGGCAATGGCAAAGCAGTAGGTTTAAAACCATGATTTATTTTATAATATAAATATATGTGTAAGAGAAAGGTGGAAGGAAGGAAAAAGGAAAACAAATACATTCCCCAAGAAGCAAGTCTTTAGTTTTATTTTAGTCTTCATATCTATGAGTTTTCTTTAAAATTATCTCTGGCTAATGTTATTAATGTTTTCAAATGGAGAAACAGGAGAACCAGATGGCACCATTGCTTCAAGCATGGGGTAAAAGACAGATGGCAAATGGACTCTTTTCCACTTGGAGGCATACGTAATATCCTAGAAAGACCGAATAACCTGTGGAGTCATGGGATGTCCTATTTTGATGCCTTATTTACCTCTTGTTGCAAAGTACCTTCTGGGAGGAGTTTAGAATATATATTTGATCTGATGTTCAATTTTTTTATAAAAAATGTTTTAATTAGTACTAATAAAGGAAAAGGTAATTTTAAATGTAAATCAACATTTCTGCCTTATAATAACTGCATAGTTCTTGCTCTTGAAAGAGATATCTTCATAAGTGGGCTTTTTTAGTCCTTTATTCTGTTTAGGGACATTGCAGGTTTTTAGATCTGGCTTCTGTTCCAGTGGAGGTGGTGACCCTCTTCTAGTGGTAATTGTAGGTCCATATCTTCCTGAAACTTGCATAATACAGGTCAGGATCCAGACAAATGGCACATGAATTAGCCTGTGAATAATTTTTTTAATAGAATAGAATTACAGAGTTGGAAGGGACCTTGGAGGTCTTCGAGTCCAACTCCTTGCTTAGGCAAGAAACCCTACATCACTTCAGACAAATGGTTATCCAACATCTTCTTAAAAACTTCCAGTATTGAAGCATTCACAATTTCTGGAGGCAAGCTGTTCCACTGATTAATTGTACTAACTGTCAGGAAAGTTCTCCTTAGTTCTAAGTTGCTTCTCTTCTTGATTAGTTTCAACCCATTGCTTCTTGTCCTGCCTTCAGGCGCTTTGGAGAATTTGCACCAGCTAACCTTAAATCAATCATGACAATACTGCAGACACTGATTTTTTGTTGTTGCAATATTTGCCAAATGTCCAGTATGATCAAAACTATACCGCAAATGTTTTATGAACATGAAAAAAGGAACAGTGAATGATAGGAACCACAGCTTCTAGTCATTTTATTATTTTTATAAAAGAATTAAGTGTGTTCAAACGTTGTACCTGATATGATTTAAACCAGCAGAACATATTTATGAGACATCTGCAAGGCAGTAATGAAGTCTTGTATAAAAGTCAGTGTCGTAATCCATAAAGTGGACATTTAGGATAAAGAATTGCAGGCCTTCTAATAAAATATAGGAAAAGAATATGGAACAAAAATGAGTGCTTTACAAGTGACATGAGTTGTTCAATAATGCCTACATATATTCAAGTTCATTTTCTTAATACCTTAGGATACTCAGTGTTCATTGATAAATAAGTTTTTTGTTTGTAACATTTCAGATGCCACATCCTCTTTATAGCATGCAAGATAAATCCTTATCCTGAGGTGGCGCAGTGGTTAAATGCAGCACTGCAGGCTACTTCAGCTGACTGCAGTTCTGCAGTTCGGCTGTTCAAATCTCACCGGCTCAGGGTTGACTCAGCCTTCCATCCTT
Source organism: Thamnophis sirtalis (assembly GCF_051295495.1). Taxonomy (NCBI): domain Eukaryota; kingdom Metazoa; phylum Chordata; class Lepidosauria; order Squamata; family Natricidae; genus Thamnophis; species Thamnophis sirtalis. Next base: position 45,386,288 of record NW_028261385.1, on the reverse strand, counting down.
CCGAGGTGGGTAAAATGAGGACCCGAATTGTTGTTGGGGGCAATATGCTGACTCTGTAAACTGCTTAGAGAGGGCTGAAAGCCCTATGAAGCGGTATATAAATCTAACTGCTATTGCTATCCTATGATTTCATTGCCTTAGTTTACTACCATGGGAACTACTGGAAACTATACAATTGAAACAGCAAAAGCTCTCTCAACCACCCAAGGCAGTAGGGCTAATGTATCACACAGTGCCCCAAATTTACCATCTAAAGAGGATAACCCATAACCTCATTAAATGCAGGGTCTAAAACTATTTGCATGCACAATTGCTTTACTGGTAAGCTCCTGATTGAGAGATCATGAGAATCTTATAAACTTAAGGGTTTTTCTTGGAAGAACATAGAAAATACTGGATTTTGCTGCCTGCAGAAGTGCCAGCTTTGAAAGAGATAGCTAGCTGGCAATGTTTTCCCATTCATTTTCTGCTACTCCATTTTTCCAAATGGTTGGCAAGCACTATTCCTTTCTATCTTCTTTAGCACTAGCTTTTTAACTTACCATTCTCAGTTCTTCCATCCTACCCTTGCTCAATGGACAAGGACATAAGGTTGACATTGACAATTAGACAATCAGAACTAAAAGTGGTCTTAATGGTCATTCCTTTCCTTATGTTACAACCTTTCCGATGTAAATCAGCACATATCATTTTTCTACTCTAGGTTAAATATGCCTTGTTCCTTTAACATTTCTTTATAGGCTTACTTTCCAGAGTCTTCACCATCTTGGAAGCTCTCCTCTGACCTTTCTCCAATTTGTCACTCTCCTTTTGAACTGTGCAAAAGAAAAAGATTTATACAATCTGAAGAGAAACCAGAGTATTAATGCAAAAGAGGAAGAAATGGGGAGAAGAGGTGTTCCAGTGACGAAAGTTGACTGCAAACCATAACATCAGACCAGGACTGGTTTAAAAGAATAACAGCTATTGTGGGTCCTTCAAAATTTGGAGCCAAACAAAACATTGAATATGAAAACCCAAATTGGGTGAGGAAAAGTGAACTAGGGCCATGGAAGTGAAGAAGTTAAAGCTGCCTGCCTTTCTCATTCCATCCTCAAGAGAGCATTGTCAATTGTCAATTCAGACACTCACAGAGCCACCAAGTACCACTGTGTGCAAGATGCTAAGAAACGATATTCGCTGAATTGAAATACTACTCAGCAGAAGTGATACTGACAGATCCTTTTAATTACCCACAGATTGACCCGGGATTCCTTGAGAATTTATAATAGTAGTAGATTGGTGCAACAGAATCAGAGAGAAGCAATATTGGAATCTTTAGTGGCACTTACTCTTCAGTATCTCCAAACACAGTGATCACAGAGGCAGCATGATGTTCTATAGATAGAGTCAGTGTTAAGGATTTACAGTGAATCCTCTTTATTACTTTTTGTCTGTGGGATGCTTCCTTCTGATTGGCAGACATGTAAGGAGCATGGAGCACTTGTTCTTTGATTCTCATGGTATGATATAGTCCTAGTCTTTGTTGATTATATATTTCCTAAAACCAATTCTCTTCTCATATAGTTATAAAGTGTGTGTCATTACTTAATTAAATTAAATTGATTGATTAATTAATTAATTTAATAGATTAAAGTCACACTTGTAGGATTGCTCATACAGACATCTGTTGTAGTGATGAAGAAAAGACATGCCGGCAGGAAGAAGGTTGTGAAGGCACTATCAACAGCTTGTGACAGCTCTCCTTTTATTCTCATAAAACAGTTTGTGTAACATAAATTGGCAGAAGCTAATTGATCAAAGTTCACTTGTGCTGATTGGATTAGCTAGACAAAAATCCAAGCTATGTTTGAGTAAGTGAATAGACAACCAGATGTTGTTGTGAGCGATTGAATGTGCCTATGTACCAGATGTTGTCTCATATTTGTTAAGGAAGGGTCAGCTTAATGATTATTGTGCTGAGTTGCATTCCTCAGGCTTCACACTTATTAAAGAAGGATCATTGTGCTGATATTTGCATTCTCAACGTGGTTTGCCAGCCATTGAGAACAACAAACATTCCCACAGACATCCAAACTTTCCCTTCAACAACTCTGTTCTTGTTTGCTTTTCCTAGGCTTGGAATTGAAATGTACCTTATACTTATTGTATAAATTGTGTAAACTGTTATGTTTGTTCTGAACAGCACTAATTCCTATCTTGCTACCTTCGACTCTTACACATGCATTTATTAATGCATATCCATGTTAGCCAATGGGTAGATTGACCAAAGAGATTAGTAGGCATCTAGTGGGGAACAAATGGGATAAGTGAAGAAACATATACAGCAATGTCTTGCCACAATCTTTCCAACACATTAAGAAAAGGTAGAGTTTGCATCATGAGATTGCAATGAACATTTAATCATTTTGGCATTATCATGGTTAGGTATGTATCCTATGATCAGGTGGACAGGCCCATCAGGAGCTAACACAGCTTCATGTTAGCCAATAGGTAGACTTGATTGAAGGCATTTTGAAGCAGAGTGGGCTGTCTATTGGCTAAAGCAATGACATGTTAGCCAATGAATAGATTGAGTCAATAGAGTCCTTCTAAGTAGACTACTCATGTATATTTGTATACGTTAATATGGCAACCAAGGCCACATTCCCTGGAGACAATCTGTTTATCACAATGACAAGTACAACTTAAGCATCAATAAGTAGGAGCAATGGGAAAACAGGAACTATTTATTCTCTTTCTGGTGTCTTTATTTTCTATTTCTAACACTTCTTTTTCACCTTCCTTTCTCCTGGGGCCAAGTAATGGTGTGAATTATTAGACTGAGGTAATGTGTAGCCTTAGTTTGCCCCCTTATGGTCAAAATAATAGCAAATATGGAATTGTGATTTAGAGAACAACTTGTTGAACTTAAAATATGGAAACCTATCTTTTTTGGAGTAGTCCTTATGTGTCATTAAGGCCCACCCAAGAAATATATCACTCCACCAACCCATTAAAAGATTATCCATTTCTGGACAATGATATATTTTTGTATATTTAATGCCAATGTTCAAGATACATATCTTTGAATGTTTCTCAAATTCTGAAACACCTTAAAGAAGGAATACTGATCAGAATGGATAGCATCATGGAAGAAAAACTCATAGTGCCACAGTACCTTCTGTAAGAGCATAAACACAAAAGACCATGTACGGTATACAAATATACTTTCAAGAAGTCTTGAAATTATAAATTTTGAATTTTAAATATTTAGGGGAATCTTGCTGAGATATTCTAGTGAAACTTGGTAAAAAAAATCGCTCGGAATACAAGGTTAAGTAGTCTTGTTCTGTTCCCACAACTATTTGTGGGAATTTACATTTCCTCCTCCTCCCCCTCTTCCATCATCTAATTTTGAAATAATTGCAGTGTTAACCTGGGCACCTTCCAACCCTAGAATTGCATTGGACCACAACATTCCTCACAATGAGCCTTATTCAGATTTCTGGCAAAGGTTTTCCAGCTTCTTTGTTTCAATTTTATTTCAAATTCCAACTGGAAAACCAAGCAGGAAAGAATCAGAAATCGTATGTTGCATTCAAAAATAAAAGTGTTTTGCTACTATTATTACCATAGTAGCATTCCATTAATAATTCCATTAATTATTCAAGTTTCATTAACCAAACCGCTTTCATATTTGTGCAAATTGACATTCGCAGACATTATAGCAAACCTTCTGTCTTCCTAAGCTACTTTAAGAAACAAGCAAGATTCAGCAAACAGAAAAATTTCTAGGCTGTGGAGGCAGAGAAATTCAAACTAGCCCCTCAGTTCCATCAATGATTTGAGCAGCCTGCAATGTGTATGGAGGTATTTGTTGCTGTATCTATGTCTGCCATGAACTTATTTCTATCCTTTATTAGAGATTTGTAACAAATATTCCAGGAGCAATTATATCAGAGGTAGTATTCAGCAGGTTCAGACCAGTTCTGGAGAACCAGTAGTGGAACTTCTGAGTAGTTCAGAGAACCAGTAAATACCACCTCTGACTGGCCCCATCGCCATCTATTCTCTGTCTCCTGAGCCCCAGCTGATCGGGAGGAAATAGGGATTTTGCAGTATCCTTCCCCTGTTGTGGGGTGGGAATGGGGATTTTACAGTATCCTTCCCCTGCCACACCCACCAAACCACGCCCACGAAGCCACACCCACAGAACTGGTAGTAAAATGTTTGAGTCCTACCACTGAATTATATGTTTAAAAAGCTTATTACAAAACAGCATTATCATATTCTCCATTTGTATCTCTTGTCTTCACTCCTTCCTCTATATCTGCAATATCTCCTGAGATTTGTAGTACTACACTTCCTTTAGAGTTGCAACCTTACAGGGAGAAGGAAAAGCTTCTCAAAACAAGAAAAAATATGTCTGTTAGTATGCCAGAATTGCACGTTTTTCCACCACTGTCACATTGATGTTAACCTCCAATTTCTCATGTTCATTCTCAGAGGGGCTCAAATTAGATTTCATAAGAAGAAATATATATTTATCTGTCACAGATTCTCAAGATAGAATCTGCTTATTATATTAAAGTTACCTCCCAACGCACTTTGAGGATTTTTTAAAACTTAGAATGTTTTATAAATTTGGATCTTTAAAAATTATTTTATATCTTGATTCACTGTCTGAGGATCTTGTTTTGGGAATAGATCACCACTTCTGCACTTTCTAGAAAGTCCACAATTTCTCATCCAAACTTAACAATTCAGCCTGGGTTGAATGTATGCCTGAATTACATGAAAACCGTGTGTGTGTGTGTGTGTGTGTGTGTGTGTGTGTGTGTGTGTGTATACAGATAGTTACAAGCATACCACTGATGCTCAATATAACATTAATAAAAGATACCAAGCAAAATACATTGTTTTTGTAATATGCAAAAGGAAAAAAAAAGAATTGTTTTAACTTAGTAACAAAGTTAGTGCTCAATTCTTAGCTTCTCTTCTGAAATCTACAGATCCCTACTGACTAGGCCACAGTGAATTTAAATGCGGTGGGTTATAATGTTTTATGGTTTAGGTTTCTTCAAAATTTGAGAGTTCCAATGGATCCAGGATTATTTTGTGAAAACCTCTGTGTGTAAAAGTCTAGACCAGGGGCGTAAAACTCGATTTGATTGACTCCAAGGTGGGCATAGCCAGGGTGAATGTGTCCAGCTTGATGTCAGTTCTGTCAGGGGCACCTGTGATGGCCTCAGTGCTCTGCCAGCAAAAACAGGCTCCCGAGCTCCATTTTCGGCTGCTATGACCTCCTGCAACCCTCTGCCAGTGAAAACAGAGCTCCCCATACAGCTCAGGAGCCCGTTTTCACTGACAGAAGCACCACAAGCCGGTCCTTCACTGTTTCCAGGGTGGCCCCACGGGCAGGATATAAGTACCGAGGCCTTGAGTTTGACACTCCTGGTCTAGACCTAACCTACTACTGATTTTAAAATGGAAAATAATATTGTTTTCTCTAGTAAAATAAATTCCAGCATGCAATTGTTTTAATGAAATAAGTCATTTTAATTATACAAACAAATTTAAAATTGTTGTACACTCTTACTGCCAGGGAAACAAACTATTGATTAACCATGGGAATAAAGTATTGCAGTAGAAATAGCATTATGTCTGTTCATTAAATTTTGAACACCATTGCCAGAAGGCTGCAATATATAACATTTAGAACAATTTAGAATACTATATAATAATTGTACACTGTGCTGATACTTTGTTCAAATGGATTTTGTAAAGATCAGCTTTAGATTAAGAATCCTGAGAGGGATCTGGGGTCTGGAAGCCTCTGTGACAATTTAAAACAACATACTCCTTGCCCGTGATAAATTTTGTTTGGTAATACATAGATTTGTGCAGTTCCAGCTTCATAAAATTAGATGCTCAAGCTTCTACTATTAGGTAAACAATTCTTGAAGTTTTATCTACATAGTCTTCTATATTTATGATTTGAGCAACTTTTTCCCATTGGATGTGTCTCATGATAATAAATACAATTTGCTCTATTAGAAGGTCATAGTCAAATATGTTCCATATGTCTTTTTCAACACATTGACTTCAGAAGTTTCTTTCATCAATAATGTTGCATAATAAATAGCTTTTTGAAGAGAGATATATTGCAAATAAGTCAAGGAATTGCTTCAGAGAAAAAGCTATTATATTTTTTTTGCCACAACAATAATTGAATTACTCTTTCTGTAATTGGCATAGTAATTTCAAAATTATTTTTGGAAGAAATTAAGAACAAATAAACAGCTATTTGTAAAATAAATCCATAGTCCCCAGATAACATTTTGGGATCATTGATATCAACTGAGTTTGGAATAACTAAATTAAAAATTATAATTTACATTTATACGCTCTTTATACCCCAGACAGATAGCTTGGCCTTCACTACTCCAAAACTGTGATGTTTGTTACTTTTAGAATTGCCTTATGATTGTCTCCTTTTTAAATTGAATAATTTCACAAGTAATTAGCTTTTTGTTAATACAGTCAATTCTGCAAAAAGCTTATCTGAGCATACAATTCCTAGTTATGCATATGTTTATCTTGCCCAGGAAAGGTACTGAAATGTATATTCATCCCAATTCACACAATGCAGAAGTTATTTTATCATATTTACTCATTTAGAAGCTGCTTTTTAGAATAAGACATTTCAATACATTTAATATTTAATATTAATAATCTAAAAAATTAATTGTGCTTATAGTATTAATGCAAATAGTGTTTCAGAGTGTAGTTAAATTATTATAGTTGAAGAAAAACCCTATGAGAAAACCTGTTTGGTGTAGTCAGCCTGAAAATGGAAGACCATGAGTTCTAGTCCCACCTTGGGCACAAAGCTAGCTGGACGAGTGACAAGTGACTAGTGCCTTTCTTTCAGTCCTAGGAAGAAGGTAATGGCATGCCACTTCTGAAAAAGCCCGCCAAAAAGTTGTACAGATGGTCACCAAGAATCAGACACAATTGAACAGAAAGTGGTGGGAGAGGAAGAGGAAACTTATTTAGAACTTAACAGCTGATGCCAAATTGTGTGTGGAATTGCATTGATACAAGCTAAGTGTTATGTCCATTGAATCAGCTGTATTTTTTACTAGGTTTGTTTTAGCTTATCTTATTATCTTATTGTTACAATATACAAAAAAATACAAAATCACATCTGCCAGTTCTTTAGCTGATGTTATCCTTCATGCAATCTATTCCTAAGAACCTCAATCTATTCCTAAGAACCTAAGTTGTAGTCATGTATTGGCATAGTATATGTGCAGATACAAGCTTTGTGGCCCTTTGGAATTGTTAGATGGAAATTTGTGAATGTGTTGATTTTCCAACTGCCGTCCAAGGTTTCTTTTTGGCACCCAATGTTCCGGAACTACTGGGATCACCAAACTGGCTTATGCTATAATCTTTCAGTTTTGATTTTCACATCTTGATACTTTGTAATCTTCTCCTATCCTTTGTCTTCTATTCCCTGGTATTGCCACATCCTTTATTTTCATATTTTCAACCAGAGTTAAATCTGATTTGTTATGAACTCAGACTTTATCAGTTTGTATTTGGATATGTCATAATATTTTAACCATCTCATTTTCAATTACTTTTTCAACTTATGTTCCCACCAATTTTTCGTTACTGGCACATGATAAATTTTACAGATGTTCCAGTGAATCATTTTGGCATTTGTGTTATGTCATTATAAATAATCAGTTTGTGCATATACCATCTACTGTTTCTTCTGCTTCTTTGCACAATCTGCACTTTGAATCATTTCATGATTTTTCAATTCTGGCATCCAATGTATTAGCTTAAATGGCTTGTTCTTTAGTAGGCAAAATCATCCTTTCCATTTTTTTGTTCAATGTTCTAATTATCTATTTCCCTGTTGATCACTTTTAGAAATTGACCATGTAATGCTTTTTCTTACCCGCCTTCTATTCTTGTTTTTATTGCAGTTTTTTGATATTCATATTCAGTTATTTCCAATTTTAATTTGTGTCACTGCATGTTCTTAGTTATATTTTATGTAATCAGTCAATACATACTTTTCCTCTTTGACTTGAAGTAAAACTCTGCCTCCATTTCTGCGGGGCAGGTATAATTTATCAATATTACTTAAGCTGTAGTGCATACTGATTATTCATTAGCTTTCTTGTTTTTCAGTCCAAACTGTCCAGTTCAGCTTGTGTCCACTTGATAACTGCAGAAGAACTGTTTATTGTATCACAGCTATGACCTTTATCTATTCACAGCAGTGTGAATTGTTGTTGTTATAGTTTGTCACATACTCAACCAGATGTTTAAACTGGATTTGGCATTTTTATCTACTTACCAACTACTTTCCATAGACCTAACATAAGTCTATTGTTTGATTATCTTAAGGTATCATCACAGGATGTACGCTGTTCCAAATAAAGCTACCTTTTGCAATTGACTGATGATAACTTTGTCAATGCTGATGCTATTCAAGTGGCACTCCAGAAGTTTTGGGATTGCACCCAAGATTTGTATCTTTTGGTATTATCTTTCCTTTCTTTGCCATGTTTATTACTTTTCAGTTTGCAGATCTTTATATTTTGTGATTTTCTCCTGTCTTTTTTCTTCTATGAACCCCAGGTTCTGCCACATCCACTATCCAGAATTTTTTCTCTTTCTTATCAACAGCTGTTAAGTCTGGGGTGTTATGTGGCAGGTGCTTATCTGATTGAATTCTAAAGTCCAAGGTCACTTTAACATCTTCATTTTCTATTACTTTGTCTATATTATGCTCCCATCAGTTGTTGATTGATCAGTATTTCTGTATTTTCAATCCTTGTATATTTGTGATAGGTAAACAACTTTTCTTCCAGTAGTTCTTGAGTTGCTGGTCTTGAGTTGCTGGTCTTTAGCCAACAGTCCTAAATCCTATAGCCTTTTCAGCAGATGTCCAACACCTAGTTGACTAACTCCAACATCCAGCTGACCAATGGTAACGACCAATCCAGTATGAATTTCTGTAAATTATCTCACTATAATATTTATGGGAAAGATATTGTCTTCTATTGAGACCTATCTAATATGGTTGAACCATTGGCTCATCTTTCTCAGACCGCACAAATTCCATAACCACATCAAGGTAATGCCTCACTGGGAATATACCTACAGCACTCAGTATTCCCAAATATAATCCCATCCAAGTTATATCAATTTCATTATTAATATATTTTATCCTACCATATATATGAGAAGTTTGTATGAAATTTCTGTCCTATCCACTTCACTCCCTGTCACTCCCATCTTTTCAGCAGCATTAACTTATATTATTTGTTTATTGATTCATCTGTATAAGGAATTACTTTTTCTTTGTTTTTAAATTCAAGATTCCAGAACAATGAAGTTTTGTAAAGCAGAAAAGTAAGAATATGCATATCCTATAAATTTAGATCTTGGTGGAAGGTGGGGGCTGATAGAGTTTGAAACGAAGGAGGGAAATGGCAAATAATTTTCATATAAAAGCTAGCCACACAAAAACCTGAATGAATTAATCACCAAGATTATGTTCAACTTTACAAAACAGAGCTTCTGTTGTGGCTTCTTAAAAAGTTAAATAAATTACTTAGATAAAAATTGAAAGTAAGAAAAACAAAACATGACCTGTTCACTACAAAAAGACAGCACGGTGTTATCCAAAAGCTTCATAAAGTTTTCATTTGTTAATATTCATTATTTAGTGTGAAGACAGGGCATTTCTACTTAATAATATTTATTCATTAGCATGATAAAATTCTTCCTTTATGTTGGTTCCCAGCTGCAGTAGACAGTGGTTGATTGACATTATCCCAGAGCAACACCCAGAGCTATTTTCCATGTGACAAAAATGAGTGGAATTTTTCAGATGGCCCAATTTGAAGAAAAAAACAATGTTTTCAAGCACATTGTGAGTACTGGAGTAAAAAAGTAAAAACAGGTGCTTGGATCTTTTCAAAAGAGCTCTGGCAAGTCTAACCCTAACAACTTCAGATTTTGATATACCTCATGCAGAATAGGGAAACTTTCGTACATTTTTCAATAGAGATGTCATTTAATAGAGGCTGCAATTGGCAAACTGCAAAACTAAGCTGCTGGAAATAATCAAACACCACAAAAATGCCTAGAGCACTTGACATCATCACCCTAACAAAACTGACAGCGCTGATCAGTGAAGCTCACAGAGACCTTTCCAGACCAGTGGAAATACAAAATTGCAATCAGAATAGTAAACTAAGGACACTCTGTGGTATTGACAATGCACCAGTTGGGTGCATTTACCAGTTGACAGAAACATCAAATCAAAGTCAAATCTTTATTACGGTCATAGATCAGCATAAGGAAGGTGGAGTATACTCAATTAAAAAGCATAGACGAAACACCAGAATAAATAGCTAGAAGATACAAAAATATACTGTATATATTAAAATACAAAATATATCTAAAAAGCAAGTGTCTAAAATAATTTAAAGGAAGAATAGGAACATTAGATGGATGTAAGAGAGCATAAAGATTAGTATGTGGAAGACATGTAAATAAAATATGCCTAGATGTTTTAGCTGTTCTCCCTCATATCATGTTTTTGTTAATATTTTATTTGATAAAGAGTTTATTGGGGCAAATCCTCATTCACTCAATCACATCACAGAAAACTCTCATTTAACAATTACCTACTTACAGCAGCAACGGCAGCAATTATGATCCCAATTGTGGTCATAAACATAGGAGGACATTTATAAGAATTTTTAAATACAGTGTCTCCCTTTCAAATTTTAAGAATTAGTCTTAAGTTCTTCCAGATTCCTTACAAACTTGCTAAATTGTTAATCTGATTTGCTAATCCTAACCCACTTCATTTTCTTCCATTCAATCATGTCCAGTTTTCAGAACTCTCCAGACAAGTCTCTGCAGTTTTCTTGACAAGGTTTTTCAGAAGTTCTGTATTTTTCGGAGTATAAGATGCACCTTTCCTCCCCCCCTCAAAAAAAGAGGTTGAAAATTAGGGTGCATCTTATACACTGAATGTAGCCCCACCCACCCACTGGCCCCCATCCTTTGGCCTCTACCTCCCAGCAATTTACCTCCTTGTAGCAAAGGGAAAAATGGGGCTTGGGGAGGCAGCAATAGGCTATGGCAATCCCCTCAGCCTGAAATAGCTGGTGATCGGGAGGCCCCTACTGAAATTGAAAGTGAAACTTGCTATTTGCTGCCCGAGGCAAATTGTTGGAAGGCAGAGGCAGATATTTTTTTCTTGTACTAATCAGGCTGTTTGTTGTTTGCTGCAAGGAGGTAAGGTCAATAACTATAAATGCTTACAGAATGTTCAAATTATTAGACATATTTTTTTAAACACTGCTTTATTATTGTTCTACACAACTTAACAAAATGAAAAAGCTTTTTAAAATAAATGCTTGATCTGAAGAGGCCCAGTGCTATTGTATCTTCTTTTAAATAGCAGAGAATAACTATACTTCCAGAAAGCCACATCAATTTTAGCAGCATCTGTACAAGTATACTCTGAAATGTAACACCACAAACATTGCCGGGGAGGACCCCTGCGGGGAAGCCTAAAGAAACAATTCCATACGTATCCTAATGAAGTGCACTGGAGATGTGTGCATGCCCAAGATGGTGTTCTGTCGCATTTGAGGAGAGCTTCTGGGAGATGATTGTCCTTCTCAGGGGCTTGCAGAGGTACCCTATCCCATCGTTGGTTCCAGGTCTAGCTATGAAACTTCCTGGGACCTCGGGGATACCCTTGAGCTGCGATTTACTACTTCATAGCCAGAACATCGTGAGTGAAATGGGGCGGCTGGTGGTGAGAGGAGAATGAAGAGCGTTGGCAGCTGCCGGTGTGGGTGTGGTCAGTAGTGGTGGCGGGACGCCCAGCTTGGGATCTCTGCAGCCGGTATGGATGTGCTCAGGAGCAGCTTCCTGCTACCCCTCTTGAACACAGCCAGCAAGGGTGTGGTTGCCCGGATGCTGGGCCTGAGGTCTCTGCAGCTGGCATGGGTGTGCCCAGCAGCAGCTTCCCGCTACCCCCCCCCTTGAACACTGTCGGCTCCCCCCCCCCCGTGGACATGTCATCTTCTCGTTCCATCTCCCCATTATGTCATCCCATTTGGTTGATGCCACACTCTCCTCTATGCTATACTGCGACAGAACTTTATTCCCTTCAAGAACTCCCCCTTTCCTGGGGATGGCCTTCTTGCCTATCAAGACACTTCCTTAATGACGGATCTTGGGATCCCAAGAGGTGGCATGGGAAGAAGAGACTTCTTAGGTTTTTTTTACAGGGGTTTTAAAATCAAATTTTAGGGGGGGCAGGGGGTTGATACGGATGGCTCAGACATGGTTGGGGGGGAGTCTGCCAGGGCACAGGCCAGAGCTAACTAATGGGGCAGGTCAGGAGTGCTGGGAAGGGTTGAGATTCCAGGGGAGACATTAAGCCATTCCATTGGGGGGTTCACCATCTCTACTGTTTGTGGGAGAGGCAGATATGGTGGGGGCCGAGGGCCAAATTATGTTCGGGGGAGACGGGTTTGCTGTTTAAGAGCGATTGCACGTTCCAACCCTCATCACCCTTCTTACACCCATGAGTGCTCAGGATTACAGGATCCTGGTCTCTGGCTGGTGTCGCTTAACGCCAGGTCCGTGGTACATAAGGATCCCCACATTTATGACCTCATACAAGAGGGTATAGTGGACCTGGCGTGCATTACGGAGACCTGGTTGGGCCATGAGGGGGGTGTTCCCCTTAGTGAATTATGTCCACCAGGCTTCCGGGCGTATTACCAGGCGAGAGCCCAGGGCAGGGGCGGGGGGGTGGCGGTGGTTATTAGGGAAAGTCTTGGGTCTCAGGAGGTCACTGTGTCTCAGATAGGCAGATGTGAGTCCCTTTTTGTGAAATGGGGCCTTGGAGTTCAGGTGGACCTTTTTGTTCTGCTACGTTTCATCGGTACTGCCGGAGCTGCTGGATGCGTTAGCTGGATTGGCGGTTGATTTCCCCAGGTTTATGATCCTGGGGGATTTCAATCTGCCTTCCATTGGCGAGACATCCGAGTCAGCTCGGGAGTTCATGACTTCCATGATGGCTATGGACCTAACTCAGTTAATTCAAGACCCCACCCATAATGGGGGACACACGCTGAACCTGATTTTTGTTTCTGGGCAATGGATGAATGATCTAGATTTAGGGGGTATTTCTACCCAACCCTTGTCATGGTTGGATCATTTCCTCATCAGGCTTGACTTCCATACTGCTACACCTCACCGCAGGGAGGTGGAACCAACTAGATGGTTCCTCCCAAGGTACCTGATGGACCCTAAAAGGTTCCTGATGGAGCTTGCGACTTTTCCTGAATCCCTTGCTCACAACTCGACCGAAGCCCTAGTGGAAGCCTGGGATACGGCAGCCACTGGGGCTTTGGATCATGTTATGCCTTTGCGGCCTCTGACCCGGTGTCGATCCCGGGTCACTCCCTGGTTTACTGAGGAGCTCCAGGAGATGAAACACTGGAAAAGACACCTAGAGAATGGTTGGAGGGCCAGCCAGTCCGAATCTGATCGAACACTAGTAAGAATTCATATTAAATCCTACTTAGTGGCGATAAAAGTGGCAAACTGGCAACATTTTTCCACTCATATCGCATCCACAGATAACTGCTAAGCTGCCCTGTTTAGGGTGACCCGCTCCTTACTTAACCAAGAAACTGGGAAAGACCCCTTGCAGGGTAGGACTGAAGAATTTGTTCAGTATCTGCAGGATAAAATCACTCAGATCCGTACAGGCTTGGACTCTGACTGGGTAGATTCGGGCAGTCAATGGGGATGAATCTGGTGGAGACCATCTGGGATGAGTTTGACCCTGTGACCCCCGAGTGCATTGACAGGATTATGGGGAGACTCAGTGCTGTCACTTGTGTGCTGGACCCGTGTCCCTCTTGGTTAGTCTCAGCTTCCCAGGAGGTGACACGAGGCTGGGTCCAGGTGATTACTAACGCTTCATTGAGAGAGGGGTTCTTTCCCACCGCCTCGAAGGAGGCAGTGGTGAGGCCCCTCCTTAAGAAGCCTTCCCTGGACCCAGCTTCTTTAGCCAACTATCGTCCGGTCTCCAACCTTCGCTTTGTAGTGAAGGTTATTGAGAGTGCGGTAGCACATCAGCTTCCCCAGTTCCTGGATGAAGCTGTCTACCTGGATCCGTTTCAGTCGGGTTTCAGGCCCGGATACAGCACAGAGACGGCATTGGCTGCTCCTCTGTCCTGGTCCTATTAGAACTCTCAGCGGCTTTCGATACCATCAACCATGGTATCCTACTGCGACGACTCGGGGGGTGGGAGGGGGGGCACTGTTTTACGGTGGTTCTCCTCCTATCTGTCGGATTGGTCACAGTTTGTGTTGACTGGAGGGCAGGGATTGACCCCGAGGCGTGTCACTTGTGAGGTGCCCAAGGGGTCGGTTGTCTCACCCCTCCTGTTCAACATATATATGAAACCACTGGGTGAGAACATCTGTGGTTTTGGGGTATAGTATCATCAATATGCTGATGATACCCAACTTTTCATCTCTACCCCAAACCACCCAAACAATGCCCTTGACGTGATGTCCCGATGCCTGGAGGCTGTGCAGATCTGGATGGGGAGGAACAGGCTCAAGCTCAATCCCTCCAAGACTGAGTGGCTGTGGTTTCCGTCATCCCGATTTGTGCATCTTCTTCCATCTTTGATGATAGAGGGAGAAATTCTAGCCCCCTCAGAGAGGGCTCGCAATCTGGGTGTCCTCCTGGATACGTGGCTTAGTCTAGAAGAACATCTGACAGCCCTGACCAGGGGGGCCTTTTACCAGGTTCACCTGGTATGTCAGTTGCGCCCCTTCCTGGATCGGGATGCTCTGTGCACAGTCACTCATGCCCTCGTCCTTTCTCGCCTGGACTACTGTAACGCTCTCTACATGGGGCTGCTCTTGAAGAGCACCTGGAGGCTTCAGCTGGTCCAGAAAGCGGCTGCGTGGGTTATCATGGGGACACCTAGGTGCTGCCATGTTACACTCCTTTTAGGTGGTCTGCACTGGTTGCCGGTTGTCTTCCGGGTGCGATTCAAGGTACTAATTATGACCTTTAAAGTGCTCCATGACTTAGGCCCAGGATACCTGTGAGACCACCTACTGCCACTTGTAGCCTCCCACCGTCCAGTGCGATCCCAGAGTTGGCCTCCTGAGGGTGCTGTTGGACAGACCAGTGTCGGCTAGCGACCCCCAGGGGGAGAGCCTTCTCTGTGGGAGTGCCTTCCCTCTGGAATGAGCTGCCCCCAGAGCTTTGTATAATCCCCGACCTCCGGTCCTTCCGATGCACCCTAAAAAGTTGGCTTTTCCAGCAAGCCAGCCTGGCCTGAACAAAACAAAATAAATTATTGATTATTGTTAAATTCGATTTTTTTTTAAAAAAATGTTATTGTTAATTCTAATTGGGTTTGTTTGGGATATTCTATTTAATTTTTTTTAACTTTTGTATTATATGTTTCTTTTAATGTTGTACGCCGCCCTGAGTCTTTGGGAGAAGGGAGGCATATAAGCCTAATAAACCAAACCAAACCAACCATTGTATATTGTCTGTACTGTTTGCTTTTTGTTGCAAGGAGGCAAATTGCTGGGAGACAGAGACAGATTTTTTGCCCCTTGTTTTCCTCCCCAAAAGCTAGGTGCATCTTATACTTCGAAGCATCTTATACTCCGAAAAATACGGTAGTTTGCCATGGCCTCCTTCCTCAGTCTGAAAGAAAGTGACTGATCCAAGGTCACCCAGCTGGCTTGTGGCCAAAGTAGGGCTAGAATTCATGATTTCCCAATTTCTATCTTGATCCCTTAACCACTATACCTATGTGGAGTTTAACCTAGATGTCAGTCTTCTTTCCCATCTTTTGTATGGGTATCTGCTCTTTAATATTTTCAGATTTTTCTTCTCCTCTCTTATGTTCCTTTTTGTCTGATGAAGGTATATGGTATATAGAAATCCATCATTTTAGGGTTTTTTGGAGGATGAACTGTTATGCAAAGCACAGAAAAAGAGTAGGTAGCACCAAAGAAATCTAATTAAATCTGTAATCAGCCAACAATGTGTTTTGTCTGTGCCCACGTTTTTCTTTTCAAATGTTTTCCTTTCTTTATTCGGGGATGTCATATATCAAAAGCATTTTGGAGTCAGAATTAGACTTCTAATTCTAAAAAAAACACCACTCAGACTGATATTGGTTAAAATGCTACTCCCTTCTCCCTGGAATGTCAGAAAACTATACAAGCATAGCATGTTTCCACTGCTGATAATTATCCGGCTTTGTATGACCTTTTCCAATTTGGAAGCCTCATCAGACGCCCAAGTACAGCCTGCCTAAAGGGATGAAACTGGTAGACTATAGCTTTAGCACCTGCCTCCTCTTCTTTATTTCACTAGTCCTGGGAGAAATCCAGCAATTCTAACACTGGTGGAGGTGATGGTACTTCATATATTTTGCTGTTTGTGCAAACTTTGCAATCAACCCTGCTGGCATGCAGGTGTTGAATTGCCTAATCTTAAGCCAGTTTAGGGTGTCTGTCCCACTGGGAATGCCAACACTGGAATGATAATAAAACTGGTAAAATTGATGAATTGTGAAGAAGGTACAATATCTGGATATCACTATGACAAGTATCAGCCGTATGTTATTTCAAAATAACTATAGTAAGGCATGGAATAAAATTGAAGACGGGTTAAGATGGGAGAAACTACAGTTGTCACTGCTGGGGAGAATTTCTGTAATAAAAATGACCAGAATGATGTTTTTGTTTCAGACAATTTCTATTTGACAACTATGTACCACTCAACAATGGCAGAAGGATATATATAAATTTGTGGGGGGGGGGGGGATGTGAGTTAATTACAGATAGCCTTTGACTTATAACAGTTTATTTGTAAGTGAGCTATGACCATTTTTCACACTTACAACGGTTGAAGCATCTCCATAGTTGTCAAAATTCATATGCTTGGCAGCTGGCATGTATTTATGATGGTTGCAGTGTCCTGGGTGTCAGCGTTCCAAATACTATGCAGAATTAAATCAGAGTCAAAGGCAAAACTATCCTTAAAGTTCCAATTTAATAAGACAGGCATGTTGGCATCATGCTATGAAATCCCAATACTGGAAATGACATCGGAATTCCACCCAGTTCATCATCTTGTCCCCACACCCACAATCCATCACATGGTCCAATCTTCTTCTTCCATGCTGGCGTCTCCACCCAGCTGCTTCCAGTTAGGTATGAAAGTGCGGACACAAAGGATGACCTTGGCTTCTAGTAAAGAATGAAAATAATACATTCCACAATCCTACTCCTTCTATTCCCTCCTCCCATCGACTATACTAAAGAAACAGCATAATGAAATAAGAGAAAGTGTGGCAGGCCAAAATTCTAAAAGGAATATAATTGCAGGACACTGGGGTCATGTGAGCATGTTTTGCAACCTTCTGACAAGTAGAGTTAGAATGGACTTTCTCAGGTCCAACATCAACATAGATGCTCCAATAAGAGACACTAGAGTTAATATCTTGCTTGAGATTCATCTCAGAATTGTACCTGCAGCTGTTAGCCATGTTTCTTCCCTGATTCTTAATTTATTCAACAAAGGAGCACAACTGTTAGGAAGCAAGCTCGGGGCAGGATTCTGCTTCTAGGTGAGCCCAAGAGTAAGTGAAATAATGGAAGCTGCTTTCTGTTTCTCTTATTTATTCACAGGCTTACTTATTGCAGTTCTGCTAACAGCAAATGGCCACTTAACCCTTAACAATGCTGGTATTGCTAGATAATTTTATGAATGAGGGTTGGAAAAACTCTGGCAATTACAATATATGTTATATATTTTCCAAAATACAATGCCATTTGCTTGCAGTAGTTTAAATAATGTTATTGATTAATTGAAGATTGATTGATAATCTACTTCTCTGTTTATAGGTAATCAAAATGGCAAAAATAAAATAGAGAGAAAATATGACTGGAAATTATAAAATGTATTTTCTAAAACTGTTTTTCAGACAGTTTCAAAGGAATGATCATATTGTATATGTCTGCTTTCTAGTTTTAAAATACCGACCATGAGAGTGTGCATTGCCTTTACTTATTAGAATAATAACTGTGACATTAAGCAATGCAACTTATTCTCCTTGACCACCAAGCTAAAACATAAATATTTCTAAATTATATATATATTTCTAAAACATATAGAATTTCTTACCTATAAAAAAATATTCTTTCAAACACTTTGTAACAATTGTAATACTTTAATCTGTTGACAGCTATTATCATTTTATCACAAGCATTACCGGTAACTAATTCCGTGTACTATGTAAGTTATTGGTTAATAACTCAATGAGAATTATACAAATTAAATCTCTAACAATTCATTAATTGTTATTTGTTAATAACTCAGTGAAAATTGTACAAATTAAATCTTTAGCAATGTTAAATTGAAGCAAGCATGGGTTTAAGTATTGGTACATTACTGCTAATGGAGAGATAGAAAAGAGAATTCCTTCCATTACTATAAGTATTGCTTGCTCTTAGCTATAAATTCATATTTGCAAATTTGAAAACGGACAGAAAACGTAGCACAAATAATAGATAGCATGATTTTAAACCCAAAGGTTAAAAAACATTTTCCCATAGGTTCAGGGCCTTGGGGTTTCTTCTCACATTTGCTTTATTGAAAATAGAACACTGATGAGGAAATTCCCACTTTAGTTTATACAAATATTTTAATTAAAACTGGTACTGTCCTTGTAAAAATTAGTAATTCAAAGGGCAAATGGGAGGAGATAGCATACCAAGATGATATTGGGAGGAGATGGCATACCAAGATGATATCTGATCCTGGGCCAGCTGAACTAAAAATGGGAATCTACATTAACTCAAGTATTTACACTGTGCAGAAAATAGTAACTGATTTCATTCTGACTTTAAAAAAGGTGGATTGCTGCCTGTTTGGCCTGGTTCGGCCAAACCAGTAGTGGCAGTTGCAGGAGGCTCTGCCCATCCACCCAGACCCTCCTGCACATGCGCAGAAGCATTGTGCATGAGCACGCACACAAGCACAAGCAAACCGATAGTAAACCGGTTAGCAATCCACCACTGGCCTTTAAGCAACAGTAAAGCAAAATTTGTGGGCAACCAAAAAACAGTTCTTTATATAAATACAATATTTACAATTTCTTCTCAGGAATCTTATAGATATAGTGTACTGTACACTTGTAATCAATAATCAATAATATGTGAATGATAAAATTTACCGATCTGATGTCCTTACCTTTCAAAAAATGGGGAATCCATCTTAAAAAAATAGAACTGATTTCATATATAGCAGTACTTCAATATTAATATGCTGGATACTAATCCAATGTCAAATTAGCATTAGAAGAATATGTAAATATAAGTATCAGCTTTAACTATTGTCAAATGAGAAAATACCAGATCTCCATCTGTATTCTGCTTAGATAGATTGCTGAGTGAATTCTATGAAATACACCTGCATGACTCATACTTGTTAGAGCCAAGTGATTTCATGAAAGGAAAAAGAAAGAGGATGACACTTATGGAATATAAAATTGTAATAAAATTGTCTGTCTGTCTGTCTGTCCGTCTGTCCGTCCATCTTTCCATCCTATGTTTTCTACAGATAATTCTGATTCAAGATATCAGTTTTTTACTGCAATAAGTCTATGTATTTTTAAAACATGAGGAATTCAAAATGAATGTCAATTTATTTCACATATGACAGCATTGTATAAAACTAAAAATACATTGAAAAAATGTTTTAAATACGAGACAAATAATTTGGTATAAAATCTCATTAAGCAGAGCAATAATTCTTGAAAGCTGTCAAAAAGAGACCGAGTGGAACAGGAATCTATTGCATGCTACTTGACAATGATTTTTATTGAAAGCTAGAATAACAGCAAAAGGTATAGAAAAACAACTTACTGACTTCTTCAATTGACTAGCTGAGAAAAATATATCAAGCTGCATAATGAATACATAGCATTTATTTTAAGTATTTATGAAATAAACTGTGTATGCAAAAGTCTATGATTTTTCAGATTTTTAATAAAGTAATAAATAGAGATTTGTTTTTGATTAAGCAGCATTACCCAAGTCTTGTAACACAGATCTTGATAATAAACAAAAGCTTTATTTATAGTTTAAAATTTGCCAGCAGATATTTAAAGGAAATATTTAACAATGGTCAATTATCAAATCAATGCATTTAGCATTTCAAATAAGCTTAGTTTATACTATATGGCTCAAGAGAAATCTTTATATTTTACGATCTTGAATGATTGACAAAGTTTTTACGTCATATATTAAAAGTTCTATAATCCAAGGAAAATTCATTGAAAGCTTAGGATGCTTCACATCATGTCCGCAAGAATATGTTAGTGTACTTTGTGAAACACTTTTTAAAATTCTTTCACTGGTGCCACTAGGTACATTTCTTTTTTACAATGGTTATGAGCATTTAAAGATAATTGCCATGTATGATGTATAGCTTCTCCATTCACAATATGTTGCTACAATGGATGTGATCAGTCACAAAATGTTCATTCATCAGAAAGTAGAACAGAGAGTTTGCTCCCGGCCTTCCTTTCTAGCATCCTAATACTGCTTTTTATTCTGGGTACTTTTAAAGCACTGGATGTCAATCACCATTTTTAATTTCTAAGAATGCTTGTCGGGAAGATGTTGTTGTAAAGGAATGTTTTCATAATTAAATGAGGAGGGGAGCAAGATTAACTTTATTTTCTGGATAAAATCATAGTTATGCTATTATATTCACCTTCCATCTTTTTTTTAAATTTAAAACATAACTAATTGGCTTTATGCTATTTCCCCCCAAAGAATATCTCCAAATTAATTAGTTACCAATAGAGGATAATATTTGTAGCTCAAGGTTGAACTATGGAGTCCTTGATGCTCTCTTAGCAAGGAAACAACCAAGCTCAGAGAGTACCAAGGACTGTACGACCAATTATTTTTCTCCTCCTTCTGTGAGAAAAAGATTTTATTATAGATTTCAAAAAAGTTAAAATGGAAACTGCAAGAGTCTTTGTTAACTCTTAAGTCAGTAAGGGAGAGAGTTAAAGTATTAATTAAAGCTGCCAGATGAGAGGTAATTTATAAGATACAATCCAAAAGTAATTGATACACTGTATTTATGCAATAGTAGGATGTGGTGGCTCAGTGGCTAAGGTGCTGAGCTTATTGATCAAAAAGGTTGTCAATTTAGTGGTTCAAATCCCTAGTGCTGTGTAACGGCGCGAGCTCACGTTACTTGTCCCAGCTTCTGTCAACCTAGCAGTTCAAAAATATGTAAAAATGCAAGTATAAAAATAGTAACTACTTTTGGTGGGAAGGTAACAGCGTTCCGTGTGCTTTCGGCATTTAGTCATGCCGGCCAGAACACAGAGATGTCTTTGGACAGCACTGACTCTTCGGCTTTGAAACAGAGATGAGCACTGCCGCCTAGAGTTAAGAATGACTAGCAATATGTGCGAGGAAAACCTTTACCTTTACTTTTTATCTATGCAATAGATCCTCAAATGTGCAGCACTAATGGCTGGACTAAGTCTTCCTAAATTTATTTTTTTCAGCAGTAATGCACATGGCTGAATTTTGACAAGCTTCACTTCTTCTCCACAGCGAGAGCTGGACAAGGAGGTATTTATCGTTTTGGTTTGTGCATTAGATAGACTTTGATCTTTTAACATTCTAAACAGCACCAAGAACTCCTGCCCTATAATTCAATCAAAGGTGAATGTCAGCACTTTGTAAATCCATTTCATAAGCTCCCAACTGTGGCTTAAATTGCCCAAATGTCCTCTATTTCAGAAGCTACAGTAAGACAAGACGAATCTTGAGGCCAGGCCTATGCTATTAAATAAAAAGACTGGGGGTAAATGTCAACCTAATACACCCCTCTAGCAGATGTTAGCCTTCTCAAAATTCAAGCAGTCATAAGACAAGCTTTTGGTCCAAATTAATTCTGGCTAAGGGCAGGGTTTTTAGCACTTAAGAAAAGCATTGGGGGGGTTATAATTGTGGGGACAAAGGAGAATTGAATGAGTCGGGCACAAACTGAATTGAGTTGTGTTTTTCTAAAACATTCCCACTTAAAAATAATAAATAGATTTACCTGATAATTTTAAACTCTGCTTATTACTTAAAGTTGGAAACAACAGAGAAAAGGGATTAGAGTTGTGTAAAAGTATTAGGAAATTATGCACATTAGGCTTCCTCACACTAAAACTGACAAAGCTTCCTTTGTCTCCTCAAGCATTATAGTTATGGAGGGGGGATCTAATATTTGCACTTTTATTTTGATGTCCTCAGTCACTAACATATTTCTGGAAATAATTCAGAAAAAGGGCTTCAGATCTTACAGGAGCACAGCATAGTTTTGCTATATGTTAAACCCCATATGACTTTTTTCATATTCTTTGAGCTTGAAAAAGATGCCCCTGCTTTAAAGAAAGCTGTCATTAAAACAGCATGTCTTTAATGTGACTCTTTTGTCAACTTTGTGTGAATAATGTTTTAATAAATAGCAGAGTGTTGCTATGCTGATGCTTTTGAAGGACTCAAAGCAATTCTTTTTAAACATTTTTGAAGGATACATAGCCCTGAACCATACACAGGCACACACATACCTCTAGGCATCGCCCTCAGATGATACAGAAATCTATGTTGCTAATGATACTGTGTTGGTTTAGGAATAACTTGGGTTCATACCTATTAATCCCCAGAGATATGTGGCACCAAGGAAACTGGTTGGCTGGATTTTCCCCTGACACTAAGATGACAGAAGCTGGTATTTTTCTTTAAAATGTCCCAGCTTACACTAAATCACAAAAGATCCCTGCAATAACCCGACAACAACTGACAGGGTTTTAGCAGGGTGAAAAATGAGAACGAAATCATGACAATCAAACTCTCACACTGGATAAAATAATCTCAGTGTAATTGCTTTCTACCTTCACCACTTCACCCAGATTCTCTCAACACTGAAATAATCCCAGCCTAAAGTCTTTCTCTGCTAAGTGTAACAGCATCCAATTCTCTTGGTCTTCTGTACTATTCTTGAAGATAAGGTTTTCCTTTGATCTTGTGAAGAACCTGGGTAGACCAGTGGCAAAGATTCATTCATTTTATTTTTTTGTTCCCATCTTTGCTTCTATGATCGTCCTTAGAGAATACCAAACCTAGATTCCCCCATCTCTCCAAAGATTTGAGAGAGAGTAAAGGAGGCCAATATAGGCAAAAATAAGATCTAACTTGAGATCCACCATTTTTGTGTGTTTACCAGCTCTTAATAATCGGGAAATGTCTCCTTATATTCAGCTTGAATCTCCTTTTTTATTTTCAACACATTGGTCCTTGTCCTGCCATCAATTTGAATGTAGAAGAGGTCTACCATCTTATACATGACAGTCTTTTAGATAGTATTGGTTTAGCAATAGCAATAGCAGTTAAGACTTATATACCGCTTCATAGGGCTTTCAACCCTCTCTAAGCGGTTTACAGAGTCAGTATATTGCCCCCACAGTCTGGGTCCTCATTTTACCCACCTCGGAAGGATGGAAGGCTGAGTCAACCTTGAGCCGCTGAGATTTGAACCGCCGAACTGCAGCTAGCAGTCACCTGAAGTGACTGCAGTACTGCACTCTACCCACTGCGCCACCTCGGTTTATTAGAGAAAAAATTGAACTCTTGGTTTAAGTACAAGATTTGTACAGCCTAAGAAATTAATATTATGTCAATTGGTCCCTTTAGCTGATGCTTCATTTAGAATGTATTAGAACCCCATTAAACAGCAGTTCTTGGATGTTCCCCACTTCTGTAAGTGAAAGGAATAACTTTTAAAATGAGAACTAAAAGTATGAAATGGAGAAAACTTAATTACAGCATGATATGGGAGACTATTTGAAACATGATCTCTTTACCTATGAGATAGAGCTATACCACAACAGATGCCATATATGGTCACAGGAGTGATTTGGGGATTTCAGTTCTGGAATTCCAAACCCTGGATGCCCATTAGATGAAAGTAGATGGGAAGAAATGGGGGTAGTGACATATTTTATTTTCCTGGGCTCCAAGATCACCGCAGATGGGGGCTATAGCCAAGAAATTAAAAGACACTCATGGGAAGGAAAGCTATGACAAATCTAGACAGCATACTAAAAAGCAGAGACATCACCTTGCCAACAAAAGTACGTATAGTCAAGGCTATCGTTTTCCCAGTTGCAATGTTTGGCTGTGAAAGTTGGACCATAAGAAAGGCTGAGCGAGGAAGGAGGTGGCAACATCGCAATGTCATATTGTGCGGTCTTGATACTCTGAGACCGCCGTTGATACTTTTGCCACTGGACAGTCCATTGAGACCTAAACTGTCCTGTAGAGACAGTGATCAGGAAGATGAAGACTTGGGACATCACAAAGTCCCTGATTGACCCAAGGGAAGCACTTCAAGCCAGCGGTAAACAGGCAGCCCCCAGGCTGATGAAGTCAGGATGGCTCTGGAAGGAAGGAAGTAAAAAGAGAAAGTGAGTCCATCTGGTGAGGTATTTTTTCTATTTTGCTAAAGACTGCCCAAAGAATTTTTTTAAAGCCAAATTAGATTCTTAAGCAAAAGAATTGAGTGCCGAAATTAACTCATATTGGATTGCTTTAGAAAGCTTTTTTTTTTTTTGTAACTATTCTTTGTGGATTGAGGTGCTCGCAACATTTCTTATTTCTCCTCTTAAAGTGAACGGATTGATTTTTCTTTCTTCTGCTTTTTGTTGCTTTATTTCTTGACTTCTGGATTAAAACCTTCCTTCTTATGTTAACAATTCTTCCTATTACTTGTTATTAAAGGACATCTAAAGAATTTTGTTTCCTATAAGCCAGAGATAAATATTATAAGGTGAAAAGTAGCAACACTGCCACTCGGAGGTCATAGGCTTGAGTTTTTGAAACAACATATCTCTTCTCTTTCCTTCCTTGATTTCACTGACTTTGTAGCTGAAGGGTTTGCAACTTGTTTACAGAAACTGATAAAGAGCCAAGGGCATGAATTGTTTTCACAGGTGCCTTTGAGAAATATTCTGGCAGGGGAAAGAAAGGTGGAAAAAACCGAACCCTTCTCCTTTGAAGAGCATAAAAGAACTTGTGTTCAAGTCAACCTAAAATAAAAAAATAAAAGAGGCCTGGAAGGCTAGAGTGGCAGTGGCATTTAGTTTTTTTTTCTTTCTTTCTTCTTTTTTGGAAACATGGATCAATATTCAGATGAGGAAACTTTAAAATTCCAAAATATCTTGGCTGGAATTCAAAATCTATTGGAAGGATATGGGAGAATTGAGAAGAGGTTGGAAAGACAGTAAAAGATGATGGGGTTGGAGCCCCAAAAATTAAAGGGGAGAATGAAGATATAGAAGATAAAGACAAGACAATAGATGAATTTATTAATGGAGCAAATGTGGGTGAAAGTGGGAAGAAGGGAATATGGAAAAGGAAATTCAATGAATTGGAGCTCTACCCCAGATTCCAAGATACAGAAGAAAAAAAATGGACTTAAGAAGAAAAAAATTTTCAGAAGAAAGATTGACAACCAAAGACAAGCTAATTTTAGTAGCAGCTGGAGGGCAACGAGATTACCTGAGAGACCCTTCAAGCAACTAAGTGCAGAGAGAAGTCTATAAAAACCTTATAAAGAAGATAAAAAGAAGACTGACACCACAATTGGCAAGAGAAATAAGACTGTTTTGTTACTGGAAAGATACAGGTTGACAATGAAAGTTGATAATAAAAAATTAGTTGATTTTGGTGATCAATAAGTAGGAATTTAGTAACTCTTAGATTGTTTTAGCTTGTTATTAAATGTTTATTCATTAAGAAATAATTAACTATAATAACAATAATGAAATGATAATGGATACAACTTAGTGATATATACATGTACTGGCAAATTAGTAAAAGCAATTTGGATATAAATTGCAAATTATGACTTAGGAAAAAGACCTATAAATTTTATTAACAAATGTTTATTTAGAACTTGTCATAAAGGTGTAAGGTTATATTTTTTTTGGGGGGGGGGTCTGACAAGAGGAGATGGAACATAAATAGTAAATGATTTTTAGCCAATTATAATAACAACAAGGAAATGTCAATGGACATTGTTTAATAATATATACATGCTATGGTATTGGCAAAAGCAACTTGGATATAAATTCTAAATAGTGAGTTGGGAGGGAAGGGGGGAAGGTTTAGAAAGTTTATTAATTGACTTTTACTTAAAAGATGTCATAAAGGTGCAATGTTATTGGAGGATTTTTTGAAATAGCTAATGAATGCCATTATGTGGTTGTGTCTTTAAGTATGAATGATTTGAGGTAAAAGCATGTTTAAATAATTGTAGTCAAATGAGAATTGTGGTACATTGATAGTAAGATATACAAAGATTTTTGATTTAAAGTGTATAATCTAAGATGAACTATAAGTAATGACTATGGAAGAAATGCACAAAAGTTATCTGTAACCAATCGACACGCTTTCTACAAGATGTAATGAAGGATGATTCTTTTTGTGTGTTTTTGTTCTATTAAAATAAAAAAAACTTTTTTAAAAAAAGAAACAAAGGCTGAGCACCAAAGAATGGTGCTGCAGAAGACTCCTGCGAGTCCCTTGGATCGCAAGACGATCAAACCAGTCAGTCTTAGAAGAAGATCAACTCTGACTGTTCTTTGGAAGACCAGATCCTGAAGATGAAACTCAAGTACTTTGGCCACCTAATGAGAAGGAAGGACTCACTGTAGAAGAGTCTGATGCTGGGAAAGATTGAGGGCAGAAGAAGAAGGGAACGACAGAGGATGAGGTGGCTGGATATAGTCACTGAAGCAGTGGGTGTGAACTTAAATTGACTCCAGAGGATGGTAGAAGACAGGAAGGCCTGGAGGAACATTGTCCATGGGGTCGCAATGGATGGACATGACTTCGCAACTAACAAAATCATTGTCTGTATTTTTACAGCTGAGATCTAGAATCCTTATGTTACATATATCAGCCTTTGCAATAGATGTGCTTAATAAATAAAAAGAAAAATTGCAAAATTTACATTTTAATATGTAAATACATTTTCCTTCTCCTTCCTAGAGCATTCAAAATCTGTACGGTCCTATCCCCACATCCCAATTGCCCTTGTCCCTGGAGCTTTTCTTTAGGTTGTTCACAGACAAGCTCTCTGAGAAAAGGCTCTCTTTTGCAAACAATCAGAAGTCATTACTGGGTTAGAGATGAACAATAGATGTGCTCTTGATAGGTTGCAATTTAAGGATGCACTTTAGGCTAAAACTGGTCTAATAAAACCCTCTAACATTCTGACACTTCAACAGATGTTCATTTCATCAACAAGAAAAGCTTTGTATGTTTTTGGCAGTTTATACTAGATACTCCACTCCCACTTTGCTATTTGCTCTTTGGAGTGTGTAGGAAGCACTAAGAGCTTTCTTGTACTTCCTTTGTTTAATTCAAGGACAGCAAAGCTAATTTATGGCACCCCTTTAAAAATATTTTTATCTTTATTGGCCACTCCATGAGGATAGCATAAAATGGAGAGTAATTTGTTTCTAGGCAGTAGCAACAACAGCAAGTGTCTGGACTGATAGTGTTGAGTGCTATGATGAGGCATTTAACGATCTCTAGTGATCATCATGAATAAAGTCCATTTAAAGCTAAAGCAAACATTATTGTCCACTGCAATCTTGTGCCTAACAATGTACACACAAATGAAACTGAAGTCAGCAGACATCTGATGTGACATATTGCTGGACAGTAGTCATAACAGAAGAGGATGAATACAAGGAGAAACCACACAACTGTCTCATTCCTTTCTGGGATAGGGATAGGAGATTATCTGTAACTGCATACAAATTATTATTAGTTTCATGAAAACTAATCAACAAATGCATAGGTGTACAAACCCTTTCAGTTCACACTCAGAAGGCTGAGAGCTAAACTAAGCTCCAGATTTTTTTGACAGGATGAACACAGTTATGTAATCTTCTGTGTCCAAAGATTCAGCTTGTAGTGGGCCACATTTAAAAAGCTGAATGCTAAAACATTGAATGAAACCCAATTAGCATTAGTCTTGCTAGCCAAGAAGATATTGGATAGGCTGATGAGATGATAAATCTCAATGGCCAGCTTCCATCAAACCATTTGATATATTGAATAGAAGCTGCAACACTGTGTCATCCCAGAAGCACTAAGTCTCTGAAATTTCTGAATCCCTACAAAAGACTCAATTTGGTGTCACCTGATTTTATTTTTTGTTGTGTAATAGTTTCTCTTCTTTCAACAGTGTGAGTTCTAGTCCTACCTTAGGCATGAAAACTGGCTGGGTGAATTTCAGTCAGTCACTCACTCTCTCAACACACTCACCTCACAGGATTCTTGTTGTGGAAAAAAATCGGAGGAGGAAAGAGTATCTAGGTATGTTTACCATCATGAGTTATTTATAAAAATAAATAATAAAAGTGGTGTATGCTTTGATTCTCATAGCACCTTTACTGCCCTAAAAATAGGCAGGGGAACAAGTCTACATTGCCTATTTTTGAGGTATTGTATTTTTGTTGCCTTTTAAGAAAGAAAATCAAAAATAAGAAGCAACAACAACAAAAATACTTCATACATATACACACACACACATTATTTGGCAGCACATCTTGCAATAGCAACTCTGGGCAACTAATAATAGGATTAAAAACTCATTTACAACTATACATAACACTGTATAATATATACAATACATGATTACACAAGTAAGATTATATACATTAATCTAAGTGTGTAAACAACTTGTTCATAAGTCACAGTCAGCATCAAATCTTCAATCCACTGAGTGATTGGGATAATTCATTGATCTTTCCAGTATTAAGGACTCATATCTTACCAGTTGTCTAGTGTCAATTTTCATGTACTGCAGTGACGTGCAGTCAGGGGAAGCAGAGCCTCACCACTGTCATCATGAAAAGAAAAAAAATGTAAAAGGAAAAAGGCTGAGGTAGTTGCTGCCAGAGTCACAGTGGATGATTCTGCTTAGTGCTTAACTGTTTAAAAAAGCCTCTTAAAAAGTGTCCTCTACAGGAGGAGGTGGGAGAATCACGTGCCTCATTCAGTCTGACTTTATGATCACTCGAGCAGAGTTAAGCAAGGGTTAAAAGCTGAAAAATTCCTTATGTAGATGAGGCATGTGGTTCTCTTGCTTCCTCCTGTAGAGGGCATTTTTTTAGAGGCTTTTTAAACAGTTAAGCAGAGTCATCCATTGGGGACTCTGGCAACAGATAACCCAGCCTGACCTCAGCAGCTCTTGCCCTTTTCCTTTTATATTTTTACATTTTCATGATGGCAGGCAAGAGCAGAGTTGAAATCCTCTGTGATTGTGAAACAGCTGGAAAAGGTATGTGGGTCGTAGGGAGGGGGAGGAATTCAAAATTAATGTAATTTGTAAGTAATTGTAAGTAATTTGTGTGTGTGTGTTTCTTCACTCAGAAGGAAGGGGTAGGGGAGGCAGGGAGGGCAGCCCTCCATGTTTCTTTCTCTGTGTTGGGGCAGCCTGCCAGCAGAGGCAGGTCTTTTACCCGCCTCTGCTGGCGGGCTGGTGCTTTCTTTCTTTTGCCGCAAAAGAAATAAAGCGGCTTTTGCCCACCCCGCAGCTATGTCGGACAGAAGGGGCAGGGCGGGCAAAAGCCGCTTTCTTTCTTTTTGCCCACCCCGCCACTATGTCCGACATAGAGGCAGGAGGCCTCTTTGTCGGACATAGCGGTGGGGCGGGCAAAAGCCGCTTTCTTTCTTTTTGCTTCACCAGCCATAAACCTCACTGCATCTCACTGGTTTCAAAGAATAAGTTCATCTAATAATATGAAGCTCAAAGTCTACTGAGCAGTAGTGCTAACTACCCTGATGTATGCCAGTGAGACTTGGACTATATACAGGAGGCACACTGGGCAATTGAATCACTTCCACATGACCTGCTTCCGTAGATTACTGAGGATCTGGTGGCAGGACAAGATGCCATTCATAGAAGTCCTCTTCAGAGCAGGCCTGCCATCAGT
The DNA here is from genome assembly GCF_051295495.1 of Thamnophis sirtalis. Classification (NCBI taxonomy): domain Eukaryota; kingdom Metazoa; phylum Chordata; class Lepidosauria; order Squamata; family Natricidae; genus Thamnophis; species Thamnophis sirtalis. The sequence continues at coordinate 45,356,085 of NW_028261385.1, read as the reverse complement.
TTACACCCTGCTGATGAAAGCTCAGACATGTTGGGCAGGCCATGTTATAAGGATGCCAGACCATTGCATCCCCAAACAGCTCCTCCATGGTGAGCTGTGTCAAGGAAAGCGATCACACATGGGACAAAGGATTCAAAGACATGTTGAATGCCTTCTTCAAGTCCCTGGAAATTGACGCCACCTCCTGGGAAAACCTGGCACAAGATCGTTCAACATGGCACACACTGATCCACCAAGGCTTCCAGACATATGAGGAGGGAAGATCAACCATAGCACAAGAGAAGCAAGCACTCCGCAAAGCCAGAGCTGCTAATGGTGCCCACACATGTCTGCCCGACATGTGGCAGAACATTTCATGCCCATATAGGCCTTTTCAGCCACCTGCAGACACATCATGGACAGCCCACAACCTGTTAAGTGTCAAGGTCCTCTTTGAACGCAATGGACGATCATCATCATCATCTAATAATATTAAATCTTGTTTCAAATTAGTATACATCATTACTTTTTTCTAAAATACTGTAACTAGGATTCTCCAACAAAATGATTTATTCATTTCTTCATTACAAGTGCAATGGGGTTCAAAATGTGCCAAATACTATATTTGTTGATACTCTGAGATGTTTACAATACTGGCATTTAGAGGTTTCCATAGTTCAGACAAAACATGGAGTTCCAGTCCTTAATTCTATTTCTATTAAAAATTGAAATGTGCGTATAAAAATAATAACAGGGATTTTTAAGAATTGTGAGGAATTACATCTTAGAGGATTTAGTGATCACTTCTAATAATGCAGGTATTACTGAAGCTGAAAATGCCAATAATACAAATGAAGATGTGAATAAATGTTGCAGCCGTAGCTGTAATGAGCAATTACGTATTTTTCAAAGGTATTTTCAAAATTGAAGCATCTTACAGAAATTTATGAAATACCATACTACATTTTTAAAATAATTTTTGGAAGAAAGATGATAGGTAGGTAGGTAGGTTGGTGGGTGGGTGGGTGGGTGGGTGGGTGGATGGATGGATGATAGAGGCAGGCATGCTTGATAGTGTGATCAGTTGAAGCTTTGTCAACAAAAATATCCATAAATAGCTTTTCAAACTCTTAATTAAAAATGTTTGACAGATATAAATGTATATAAATGAATGGCATTAAAATTAGCTACAGTGAAAGTAATGTCCAAGACATTTTGTCAACCAAGATGAAGCAAGAAATTATTTCCTTGACTGCACAAGTCAAGGATAGATAATTTTCAAAATGTAGTCACTTAGGCCAAATATTTCCACAAGGATATCTCTGCCTTCTAAGTAATAAAACATCACATAAGTAACTAATGTTTAACTGCCCACCCCATTGTTTCATATATTGGAGATAATCTTACAAGCTACTTTTATCTAAGATAAACATTATCGGTACTGATGGCATTCATTCTTTTTCTTTTCAGGACACAAATGTTACAAGTTCATAAAAAGGTGAAAGTAACTGATGAATGTATTGGTTTGGGCTTGTGACTGGAGCAGCTGTTGGGAGGAAGTATGACACTTTATAGCTTGTTACATTACATTATCTTTATCCTTGTGGGCACTTTAACCAGTCCTGATGAACAGAAAATGTGACTGCATGTAAGAGGACCACCTTCTGCTTTATGTTCTTGTTTTGCTAAACAATAACAACAAAAGAGAGAGCATAATTTAACTTTCCTGGTGCCATAAAGATTTGCAACCCACTCAAAGGTTTTGAAACTGAACTGCAAAAAATTGTGTATATGATAGAAGGTAGTATATGTATTTATTTATTTGATATCGATGATAATTCAGGAATATTATGTTTATATATTGAGAAAATCTCTAAAGACACACTCCCAAGCAATTTGAAAATCAGTAAGAAATCATTAATAGATGCCTTCCAGATTTCTCAGAAGGAAAAACATAAGGGGAGGATGAATGTGCACGCGCATGTGCGAATGCACACGCATCAGTGGTGATATACTGATGGTTCTTACCATTTACCTGAATCGCCCAAACCGGTAGCGGCAGCTGCTGGAGGCTCCACCCACCTGCCCCAATGTAATGTACGACCTTCTGCACATGCGCAGAAGGTGGTGTGCATTTGCAAAAAGTGGCACGTGCAAGTTTAACTAGCATGCATGTGAGCACACTCAGATTTGCGAACTGGTAGTGAAGGTAAGTGAATCCTACCACTGGTGTGCGTGCATTTTAAATAAATACTTTGATATTTGAGTAAGATTGCTTCATTTAATTTTGGTTACATACCAAAACTGAATGAAAAGTACATATTTACTTTGATGTGAAAATCAAGTGGGTTATTGTGAATTTAGAGCTAGATTGTCACCTAATCCAGTTACTTTAAATGGTTTTTCAAAACAGAATGCTTTCCCCGCTGCTAAAGGAAAATTGTAGAATTTCACAGGTTTTTTTAAAAATGTATTTGCTTCTCAAAGGATGTTTAGGTTCTCTGTTAAAGACTGAAGGAAAAAAACCCGGAAAATAAGGTTATGTTTCTATGAAATAATTATAACAATTACTATGTCAAGCCTGCAGCCAAGTTCCTTTTGGGATCTTTGGCCTGCCATACTTCTATCTACTATTCTGTTTCTATATTGGGGAAATGGGAGGGGGATAGTAAGGAGTAAGATGTGATGTAACCAAAATAAAATTCCTTTTAGATTGCCAAGGTCATCCTTTGTCTTGGTACCTCTGCACCTGGCCGGAACTGGATGGGTGGAACTGCCAGGATGGCAGTGGAAGATTGGACCATGTGATGGACTTGTGGGTATGGGGGCAAGATCTTGAATTTTCAACTGGGTGGGGAAAACCAGGAAGCTTTCAGATTTGAATTTTCCCAGATGTGCCAACATGACTCTTTTAATAAATTGGAACTTTGAGCAATACTTTGCCTTGGACTCTGATTTAATTTTGGATGTTATTTGGAACCCTGACATACTACTTATTATAGTTAATCTATTATATAATTATTTATTATAAATAAAAATATTTAGTATAGCAATCCCAAGAAAAATTGGAAACTCAGAAATGTGGCTCCACTGCTACATCCTACAGATGGAGGACAAGGAATCAGACCACTGAACGCGGTCTCATGACATCATAATGCATGCCTTTCCCCTTTTCAACAACCCTACTCAAAGCAGAGTTTGTTGCACAACCTCGCAATGTTTCTTTTGTCAATCTGATGATCCCCACCTATCATAGTGTCCTAGGGAAACTAGCTCCCTTCATTGAGTGCATATGCAGCAGTCCTGCAGCTGATCACAATGAGATTTTTTTTTCTTTAAAGGTCCAGTCATGGCAACCACCTCTCTTGTATTCTCATTCTTATTTCCTTCCCACTTCCTTCCCACTTTTACCATCTTTCATGAAGAACAAAGCTGCAAAGGAAGGGCCCAGCAGGCGATCTTACACTGTTTTTATGCATTGTGCTAGGCTTGCTAATTCTTAAAAGAGAAAAAAGCTCTATTTCTAGCAGAACTTTGGCAATTTTTCCTCTGCTTTCTTTTTATTTACTTGTGCAGAACTACTGTATAGAATGTGCATGCAAACTGAATCTTTTTTTAATTGTATATTCTGATTTGAACTCATATAATGAAAGGAAGCCAGGAAAATAGTGAACAATTATATTTCCTCCCCATGCCCAAATGAAAATATGAACATCAAAAAGTGAAACCATGATAAGATTTTAAAACTCATTTATTCCTAACAATCTTCTTATAAAAAAAACTCATTTTACTTCGGGAAGCAAAATACCAAATGGCAGCTTGCTCTGAAAACAATTATAACTGAAGGGCCATCAGTAAGTAAAATCCACTTCATGTCCTAATAAGACTGAGATGGTCTGTCCTCAATCACAGAGAAATTTTTTTTTCATGCTCCATTAGAAGAGCAAGAAGTACTCACCACAGAATTAATGAGGCAAAGATACTCCAAGCTTAGGACTAAAGATTAATTATGTGCACATCTATAGGTCATAAACAAAGGAATGGACCAGTCAACTTCATTTCAAAAGCAAGGAGAGATAGGTCTATCAAGCAATTCAAGAAAATCTTAGTTGATAAATTCACTGACAATGAATAATAATTCAGAATTAAGCACAATATTGCAACTTAGTTTGAATAAAAGGAAATAGTAGGCATCCTTATCACCTTTATTATTGAGAGCTTCTTCAGTAGATAAGTACATTTCTGATGTATGTCTTCTTATGTGGCAATATTTATTTATTTGTATCTTACCTTAACTATTTTTACAAATAATTGAAGGCAGCAAGCATATCCAATCTACTTTCCATCTTCTGTTTTCTCCACAATAACAATCCTATGAGATGGATTGGGCTGACAGAGAGTAACTGGCCTAAAGTGACCTGTGCCTTGCTTTCACTTTCTCATCTGGTGCCTTAATCACTGGACCAAATTGGTTCCTGTATAAATTTGGAAGGACAATTACATGTTATGGGAAAATATATGTTGGAGCAGAAATTTAAGGGTCTGCAAAGTAAGAAAATATACTTCTACAAGAGAATCCAACACTAATGAAAATTCAGCAAGGGCTACCGTATTGATGCAACCTCACTAAAACCTGTACTTTGCATGAAACTTCAAGATGCTTTGAAATCATATGATCTAGGATGAAGCACATAACTTTTACTAAGCTAAATTCTAAAAATAGATTAAGATTGAGGCTTACATTTTAGTAAACACACGGCATAGATCTTGCAATTAAGAGAAATACAGGTGGCACAAGGCAATCAAAAAAGACATGAAGGGAGTTTAAAATCCCTTCAGTTGGAAAATGTTCAGCACCCAAATAAACATTTGCAGCCTTAATTACTGTCACTTATTCATTTACCTTATATAGTACATGTATAATTAGTGTTTAACAGCTTTTCATGTAAAGAAATCACAGCATGCAGAAAGGGTGAGATGCAAAAGGGAAAAAAAAGGTATTTCCTTGCCCAAACACTCACCTGCCTGGCAGTTTAATTGTTTGATGAGTGGCAGTGACAGTAGGACTTCCATAAATTCACAAGTTCAGGATAGTTTGCCATACCCGCTATTTTCTAATCACAATTCAGAAAGTGATTTCCTTAATAGTCAACAGTCAACAGAAATACACAGAGAGGGAAGATGCTAGGAAATGGTGTCCTGACGATGAAAAAACTCTGCAGTTGTTTTATTGACATCTGTGGCAAAGGCTCCATTTCTGACAGCATACATCATAAACTAGCACTTTGGTGGTTTTTTTTTAATCACAGAAGGTATATTTGGTAGACATTGATCTCAACCTTCCTCTTTCAGCTATGTATTCAAGGAGGACAGTGATTAACATTTATATACATTTATATGTTAAGGTGCGGGTATATACATACGTATGTATGTAGCATATCATATGTGTGTTATATATGTGTATCCATGTTTACAGCAGATAACAGAATTTCATTTTTAATGTGTGCCAGAGTGCCCATAGGAAAAAAAATACAATAAAGATTGAGTTGTGTTGTGTTGCCCTGCTCTGTCCTACCTTGCCTTACATTATCTTTTAGTTGCTTTTATACAGCTATGGATATCAATGGAAAGAAATCAGTATCTATTGAGATAAATCTGGGGTTGTCCTTGACTTACAATCATTCATTTAGTGACTGTTTGAACTTATAGTGGCACTGAAAAATGTGGCTTATGACCATTGATCCCATATGGTCATGGGATCAAAATTTGGATGCTTGGCAACTGGCATATACTGCATTTACAATGGTTGCAGTGTTCCAGGGTCATGTGATCATCTTTTGCGACCTTCTGACAAGCAAAGTCATTGGGGAAGCCATATTCACTTAACAAACATGCTACTAATTTAACAAGTGCAGTGATTCACTTAACAATTATAGCAAGAATGGTTGTAAAAAGGGGCAGAACTTGTTTAACAACAAAATTTGAGAACAATTGAGAACAATCTGTACCAGATTTATCCCATTGGATAATGATTTCTTTCCACTGATATCCACAGTTATTCCCATAGACAAAAATGAAAGTAATTTTCCTATTCTTTTATCATGTCACAGACTGATTAGAACATAAAACATCACCACCTCTCTCTTTCTCTTACTTTTGTTCTGGAAACCATGTTGCTTTTTACCTCAGAATAAGTAGCAGTATCAATAGCACTTAGACTTATATACCACTTCACAGTGCTTTACAGCCCTCTCTAAGCAGTTTACAAAGTCAGCATATTGCCCCCAACAATATGGGTTCTCATTGTACTGACCTCAGAAGGTTGGAAGGCTGAGTCAACCTTGAGCCTGGTGAGATTCAATCTGCCAAATTAGAAGTAGCCTGCAGTACTACACTCTAACTACTGCGCCACCGCGGTAACCTCTAGTTTGGTATTGATGTTTTCCAATATGAACAATCAATGCAGAAGACAACAATGTTGGACAACCAGGAAGAAACCTTCATCGTGAGCCTGACAATAAGGAGTCAGCTGAGGGCCACATTCAAGCAAAGGAGAAACAGTCTATAATCTGAACTAAATAGTGAAGTTTATCACCAAGTGACTCTGGAAACCATAGTTTGGGAACTGTGGAATTAAATTTTGGTACTCTAATGATGATTGTGACTAAAGCCAATAAAAAAATTGAACTTCCTGTCCCAGATTTGGCATTTTGATCCAAACGCCTGATTCAGAATCACTTTAGGATACGCAGTTGCAAAATTTATTACATCCCAATAATATTATATGCTATAAATTTCAGGAGACCCAAGTTTGAACAGCAGAAACCAGTCCTTAAAAAAACATTCCCCAAGCACAGAAGCTAAATCAAACAGGTCTGCCTGTTTCCTTGTCTGTAAATCACGAATATCCCTTTCATAATTTTGTGGATAAATTGTATCAAGTCAGTTGCCAATGAAAAGTTTTTCAAACTTTCAGAATCACAACTGATACTAGACAGAGACAGAGAGAGAGAAAGGCTGCTAAATTATAGTGCCCAGCATATCTTACCATGGCTGGCCTAACAGAGATTGCTGAGAGCTAAAGTTTGACATCAGAAAAGTTACAGATTTTATACCCATTAGAGAAAAGGGTCATAAACATGAGAATCCACTAGGCAATTTGGGCAAAATTACAATAAGGTAAAATAAAGCAAATGCTACTATTTACTTGCTTTTGTCAAACAAATGACAGAGTTACATAATTGTATGAATGTCGTCATGTCATCAGGGTTTACTACAAGTGCCACTAGTCATAAATAATTAACATAAAACATACCTGATTTCTCTGTACAATGCTGTGCTTCCACACTTTTGGGTTAACTATTGCTTCTTTAATCCTATATTTCTTCAAGAAAATGAATATCTTTGAATGTTTCCGCAACTACACATTTTGTCAGTGTTTCATTGTCCCAAGTGTAGTCATATATATCATAAAACCTTGCTCTTAAAAATAGATTAGTTATAGTTGCTCAACAAATGGACCTTGTGTTAATACACAACTGGAATATGCTGACAGCTGCCCTGATCCACAGAGATATATTCTAGGTCACTGCTTTGAACTTTATTCTACATATCTGTATCACCAAGCTCACTCAGTGGATCAAACACTGATAAGCACTAGAAATGCAGCATGAGAGAGAGATTGTAGGAAGCAGAAGTACTGAAATCTTTGTTGCCATGACAACAAACTCCTAATTCCATTTCCAAAGGGAAACCATTTCCTAGATGAAAACAAAACAAAACAAAACAAAGCAAAATCCCTGCATCTCCAAGCAAAATTGCACACATTTTTGGGGATCAATGGACCTCAAGATGCAAACTACAGACATCCACAAAAATTACGGTTTAAGATTATATGTATGTATGTATGTATGTATGTTATATTACCATAAAAATATGATTAGATTAGAGCATCACTTCACATATCTGTGAGCTGCACATTTAGAGATGATATCAATTTATAATACTCTAGCTAAGTGTGATTGTTCTAAAATCTCAGTTTATTCATGACGACAAAATTAGACAAATTTTTAAAAAACCAGTCTTCTTTGTTTTTCCAAAGCTGCCATTTTCACTGGGATCTTTTTCAATGGTTAAAACTGTCATAATAATGGCTAAAAATAACTGATTATGCATATGTTTTACTTCATGTAGTCCATTTGAGAAAAATGTGGTCCGGAAGAATTCGCAATTTTACCCCACATTGGCTGGGGTGGGGGGAGAATTTGTTGTGGTGAGGGGGGAAAGTTTAGTTGTTGGCTGTACCAAATAGCTGCAATTTACACACTTAGAGTTATTGTGTCAAAGCAATAAAAGTATGCCAGGTTATATCAGCAGTTTTATCTTTGAGAAAATGGCAGATTTAAACCTTACAGAGGTTCTCCTTCTACGGAAGAGAAGGAGTTAAGAACTATATAAAGTTATTCTTCATTTAAATGAATGATAAAAAAACAGAAGATTTTTAAAAAGAGAGATTATCAGGTTCAAATGCTATTATAGGAGTGTGTTAAATTATTCATATTTGATAAGGACTTTAATTTGGCTAATAAGGTCCTTCATATGAATATCCTCTCAATCTCTCTCAATCTCTCACCCCCACCTCCAATATTTCAAACCAGTTCTCATTTCAAATTATCTTTCTCCAAACTTTCTAAAATTCCTCTATAGCAGTTTAGGGTGGTAAATACAGGGTTCCTATTAATATTTTAGTCCTGTTCGACCTCATGCACACTGTCAGTTTGTCTTGTTTTACCTTACCCTTTTGTTCATCTAGGCCTTCCTAATGCCGCAACCCTTTAATACAGTTCCTCATGTTGTGGTGACTCCCAACCATAAAATTATTTTCGTTGCTACTATGTAACTGTAATTTTGCTGTTATGAACCGTAATGTAAATATCTGATATGCAGGATGTATTTTTATTGCTATAAATTGAATATAATTAAAGCATAGTGATTAACCACAAAAACAATATGTAATTATATATTGTGAAATATTTATTTCTAATTACAAATAAATGCATTTTGTCTTGAAGCATGGTGTAGCACAGGGGTCGGCAATCTTAAGCACTCAAAGAGCCATTTGGATCCATTTCCCACAGAAAACACCGGGAGCCACAAAACCTGGGTAGGTGTGGCCAACTCAACATCACTCCCACCCAGTCACATGACATCCCCCCTAGCTGCTGGCCGGGTGGTACGGGGCTGTAGGCGCATGCCAGATCCCTTGCTCGGCCAGAAATCCTTGAAAGGCGGTGGATGTGAACTGGGGCCTGTTATCTGATACCAGTACATCTGGCAACCCATGGGTTGCAAAAAGTCTACGGAGGGCCCGAACCGTACTCTCGGCTGTGGTGGAGGTAATTAGTACCAGTTCTTGATAAGCTCCTGGTGCAGGGAGTCATCGAGCCCGTGGACCATGCCCGCTGGGAGACACCCATCGTCCTCCCAGTCAAGCCGGATGGGTCGGTGAGGATCTGCGCCGACTACAAGTCGACGATCAACCTGGCCCTTCAGGCAAACCCCTATCCAGTCCCTGTAGTGCAACACCTGCTCCATTCCTTGGGGCAGGGTTGCACGTTTGCCAAACTGGATATGGCGCAGGCCTATCAACAGCTCCCGGTGGATGACGATGCGGCGGCTGCCCAGACCATCGTCACCCATCGTGGGGCTTTTCGTTGCCGCCGCCTTCAATTCGGCGTTTCCGTAGCCCCGGGGATCTTCCAGAGCCTCATGGAACGGTTGCTCCATGGGCTCCCGGGCGTAGTACCGTACTTCAATGATGTTCTAATCGCTGCTTCCAGCCGCTCAGAACTCATCGAGGTACTACGGAAGGTCCTCAGTCGTTTCAGGGGCGCGGGTCTAAAACTTAAGCGCAGCAAATGCTCGTTTGCTGTTCCTAAGGTGGAATTCTTGGGCTTCTTGATTGACGCCCAAGGAATCCACCCCACGCCTTCCAAGGTTGCAGCCATTAGGAACGTCCCTGCACCCGCCTCCAAGGCGGAGCTGCAGGCATTCCTAGGGCTACTTAATTTCTACGCCCCATTCATTCCTCATAAGGCGTCACTAGCCGAGCCGCTGCATCGGTTGCTCGACCGATCCGCGGCCTGGCGCTGGGGGAGCCGCGAAGCGCATGCGTTCGCGGCTGTCAAAGAGACGCTGACGTCATCGGCCGTCCTGATTCAATATAATGACAGGATGCCTCTGACGCTAGCGTGTGACGCCTCCCCTTACGGTCTAGGGGCGGTCCTGAGCCATGTCCTCCCAAATGGCTCGGAGGCCCCGGTGGCCTTTTATTCCCGGACACTCTCCTCGGCGGAGCGCAATTACAGCCAGATCGACAAGGAGGCTCTGGCTGCAGTGTCCGGGATTAAGAGGTTCCACGACTATCTCTATGGTCGGGCCTTTACTCTTGTTACCGACCATAAGCCGCTCCTTGGGCTTTTGGCGGGTGACAAGCCAACCCCCCCCCATTCTCTCCCCACGCATGACACGCTGGACGGAGTTCCTTGCAGCGTATTCCTATACGCTGCAGTACCATCCGGGCAAGCAGCTCGGGCACGCAGATGCCCTGAGCCGCTGCCCGTTGCCGGAGAC